>NW_026136719.1:5682621-6282621 GCF_905237075.1 Dicentrarchus labrax
ATAAATAGAAAATGTGTGTGTTGTCCACTGTCATTCCCTGTGTGCTGATGAAGCAGAGTGACAGTTTTAGACAGCGGCTCTCTCTCTCTCCCTCTCTCTCTCCTCCTCCCTCCCTCCCCGGCTGAAGCTCACCACTACACCCCCAGCCTCGGGGGTTTTTTTTTTTTTTAAAATACAGCTTTTATGTGACTAACCTGTCATTAAAATAACGGAGGGAAGGGAAGTCGCTGCGAACAGCCAGTCGGTAACCCGGCGTCCTTCCCTTTTTTTTTTTTTTTTTGTGGAAGATTCCGGGATGCAGCGCAGCCAGCACTACCGACAGCTGTATTTTTAGGAATGGGTGGATACCAAAAGCGAAAATTATTTATTTTTGTCCCGGCGGTGAATGCCACAAGCCCTATGCGCATAGGCGACGGCAAAGGAGGCGACCTATAAATGCATGTATGAGCTTTTTTAAAGGCTGTTTTTTTCTTCCTCCTTCCTTCCTCCTCCTCTTCTATTGCAGCAGCAGCAGCAAAGTCTGCAGAGCTGAAGCAACAGGGAGAGCCTGTCGCATTTTCTATATAGCTTGAGTTAAAAGTCATTGCATATGTATATTTAAATATGTGCACAGAGAGCGTTGTTGTCTGGTGCTGTGTTTCCTCCTCCCTCCCTCCCCCCCTCTTTAACTTTCTGACATCCTCCTGCAGGCTTAAGAGGGATTCCCTGAAGAACGAGAAGGAAGGAAAAAAAAAAAAATGCCAGTGAGGCTGAAGCTGATGTGACACAGAGTGTGCTAGAAGAAAAGCTGACTCATCAGATATCAGTCTCTCCTGGGAGCGACTGAGCGTTTAAAGAGAGAGAGAGAGGAGGAAGAGAGGAAGAGAGAGAGCAGCTCCTACCACCTAATGCCGAGCTAGAGGAGTACCTCGCACCAGAAGCCCCCTCCGGCAGGAATATAATAAGAACCTGCGCCGGCTGCAGGGGGGTTACGAGATTTTGGCACCAGAAGGCCTAAAAAGAGTCGCCGAGAATGGCATCACATTGCTTCAGCTGAACCTCACCAGCTGACTCCCCCCCCCCACCCCCCCCCCCTCCTCCTCCACCCTCACCCGCCTCCCCCGCCTCCGTCTGCCTGTAGAAACATCAACAAACGTCCTCCATCACTTTCTTTTTTACCCCCAAAAACAACCCCAAAAGTCTGTGGGAGGTCCTCACACCTCTCAGCTCAGCCCGGCTCGGCTCCGGCACCACCACAAACCCAGTCCGCCCTTCACCCCCACCCCCACCACCTCCCTCCTCCCCGCCTCGCAGACCATGATGTTTCGCGATCAGGTGGGCGTGCTAGCCAGCTGGTTCAAGGGGTGGAACGAGTGCGAGCAGACGGTGGCTCTGCTGTCCCTGCTAAAGAGGGTGAGCCGGACCCAGGCCCGCTTCCTGCAGCTGTGTCTGGAGCACTCCCTCGCCGAGTGCACCGAACTGCAGGTCCTGGAGGGAGAGGCCAACAACCCAGGTAGGAAACATCCCTCCGCTCAGACACCGTCTACATCAGACATGACAGACAGATTAACACAGTGAGGCGCCTTTAGGGTGACCACGCTTTAAGTGCCCCCTCCTCGTCCCACTGTACACATTTATGGGTACAAACACAATAGATTTACATAATATTGGCCCTTAAACTGATGACATGTATGAGGCTACACGTAAAAGCGATGTGGTTATGCTGAGGGGTCCCTTTGGTGGTTCTCCCCCCACGACTAAAAACTGCATTTTCACATAATTTTAGACTCATTTTTAGATATTACACTCGGACATTGGCAAGAAAAATGTCCTGAACTGGGTAACGATTGATTTAATCTTTTGAAATAGAACTAAATTATCTTTCTAGAGTAACAGTAAAGAGGGAGAACTCGCCTTTGGACTATGGATAATCCAGCCCAGATTTACAAAGATGTGTTTACAGGCATTGACAGACCAGATTTATTAGTTTCTCATACATTATGAATGATAAACACTTAATTTGTACCTCTTAGATGTATTCAAACATATAGCGGATGGAGCAGTACATTACTTCTGCTTCAGGCAGGAGTAATGTACTGATATATACTGATTTAGTCATTTTAATCCCAACTCATTTAAACATTCAAAGGTTCAAGGATTTGTTTTCCCAAAGGAACCGTAGTCCCCCGACCCTGGAACAAACACACACACACACATACGGGCCCCACGCTAGCATTAGTAGAAATTTCCTGTCCAAAACATTCCTGCAGAGCCATCAAGAGTAATAAATAGCTGATTCACTGATGTTAGGAAACTGTACAAAGTGTTGCTCTGAACTGTGGCCAGTCAGTAAGTGATTGTGGAAGGAGGTTTTAGGGTCGTGTATAGTGTTAACTCAGCTGGCACCGCGGCCCGGGCCCGGAGACGTCAGTCAGTCAGTCAGCGTGCCAGCCTATAGCACTGTGGTGCTCCTTTGGGTTGGTATCGCGCCAAGGCACCCAAGGGGGGGTTGGCTGGGTTTTGTTGCATCAGACTGCAGCGTGGCCATGGAAACAAAAACCCTGGCAACCACCCGGGCTCATGAAAAATAGAAAGAAGTGCTGCTGCTGCTGTTGCTGCGATGGAGAGCAGGCGTCTGTGTGTACCTATGGCAACATCTGCATGCAGTAACACATCTGACGGCTTACACCGGGGTGACGTAATGGCCCTGCCCTGCTGTGACACTCACACACATTACATGGCGTTTCCATTGGGGGTTTACAATGGGCCGTGGCGGCGGTTAATGCCGGGCTGGTCTGTGTTATTGTTTTATATGAAGCTGGAGACATCAGAGTGGCAGCGAATGAAGTTTTTCCTTCAGTCGACCCCTCCCAGAGTCAGCCTGGTTCGTACTGTCACAGATCAAAGCACATTGACGACATTGGGAGGCTCCACTGTTATAGATTGGTGGTATACAGATACTTCGTTTAACACTGTGGCTTTCTGAAAGGTAACAGCACAAAGAAGATATGAACACATTAGTAAAACATTTATGCAGCAAATTATGTTATTAGGCCTGAATAATTCGAGTGCTTCTTCCCCCCCAGGGGCGGATCCAGAGGGGTGGCATCAGGGTGCCAGTGGCTTACCCTTTAAAAAAATCCCTGGCCACCCCAGTGTGGTGTCACATTTAACACATTTGAATTAAAAAATAATGTGTTAAAAACAAACACATCTGATTTAATGATCTGTTATAGACACATTTTAGAGTAATAGGCTTAAATACAAAGAAAGATAATTTGGAAGTAAAACAATTTATTGATTTCTAATGGCACCTTTAGATATTTCTATTGAATGTTTTACTAATGTGCCACAGTAATGTAATGTTTTTGAGTTAAAATAGTGATTATTTGCCCTCTCTGGACTCTTAATTGTCTGTACCTAACTGTTAAATGTTTGCTGGAGCCAGATTATTCCCAAAGAAACAAAAGCAGAATCAGTTTTCATTCAGTGTCTTAAAATGAGTCTTGTTCAGCATTCCTGAAGCAGTAGGAAGGGTTTCCCCTAACAAAGTGTTTGTAATTTTCTTATAAATGCTCTGATCTTAATATTTCAGGTACAGTCATTATCACAGTCCACGTGTCAAAGGTCAAGAAGCAGCTACAAACACAGAGCGGTGGAGTAGCATGTGGAATAACCAGGTTATTCGAGATGAATGGCTTTGTTGTAAGTTATATGCAGTTTTATCTGAAGCTCAGTACTTCCACTAATTGAGATACGGTTCTTTATGTAAATACTGTCATTACATACAGTACAGCTGTTCAGTCTTAACCCATGTGGTGGTTTACGTCGTGCTGCTCATCATCCAGACACAGCGGTTGTGTTGCTTGTTGCTGTGCTGCGTCAAGGTCTTAGGTCTTAAAGGCCTCTCAAGGGGGCATATTACTTACTTTTGAAACTTTAAAGGTCAAATGTGTAACATATAGGATGATCTACTGGAATCTCATATTCCAATGTATGTTTTCATTAGTGTATAATCAGTTTTCGTTCCCTCAGAATGAGCTGTTTTTATCAACAGAGGCCAGCACATTGAACCGCCATGTTTCTATTAGAGGTGTAAAGATTTGACCGATATGAGTCGGTAATGTTCTGTTATATAGCTGCAACGACATCGGTACACAAATCTAAATGCATCATTAACCAGTCGATGGTCCGATTCTAAATCTACTGATTGAAGCTTTGCTGCTAACAGAGTCTCTACTCTGAAAGGTAAAAGAGAGTAACGTTACCGCAGTGACGCTTCTAAGGTCGCCACACAAACAAACTTGTCTGTATAGCCATTTTCAAGATCTGTGGGACAGTGATTAAGTCCAACGGTAGCACGAGTAATCCTAACACTCACCTGGTGAGACGACACAGTGACTCCTCTGCAGGTGACAAGGATTCTGAAATGAGACATTTGTCTTTGAGATGCACACCCCTAGTTTCTACAGTAGCACAGAAAGGACAAACCAAACACTGGCTCTAGATAGGCCCTTAGTTTTACAGCCACCATAGCTTCTAACAATATTGTTAATCCGGCTTTTAAGATTGAAAATGCAAAGGTCAACTAAGCAGGCATACAGTAATGATTAAATGAGATGGTAATAATAATAATAATATGCAGTTTTTTTTGACACATGCACAGACGTGCTTTCAGGACTGTTTTCATTAAGTACGGCTGTATGATTTAAGCACACGTCGACTCCAGATATCCTGTGCAACAACCTGTCACAGTGGAATTTAACAAGCTTCTACCTTCCTTACCTTTTTAGATAGACGTTTGTGCCCCGCCCTTTAGTTTTCTCCCACCTGTGCCAGCTTGTGGTGGCTTCCTCTCCGCTGATTCAGCGAAGTAAGGTGGAATCAGCGGGCCTGTTTCAGCGCTGTAGACTTAACAGGACACATGCTGCTGAAAAGAGGGAGATTGAGAAAGTTGTCTGGTTACGTGATCCCTCTGGTATGTTGTGGTAGCGTGTTTGAGTGCTTATGCACCAGAGAGAGGCAGATATATTGAGTCTGCTGTTTTTTACTGGGCCAATACTGATCTTGTATTGATTATAGAGAATTTGCCAATTTGCAGTTATTTCTTACCACAGCCACACACAAGGAGCATATAAAGCCTGAAAAATGGTGTTATGGTCGTTGCCATGACAGTTTGTTGGAGCCAGCGCAGGAAACAATGGTGGCTCGCCCGGTCGCACATGATCTCGTATTCCAGCTAAACAGTAAAATATGTTTGTGAACAGATTTTAGGTGAGAAATAGTCAACACAGTCACATAATCTGGATCCATATCTGATCAGCACTGCCTAGTTTGACAGTTTGATCTGTTTCAGCTGGACGGACTCACTGAGAATGAGCTGTCAATCACAAGCATACCCTGCTTTATGGTCTATTTTACTCTAAATAAGAACCATCAGTTACTAAATGAACATCATGCTGTTTGGAAGAAGACTTGAAACTAGAGACTGAGACCATAAACTCATCAGGAAACTGTTTACTGAGTTAATAAATCAAGAGGGAAGTCGGCTCATTTCTCCATAAGACTGTATGGTATCTGCGTGTTATTGCAACCAATGGAGCCGCCCCCTGCTGGTCGTGACATACCATGCAGGTTTAAGACACTTCACAGACCCAGAAGCTCACTGTCAATAGTTTGACCTGAATGGACCAGAACCTTAATTACTATCATTGGTAACACCTGTGTTTTACCCTACTGTTTCATGTAAAAATGGCTGCTGTGAAAAAGTCTATTGGAAAGTTTAAAAATAGCCATTTTTAAAACCTTTTACTCTCTGCTACTTAGGCTCAGTCAGTGTAAAGGAACAAAACCACAAAATCGCTCACAGGCTGGAAGAGTGTTCAGACCAACTGTGAGTTCACTAAACTGATAAGTGATAAGTAGTGCAAGTGTGATTCAGACCTGGCAGGCTGTTGAAGGGGTTAACATGCAGCTGGAAGTCTTGGGGCTGAGTGGAAAAGCGCAACTATTTGGAAAGCGGTGTACAAATGAATGGAATCCTCAGTGACCTACTTCTGTGAGCGGCTGAGAGGCTGCCTTGTTTTGAGACCCAGCGAGTGATGCGACTTTATGGTGCGACTTGAGAAGCGATCGTAGTCAATGGGGTCACTATCTCACCGAAAGACAGGGCCGAGTTGCGTCACACAGGATTTATAATTTATCGTAGTGTTATTTTTAGACTCCTGTGAGGAATATGGTCGCTTTTCTGAGAGTTTTTTAAGCTTCTGCATTTCTATCTGAACCGCCTTAGTGCAGATGTGTAAACACTAGTTTTAATTTCAGGCCCTAACCTTAAGTCAACAGGAGCGATGCCATCCATAATCATCCCAATTCACCTCACAGATTTGACTTTTTGATGGGAGAAACCACAGAGTTTAAACCCTGGCTTTCTTCTGTGTTTGCCGATGGGAGTAATCTGTAGCCTGCAGCATTTTCAGTTGTAGTTATTAAGGAATGTAACTTCCTGTTATTCCCCCCCCCCCTTTTAAGGAGAACAAAACGTCTTTTGAGACAATCCCAAGAGGGACAATATCGGATCAAGTTGAGAGGACATGAATAGTGAGCAGAGTACTGTCTGAAGGACGACACACACACACACACACACACACACACACAGGGTGTAGGGTTAGTATAAGGGGTGGGGTTATGACAGGACAGTGGGCCTGGTGTTCTGAATGACTAACTTCATTTTCGTGTGGTGCGGCGTACTGCTGACCTGGCCTGCGCGGCTGTTTGAGCTGGAAGGAGGCAGGGCAGGGATTCGATATGTACGAGCAGCTGTGTGGAAGGGCTGAAGGTGACAGAGACAGAGCTCTGTGTGTTTTAAGATGAGTGGCAGCAAGTCAGCGTGTTTCATTCACGTCTCAGCTTGTAAGAACTACAATCATGACGTGTAAAGTCGCCGTCTAAACTGTATGGTTGCCTGAGATGGTGTGCGAAAAACTGCTGCTAGTAAAAAAAAGTTGCTATCCTGAAAAAGATCTACCACACCGCAGATATTTAGGACATCAAATGCAAATATTTTCTGGCTGAATCACTGTTGTGTTAACGTCCCCCTCCACTCAAAAATGTGTTTTGGTTATTGTTACTCCACTTGGATATTGGAGCGTCACTGTACAGAATGAATTGTGTGCAGAGATTAACAATGTTTTCACGTTTGTCTGTTCTGTTCTCACCTTAAAGTTCTTGTTTTTTTTTCAGGAGAAAAGTAGGAGTGAGTGATATTTTAAGACTTTCCAGCTAGTTAATCATTATTAAGATTATTATTCCAAGTATCTCTTGCAACATGTGGAGGTGAGCAACTATAGGAGACATCCTGCTATCTACAATTTTTAGTCGATAGTCGATTATCAATGGATTTTGTATTTTTAATTGTGTCCTTGTCACTACCTGTAACTTCTTGTACTTGGTTGGTATTCGTGTTCATAAAAAGGTTTTGAGAACAGTTAGCAGTACAGATTAAACTATACTGTCACTGTCTGCACATCATATCTACTGTCTGTTGTGAGTGACAACAGTGTGAGCTGGAAATGGCAAGAGAGATGAGTCTCTGACAGCAGAACCTGAAGGCTCTGTAATAGGTTTTTTTTGTGTAATAACAGGATTTTCCAAAGCATGTAAATGGGGGAAAAACACCTTTACACCTGGAAACACCAGATCCTTCAGAAATATCAGGATTATACAAGGGGTGAGGAGTGTTTGGGGGGGTTTACATCAATGAAGAATTTGAATTTGAAAAGATGTTTGAATCTAGGTCAGAATATGACTTCCGGCTAAATAATTAGTTTTCATCAGAGCTGGCGGCGCTTTGCGTCTAATATTGTAGAGAAAGCCTACTTCTGCATCTGTGTGTGTGTAAGATGACTGACATGGAGGGAAAGTCTACGTTGTATAATGGCTAGTATTACTTAGTGAATTCCTGTTGCACTCTCTGCCTAAACTAGGTCTGATGAAAACCTGGGCTGGAAATCAGCATTCCCGGCTGAGGCGGTAAACGGTTCCGGTGTTGGGGATACTGTCTAGGAATGTGGGCACGTCGGAGCACACTTGAGTCAAGCGCTCGGCGAGAGTTGGACGGGGGCTTTTCCAGCGTGGGGGGAAAAAGACACAGTGGAAAAGGAAAACTGATTCCACCTTCAGTGGAGCTAAGGTCTCCTGAGTACACCGCGGTATGGAAGAGGGGAGGGTGGGAGGAGGAGGAGGAGGAGGAGGAAGAGGAGGGACGGGTGGGGCGAAGAAGGGAAAAGATGAAGACTCAGAGAATACTGCTGCCATTTACAGCTGAAACTCATTCACCACTTTCTCTGCCTGGTCTAACTTTCCCCAAGTTTTTTATGTTTTAAAATATTCACTTGTTTTCAAAGATCCAGATTTTATGGCGTCAAACTCAGCTTTAAACGAACGGATATCCTCGCCAATGCACGTTAAAAGACAGTTGTAAAATGTTTTCTGGTGGAGGAGACTTCCATTTCAACCTGTGAGAGCGCCAGCTGTACCTAGATCAGTACTGATAGGACACTTAACAGCACCATGAAATGATAACACACACTCTTTGACCAGACCAAATGATTTATTTAACAACAAAAAAAAACCCTTAAACCCGATGTAGTTGACCTGCACTGAGCAGTTCAACAGAGTATCTATGAATATCGGCCAGCGTGGAGATAAGAGCTTAAATCAGAAGTGACGTAATCTGGTTTTTCACACACTCATACGAAAGCTTTTATTTGTCAACATCCTTTCTGTCTTTCTGAACGTCTCCTTTGCCATTCTGTCAAAGAGAGAGAGACAGACAGAGAGAGAGAGAGTGAGACAGAGAGAGAGAGAGAGAGTGAGACAGAGAGAAAACTCTTGCCTCTGTCCAAACTATTTCATCGCACCCACGCATGAGCAAACAGTTTATTTCTGGAAGTTGACGGCGTGTTCTGTGAACTCGTACTGAACCTCAGGAATGGGGACAGACAACCTGCCAAAACGACCATAGGGGAAAACGAAATAAAGCTCGTCTTTTTTCCCTTCTGCCTCTACAGCAAAGGCTTTTTCTTTTCAGTTCCAGGTGTGTGTGTGTGTTTCTGTTTTATTTTCTGTGTGTGTGTGTGTGTGTGTGTGTAAAAACAAGAGGACGGACAGAAACTGGGGCTTAGGACTAGCTGCCAAAAGGACTGCACGCTGATGGAAGCTACTCGAAGCCTCAGACATGTCAGGCTCTTGATATTATCTCTGAGAGAGGCGGACGAGGTATCACCGATAGCGGGGGATTATGCAATCAAGCGCCTCATAAATCCTTGAGGTTTAGTTTCTCACCGAACCCTTCTGTGCTTTTTCTATAGCTTTGATCCCAGCTTTGCTTTCTCCCCAGCAAGTTGGATTACCGCGCCATGCGTGTATCTGTGTATGTTTACACCCGGCCTCAAGCTACAAGACACGCTATCATCAGTTATGATTGAGTAGCCGGTCCACTAGTGCTGAGGAAGTGTTTCAAACAGACAGAACACACACTGAACGCCCTTTCGGCTGGTGGATTACAGGGTTTTAATGGTACACAAAAAGAACAGTTTGACTCATACTGTGGCTTTTGGGTCTGAGGGGGGGGTTTGTATGTTTTTAGTGCAGCAGTGGAAAAAAGATGTTACTTATTTTGAAAGCTGACAAACACTAAACAGTCGCTCATGGGCCACAGTTCTTTGCCAAGGTACTTGAATGTTTGCAAATGGCCACAAAGTATTTAAATAGAAAACAAAAGTAATATGTCGGTATTGCTCTGAGCTAATTTCACAACTACGCAAGCACGGAGGAACATCATAGCAGAGCTCAACCACTCTGATCTGAGCACGGAGGCAATAAACACTCCTACAGTGTTTGTTTGGTTGTTGGTTCGACCCAGTCTGAGTGTTCAATGAGAGGCCTGAAGGACTGGACCGGTCCCTCTGCCGCTGGTTGTAGGCACATTACTGTTGAGGCCATCACAAATGAATTGCGTGTTTGTTGCTATTTCCAAAGACATAATGTTGTTTGGTTTGGTCGGGGAACCTTGTTGACACAAAGCTTCAGTCAGATCCATTAGCCTTCATCCAGCACTGTGCAGCGTTTTACAGCATGAATATCAAATGTGTGCATAAAGGAACTTTCCTGAGCATTTTTACTGCTATCATCACGTCATATTTTATTGAACAGGTAAAGCTGCCACTTTGAAAAGATATGCATGTTTGATGAATCACAACTTGATCATCAGTGAAACTTTACACATTTTAAATACTTAGAAATGACTTTTTCTCTCAGTAAAACAAACAGAACGTGAGCTCACTTTATGTGACATTTAGGAAATGTTATATATATATATATTTATTTTTTACCTCATCAGTAAAATAATGTACAAATTTAATTCACTTTATAAATAAAACTAGATATTCACTATACTGAAGGCAACAGCCCCGTCCCTTAACCCTACACAGGCTGGGCTAACCTGACCAGCACACCTTCAAAGCTTTCCAGGTGGATCTCTGAGACATTCACTGTAATAAGACTGTTAGACTAACACGAGTGGAGTTACTCGGTTCTCGGGGTGCGTCCAACTAAAAGAAGTTGCATATCAGCCAAATGCCTAATAATACATACAGTGCAGTGTACAGTTACGCCCTCAGTGAATTATGGTGGTTAGAACACAAGTCTGAAAAATTAAAATAGAATAATAAACGTAAAGTTAAGTCTTAATTTACACGCTCTATTAGTGAGAAGAGAAAACATAACCTAGCGGATGATTCAGTTACATCTGTGTGTGTGTGTGTGTGTGTGTGTCTGTGTCTGTCTGTGTGTGTCTGTGTGTGTCTGTGTGTGTCTGTGTGAAAGAGAGAGGGTGAGAACAGGTGAGGGATACCAGTCTGTCTCATAGATGACCAGTCAGTCTTGTCCTGACCAGACCAGACATACAGGCGTATAATGTTTCCCCATATAGCCCCCACCCACCCCCACCTACACTCTCAGCCCAGCCCTTCCCCATCCCCACCCCTGCTCTGGGGCAGCTGGCTGTGCTATACAGTACACTTCTTGTGTCAGGAGGTTGTTTAAGCTCGGGAGCCCTCCAGTCCCAACTGAACAGACAAGGCACAGCGCATAAAATAGCACACGTTGGACTGGGAACAACAAAGACTGGATGTTGTTACCCAGTAACTTATCTAATGGTACTGAGGTGTACGCCTGCAGCTGACATTTAAGAAAGAAACTGATGATCTTATGATACACACATGGTTAAAGTAATACCTCTGGACAAGAAAACACAGAATTGGTAAAAAAAAAAAATAAGCCTCTTTAGTTTGTATGAGTGTTAAAAATGATAACAAATACATAATACAGACACATAATTGTATAAAAAAAAGGAAATAATCCGCTCAAAATTCACCCAATCAAGTTTTACACAAACTTCACTGTTTGGGTTCATTGTACAGTTTTGAATATAAAAGTCAAAGTCACTGAATCCGGAGTTGTATACTGTTATGCTGTGATATTTATCGAGACACTTTTTATGCCGTTGCAACCCTAATTGGATTGCATTAGATCTTACAGGTGTACCTAATAAAGTGGCCACTGACTATATTTTGTAGTCAGATAATAAACCTTACTTTCAAAGATTACTAACAGTGAAGAACAATAAACTATAAAAACTACATAAAGATACAGATACATCTTTGATACACTTTAAAACTTAACAGGAATGTTTTTTAAAATACAAAATTGAGTTTGTGTTCCAAGTTAAAATAACTTTCTGCATTACAGTGCAACACTGTCCTGGAAGTGAGCATAAGAACCCCGCTAGTAAACCCAGAAACTCCTCTTATTCATAAACTAGTGTTGAACAAGGACATCTTAATATGAGACGGGTTGCTGCTACAAACATTAGGCAGGGACATTTTTAGTTTTCCAGCCCACGGCAGCTGAGCCAAAACCTTAATGTGGGACTACAGCCTCAGCTGTGTCTCTGACTGTCCTCTCTGTCCTCACATGAATGGACGGTGACAGTGGAGACACAGCAAGGCGCCGTCGGCCACACTCGTTTTACCTCTCGATTGGCTGACACGCCGTTGGCCACGACAGACGGAGTGACATCAGCAGAACCAGCCGGTGAGAGAAACCCGTGGCAACGGTTGCCGTGACGGCCATACAACGGGAGTCTTTGAATCCCCGGTGGGTGGAAATGACCTCATCCAAACCGACTCCTGCAGGAAGCTGTGTTTAGGCCGGCTTCCAGACTCACCAAGGTGCTCGCTTCCAGGCCAGCTGACGGGGGGAGAACTTATCAATCACTTTCCACCAAGAAGCCAACCTGATGCTTTAAGACTTTTAAAGTCAGGATATGTACTTCTTGTCTGTGTTTGTAGGTTTTAATGTACATCAGATCAGTTTATTAGTGAGCATAAACATGAGTTTTTGAAAGTTAGTATTTCATCCTTGTTTAGTTTTTGTATTATTGAATTAAATAAGGAATTGTGTGACACAGCAGCGGATCCATGGGAGACTGGTACTCTTCACTTGTTGAGCTTCAAGGGCAGTTTTTAAAGAAACTTCTATCGAAGAACAGCATCCGAAATAGTCTAAACTATATGAATTAATATCAGTATAACAGATAGCAGATGATTCTAACAACCTTGCCTTCGATTATTAAAGACTATGAACTGAATGCAGAGGGAAAGTAAACATTAAAATCTGTATATCTTAAAGTATAAGTAATTCATCCAGTAATAATAAGGAATAATAACTAATCCTATGGGAGTTAAATCAAGCCAACTTCTTGCTCCTTTTTTTGTTTTTCAACTTCTACACTTTTGGTATCACCTCAGTCGAAGGTTTCAAGTGTTCCCTTTGCTCTTCAGTGTAAAACCCACAAGCGCCGGTTAGATTTTAACATTTCACAGAATGACGTAATCTGATGTTACAACAAGCCAGCGGCCATCTTTGATCCACTCCAGCGAGCGTAGAGTAGAAGCTCTCGTTGCCTCGGGGCTGTTGTGCTGTCGTGTTTTTCTGAATGGGCCTCTGTGTGTTTGTGCTGCATCCACTCACACGGTGGTACAGCCGGATGCTGAAGCTACATCCCTCAGGCTGCGGACAGCCGAGGATGCTGGGTAAACCCGTATGTCTCTCACTCACATACCCACACTCTGCATTCCACATGACACTAGAATATACATCACGAGCTGCAGCGAAACGCACACGCTTTATTGCATCAACGGCCCCTGACACACAAACAGTGACCAGTACAGCCTGACAGAGTCTGACGGGGATGTAGACAGTCGACATACTGACGTGGTCAAACCAGTTAGTTGGGTCTTATATCTTATATATTTATCTTATATGCTTATATTGATGTTTCTTCCTTCAATAATGGCAGTTTTAACATGGATGAAAGTGTATTGTAACTGTATTACAGGGAAGAATACTGTTAAACTAGTATAACACATGAATGATGTGTAACGTTAACAGTTGCTTATAAATTAACACACTACAAACTCGCTCCTCTTCCTCCGTTACATGCCTCTCCTGTCGCTGCCTGAACATGGCGGGTCTTCATCCCCAGAGTCAGAGTCCTGGTCGGAGCCTGCGTAAGCTCCCACCTGTCTTTCGAGCTCCCAGTCCGGGTTCAAACTGCTAATAGGACCGCTAACTAACTTTCGTCTCGGTGACAAGGTGAAGCTCCCGAACAGAGTATGGCGTTGTTTTTGCTTTTCTGCGACTATCCGACAAATGAAAAGTGTGTCAACTAAGATTACTACGATTAGGTCAACTATTATTGCGTGATCCAATTCCAGTAGTGGCAACCCTAGATGATATATCATACTTCCATTATGAAGTTTTAAGAATAGCTTTGCTAAAGCAACACATTCCAGCTTGTTATAGGCATCTTTGCACACTTGACATTGAATTTTTGGCACAGATTTTGATGCTAAGTTTCCAGTTTCTTTTACCAATGACTGATGGTTTTATTTAACTGTTGCTCAGAGGAAGCTTTGTCTCTTTCTGCTCTTTCAGTTGTCAGTCTGGTTGAAGCGTTGTACAGTGTTTGGTTCTCCATTTTTGGTTCTTTTGCAAACCCTTCATACAAAATAACACATATTTGTAAAGATGACTTTCTGCAGCCTAAAAGCATGAAAGCCCATTCAAAAATTTTTAGTGGTTTTCTCATCCGTTTGACAGTGCTGAGTCGAGCTTTTGTGGCAGGCGACCCCAAAGTTTTGAGCTGAATTGTATTGTTGTGATAGTAAATGGTAAATGAGCTGCCCTTGTATAGCCCCTTTCTAGACTTCCGACCACTCAAAGTGCTTTACACTACATGCCCCATTCACACACATTCATACAGTGATGCCAAAGCCCATCTCAAACACAAACTAATAATCATTCAACACATTTATACACCATGCGCAGCATTGGGAGCAATTTGGGCCTCAGTATCTTGGGGTTCACTAAGACATACAGCGGGAAGAGCTGGGGATTGAACCGCCGACCTTCTGATTAGTGGACGACCACTAATCCTCCCTATCCCCTCCTGGGCGGCTGTGGCTCAACGCAAGGAGAAACATTCATAATATCAGAGGCTGACTATGTTGATATGATGATTTAGTGTAAGCTTGATTTCTAACTGTGTGATAGCATTTTTTATTTTTATATGATATGGTATAAAGACCAGGACAGTGCTGCATACTTATATGCAACTATATAGTTTGTATCTGTGTGTTTGAACACTGATATCAAGCAGTTAACAGTAAAAGAGAGAGACCGCATGTACTAGTTCCTTCTTCAAATAGGCAAACTTTCACCTTCTTTCAGACTTCTCCTCTCTCTCTGTCTGGCTTGTTGATGTTTTTGTTGTTTGGCATACCGCAGCACTGAAGCAATTTACAAAGACACATCCCTATTAGGCTCACAAATGTACCGGAAACAATTACCCAAACCGCACCACCAAAACACTGCTGCGTGTATGTGTGTGTGTGTGTGTGTGTGTGTGTGTGTGTGTGTGTGTGTGTGTGTGTTCTCCTTCTTCCCAGCAGGTACGGAAATAAACCTTTCTTCCACAAAGGAAAATAATTATCATTCTTGTACAAGGAAGGAAGGGGGGGTTTTGAGCCAAGCGAGAGACAGACAGAGAAATGGAGAGGCAGGGAGAGCGGCTGATGGGCCCCTGACTGCCATTTCCTTAAATAGAGTTGTGGGCTTCTCCGGTCCAGCCCTGGCAGAGCGGAGGCTCACATTCCCAGCATAGCTGCGACTGCCACATTCAGAGCCTCCTCAACACTGGAGTGCTACGTACGCTTCCACAGGTAGACTGCAAATCATTTCCCCTGCTTTCAGCCCCCCACCCTGCTTCCTCCAGACCTCCAACCACCAGTAACTACTGCAGCAGGGGAGAAGAGGGGATGTTGATGAAAGACTCAAGAGGAAGTGGGAAGGGATGGGGGGTTGGAGTAGAGGATACCAAAGAATTGTTCTCCATTCATATGGCAGCCGTGTCCGTCTGCTAGGAAACCTCCCCCACTGCTGGGAAAAAGATGAGACAATAAAACACCATCATCTGGCCTCTTCACTCACCTAAAACACACAAATGAAGGATATATCTAGTATCCTGCAACACGTAGTCCTGCAGGACAGAAAGACAGATATGTTTGTGTTACAGATGTTCCACAGGAGCACCTATAGTTTTATTTATATTGAAATAAATACCAAACTCGAGTTGCGCTGAAATTCCACCAGACATGAAAGACAAGACACCTCACGACTTAATAACATCGTATCTATGACACAGTTTGACTCCATCTTCAAATCCCACCAAGAGCGTTTCAGAGCGTGTTGCCTGTCATATACGTTGTTTATTGTGTATTTTGTCCTTTAAAAAGGATACAAACGGTGTGTTTCTCTGATTAAAATCTCCACTAACCTGCCTCAGACTGACTGACTGGCCTGGTGCCACAATGTTGATCTAGCTTGAAACTTGATCCAGAGTCTGCACGCACGAGTCTGAAAATTGACCGGATTCCCTATGCTGTATCTGTGTCTGACTTCCTGCCAGTGCGATCTGCTCTGTGCTGCTTGACACGAGTGGGTTCGACCAGCAGAGAGGCAGCACAATATATCGCATGTGTAAAAACTGCATTATAATGAAGTACTGTTGTGTTGCAGGCACTGGCCAATGAATTTTATTCTCCAGATGTAAAAAAAAAAAAAGCACATTTGCTTGGTACAAACCCCAACAAATGTCACATCATCACAAGTTTAATAGTTTTTGTCAGTGAAAATTACAATTGTGGTTGCAAAAAAAAGCTTTTTTTGACCATATCGTGCAGCTCTAATTCTACCCCTGAACAAGTATGACCTCCTTCCTCCCTCTGTTAGCCTGCCATATTGTTTGATATGTGTGTTTTACAAGAGACAAGGAGTTTTTACTTTAAGTTTAACCTTTATAATTTCCTGCTACTATTGTTGGGTGACGTTCAGGCGGAGTGCTGAGCTGTGCATGAAGGCTGTAAGAGTTGTTTAAAGCGGTGATTTGGAACATGTATGATTTTCTTTAAAGAATAGATTTATAAAATACGGTCGGCCAAATTCCTCAATATGCTTCACGTCTAACCACTAAAGCATGAACACTTTGTATGCAGAGGGGAAACCCTGTAATGGAAGTTTGTGTTGATGCAGCAGCAGATTTTAAAGTAACGACAGCACCTGGATTCCTTGACTTGGCAGACCGGGTTTGAATGAGGTTCAGAGTGGATGTGGAATGATGTCAAACATTGTAAAGAGCACTCTGCTCTGAAGAAGCCAATAAAGCCGTACGCTGGCGTATACAGTAGCAGTGATGATGCTTTTCCTTTTTCCCGTGGAAGGGAGACACGCACACTGCACGGCTAACACGTTCGACCCATCAGGCAGGTGCTTCCCACATTAAAGCACACACACACACACACACACACACACACACACACACACACACACACACACACACACACACACACACACACACACACACACACACACGCTCATCTTGGCCACTGTTTAAAACATTACACAGTATAAATAAATAAGCACCCGAGCGGAAAAGACCTACTTTACACCTACTGTACATCAGCACTGCTACACGCACACACACACACACACACACTCGCACACAATGTGAAAACCAGATGAGAGCTGTGCTTTATATAATCTTCTATAAATTGACCAGGTGTCCTGGCTGCAATGATGCAAGACTGCTATGAAAAGGTGTTCCTCTTCCTGTTCTATTATGGCTCACAGGAATCTCTCTCTGGCTGTCTCTGCTTGTTAAGGCGCCCTGGAGACACTGATTGATCTTTCACTGATTTCATTCAGCAAAAGTTCCTCCTGTGATCTGAACGCCGGAGGGGTTTGCGCTCCTTTTTCACGTCAGTATTTCCTGTGGAAATGAGATAATGGTCTGGTTTCCACATTTAACCTTTAAAGTGTTCCTTATTTCTTTTTAATTAGAGCATTAAAGACATTATCTATCATAAAAGACAAATGTTTTTTAACAGTAGTTCCTACAGGGTCCTCTGGTTTCCATGATGTGTTTTGTAGCCTATAGGATTTTCTAGAGTGTGTCCTGGTTTCCATAACGAGAGAGGAGTGATGTGGCAGGAAAAGCTTCGACTGACCAGTTGGGTTTGGATTGTGACCAGTAAAAACATTTCATATCATTAGCCGTGCCACTAGACACAGAGAGACCCAGGAAAACAAGATGGCAGGCTGTAAACCTTTACACAGGCTTAAACATTGTCTTGTCTCAGTCACCAAACTGTGAATCCAACTGTAATGGAAACAGAGGAGGTCGATGGAAACTGGGGGGGGCAGCGTGGTGACTGCCCTGTTTGTCCCTCCTCTATGTTCACTCCTCGGTGCTGAAACCTCTGCCAACCTCGTGAACTCCTCTACCGCCGGCTTCAGCTGACAGTGCTGTCAGCAGCCGTGCAGGAGAGCCGCTTCCTAGTCCAATAAGCTCGTTTTACTGCAGTGTGATCAGGATGCACGCTCTAAAGTTATTATTTTTTTATTTTAAGTATTTTTTTTTGGCTTTTATTGCCTTTATTTGATAGGACAGCTGAAGACAGACAGGAAGGGGGGGCAGAGAGAGATAGGGGATGACACACAGCAAGGCCTCAGCCTCGGGTCGCCAGCTCTACCCACTGAGCTTACCGGGCGCCCACACTCTAAAGTTATTTGACTGTGTGTTATTATTATGTTTTCACATCTCAGATGATGATCAAATGCACAAAAATGTGTGTTTTGAATATGAAATATGTGAATATATCTGCCTAGTAGACCTTATTCCAAAAGTGACAGACCTACAGTCACTTAGAGCCTGTTTACACGCTGGAAAATAACTATATAACTTCATGTGTTAAGTTTCCCGAACTTACAAGAAGGCCCAACTAATTAATTAATTGTTTCTTAGAGTTTATATAGTTTATGCTCACTCAACTCTCAAAATTGTGTGATTTTTAAGGGGGATATTACTTAGTTACTAGTTCAGTGGACAGTGTGTTCATAATTTACATAGAACCGAACAGACACTGCGTTTTGTGTGTACTTACAGGATGTCAGTTGAGTCATTCAATATGATAATAAATACAGTAAATACAAAGCAATCATTGGATTGGACGACAATGCATGGCTGTGGCTGTTTACACTTGTATTTAGAATTATCCACTTGTGATCAGATCACCTGAGTCGTATATTTAATACCCGGTGTAAACAGGCTCTTAGGAGTGGAGCAGATTAACGGCTGGTTCTCACCATTACCTGCTATGTTAAGAGGCCAACTATCTATCTATCTATAATGTCCCACTCATAGATCACAGACAGAAGACACATGTAAAACAGAATACAGGTGTTGTTGTCGTCTCCTCTGATTGACGAGTGTCTCATTGAAGAAACGCTGCAGAATACCTGTGAGCAGTTTACTGTCAGCGAGTGCGTGCGCCGCCTGTTAACACGGAAACGGATGCACGTCGGTCATGTTTGCTTTAAATTGCCTACTATCCATCCACGTCAGAGCAGCGTGTGTGCGAGATAGAGGCAGCGAGAGCGGCGTAAATCACCTGCCGACCGGTTTCCTGACAGCTCAACCGTCTGTTTCCTCTCACTCAGCTTCACCTGTCTGACGTTGACGGCTGACGCGCCGATTATTTCGATGGACAGGGATAGATTTTCTCTTCTCCACGCTCTCATTACTGTTCGACTTCAAAAGCTGACCCTAAAAGAATAATGTGCACCAACCGCACCAGCTAAAGGCCGGTGTTGGTGATGTACAGGCGCTGTTTGAACGCTGTGTATCGCAGCCATATCACTTCGCTGTCTGATGTGTGGTGAATGTGCCATAACGTCCCTTCCCTTTGGATTGATGAAAGACTTCGGCTAAACTTTACTTTTTAAAAACTAGACTAGACAGGCGTAAACAGTGCTCCTCCTCCTCCTCCTCTTCCTCTTCCTCTTCCCTGCCCCATCAGTTATGTGTCAGTAGGTCAGGCTGAGGCCAAGGTCAGGCTGGTCCCACAACACTGACTCTGTCTCTCTCTCTCAAACAGTCTCCCTTCTTTCTGTTTCTCTTTCGTCTTCTTTCTCTTTTCCCCTCTCTCGACTCTTCTGCCTATTTTCTCCCCCTCCCTTTGTTTATTGCCTGTGTGATTGTCCCGTCTTGTTTATTTTCCTCTCTTTCTCCCCTGCTCCAGTTGAAACCTGTTGACACCGGTGAACTTTCCAGTCTGTATCTCGTATCCCCACCCCCTTCCTTTCCCTCCCCCATATACGCAAAGGGCCCCAGAGCTTGTGTTAGGGCCTGTGGGAGCCTGCCTGCACTTCTTGTCAGGACATGGACTCTCTCTGTCTCACTCTCTCTCTCTGTCTCTCTCTCTCTCTCTCTCTCTCTCTCTCTCTCTCTCTTCTCTCTCTCTCTGGGTGGGGCCACGCAGCATATAGCATTAGGTCATAATATATTTAGTGAACCACACCTTTTTATATACACTGTCCCACCAACTCCTCACTTGGTCTTTTCTTTCTTGCACTCTTCTTTCTTTAGTTTCTTTCTTTTACTTCTTTTTACTTTGGTTTGTTTTGTTTCTTTTACACACACTCTTTCTTTAATATTTGTCTTTCTTTGCTTCTGTCTTGTAGCTTATTTCTCTTCCTGATTTCACTAATTGTATGTTGTTTTTGTCTGTCTTTTATATGCATTCTTCTCCTTCCTTATTCACACCTCTTTTATTCTTGGTTTTATTTCTTACCCTCTTACTTCCTTAAGATGCTTCTTGAAATGTGTGTGCCTGTCAACTAGTAGGAAGTTATTAAAAGCTGACCGAATAAAGAGGGCAACTTCTTTGTGTCAGTGTTAGCTCCTCAGTGTAGTCCAGTTGTCCCACCCTGAGCCGGGCCACTGATGCCTGAGGATGAAGTGTTCGGGTGGGACATGGTGTTGAGTCAAGACCAGTTTTAAGTAACAGTTGTTCTTTCTTGGATAAATAAGGTAGAGCTGCACTAAAACTTCCTCACATGTCTCCCTTAGTGGCTGTTTAGTAGGAGAGTGTCTTTACATCACGTTGCAGAACTGACAAACCAACAGGTTTGTGAGGTAACAAGGATTCTTGGTAGGTGCATAGTGTCTAGGCATTGGATGCTGCTGTTTATCTCCCTTCCAATGTACCACATATCTCAAGTGTTGTCACTGACATATCTGTGTTTCCATCAACTGGGTGACTTCCAGGCACCATACTAAACTGCACAAATATCGAAAACATCGATTCAAGCCCCTGGCCAGTGGAGGCGCAGTGAGCAACACCTTTGTGTGATTTGCATTGTACGGACGGAAGCCGCACTCGACCACACAACAACAACACGGCAACCGAAGCAGCAGTGTTAAACCAGTGCCTTTAACTTTAAAAGCAGACGTTTAGACTCATTTTAGATTCCAGTGTAAACCCGGAACACAGGAAATAGACACAAGTAAGGTAGTGTGTAAACTGTGCCAGGCAGTACTAAAATACTGCAATAACACCATGCAGATGCTCTGCAGCAACCCGCCACTAAACCTGTGGATTCAAAACAGACACAACTCGACAGATCCTTCCTTTGCAAACTGCCGCCAAACTCTGAGGCCGTCTTCATATCTAAGGCCCTACGACCGCACAGTGTCGTGGAAAACGGGGGTTTTAAGAAGATGGTATACACACTCGGAACCACGATACGCCATACCAACACGCAAACACATGACGGAAGTCGCCATCCCGAAGCTGTAATTTACTTATTACTGAATCGATATTTCGATTGTTTTTTTTTAAATCGCCTTGTTACAACATCGCAATATATTGAATTATAATCCCTGTATTGTGATATGTTTCATCCCCACATTCTTGCCAATACACAACTCAAGTAACCAATGACACTAATTAAGGTTATGTACCATTCAGGTCAGACAGAGTCAGGGATGCACCCTGGCTCGCTGTAAATGGAACGGAGCCTTAATCGGTATTATTGGTGATACCTGTGTTTACCCTAATATTTCATGTCAAAATGGCTGCTGTGAAAAAAAGGTCTGTTTGGAAGTGTCCCAGGAACGATGACCACTGTTTGTGAGCAAGAGCTGTCCTGTACTGTCAAGAAACACCCTTGGAAAATGTTGTGGAAAGGTCCTGGAAAACGATTTCTTAACAATGGTGGGAGATCTGTGTAGTTATGTAGCATCCCGGCATGAAACATAGTTGTAGTTGTTGTTGTTGTTGTTGTGCTGTTCCAATTTGTGTTTTAATTTAAGTGTGATCTGCTGTTCCAGTTTAAAGTTGAAGAGACTTAAAAGTGTCATGAGTGTAATGTCAACATCAACCGCTCATTCATTTGACATATTGCCTGACCAGCATCCAATGCCGGTGTTTTGTGTAAACGACTTGGACATTGTGATAATGTGGTGTGTGAGAAAAGACCTGTTTTCCTAATAGTGTTAAATAGAGCTTTAGTACAGAGAAAGGGATAGGACTAGGGCTTGGTCTGTGTGTGTGTGTGTGTGTGTGTGTGTGTGTGTGTGTGTGTGTGTGTGTGTGTGTGTGTGTGTGTGTGTGTGTGTGTGTGTGTGTGTGTGTGAGCTCGGCTGTGGATCCGTTAGGAATCACTGCATTCTTCAGCAGCAGGCTCTGTGGTATGCCAGCACATTCCCCACTGCTGAGCTGGAGAATCCACTCGGAAAGCAGGAGCGGGAACTTTTCCTTTCTACCCCCCCACCCCACCCTCACTCCACCCATCTACTACTCTCTCTCTCTCTCTCTCTCCACCCACATCTCCCTTTTCTCCTTCCGCAACTTCTTCAAAGTCGTCCAAACTGTTTTCCTGAATTCCTTCCCCATACAGTCTGGGGCTTTTGTCTGAACCACTAAGTCTTGTTTTATGTACTGTATGTGAGTCTAAGGTTAAAACCCTTTCATACAAACATTTATTATCTCCTCCAGTCTTCCAGGCTCTCTCTGTTGGTGTTTTTCAGCTTAGCCTCCTTGTCAGGTCCTTTCTTGAATTAAGTCCTCTGCTGTATGTGTTGTCGGTCAGCTCTCTCTCTCTCTCTCTCTCTCTCTCTCTCTCTCTCTCTCTCTCTCTCTCTCTCTCTCTCTCGCTTTTGCTTGGTTTGCTGTCCTCAGGTTGGCAAAGGGAACACGCTGTGTCGGACGTGGTGTTGAATCAACAACGGCTACAGCGAGTTGCCGGTAGTGGGACAAAGTCAGCCCAGCCTCATGTTTGTTTTGCTAACAGGAGAAGCACAGGACAGAGGTTTAGAGGACACACACGCACGTCTTGTGAGGATTTTCCATGGACTAGATTCATTCCTTAACCCTAACCATGCTCGGTTACACCTCAGCTGTAGATTCATATCAAACGTCTTTCTTACAAGCCACTTTTAAGGTGTGAGTCGGGGTGTACGTACAGACCTTTCCACACACTTGTCTTGTTCACATATCTCTCTCTCTCACACACACACACACACACACACACACACACACACACACACACACACATAAAGCTGGTGTGTCATTGTCAGTTTGTTTGGGAGTTGATGTGTCCCTTTGCTAACCACTAATATGGTCTTATCTGTTGTGCTAGCTGCCTTGTTGTGGCTTTGTGTGCTGTTGACCCATCTATATTTAGAACCAGAGGAATCATGTGTCTAACAAACAGTCTCCACAAGTGTGTGTGTGTGTGTGTGTGTGTGTGTGTGCGTATCCATTGGGGTGTGTTTGTGTTTGCACATAACCAATGTGTAACAAATGAGCTAGTACAATCGCATTGTTTCCACCACTGTCACTTGTGTCTTGTGATCACAGAGTCGGATGTGAAGAGGACACGCTGAATCAGACTCAGGGTCAAATTTAAACCCAATGAACATCTATGTTGTATTACTCTGATATGTAATGGGATTAATATTAATCACTTGAAGATTTTCAGCAGTTTTTGTTGCTGTCCGTGGCTTTTTGTTGTTAGTATGTGTGGTCGTGTCTCCAACCACTAAGTCACTGCTACACTCCTGTTTGTAATTGATTTTAAACCCTGTGCTAATCCAGCACGGTCACAATTAGGGAGTCAAATTTGCAAAGAGACTGCTGTGTCACACAGAAGTCTTGTGAGATATATAAGAGGGTAATCTTGGGTTAAAGGTTCTTTTTGGTGGATCATTTCTTTTTCCTCTACTTCCACTTTTTTTTATAGCAAGATAACGCAATAAGCAGTCTATCCAAAGAATGAAACCCAGTAGAATTTGAAGTAAATGAATTCGTATGAAACAAATATCTAGTGAAATAAGTAGACCCAATGGCAAATTAGTTTATTTGAAATTTTAAATCATTATTTCCCGCTTGATTTATTCCACAGCGCATTAGTTTATTTTAATTGTCTGCTTAATAATTTCAGTTAGTCTTTATTATTTCAGCATATTCACATATTTCATTGCTTATACAATGTTGTTATTGACCATACATATTTATTTGCTTCAGTTACTGAACTATGAGACAGGCCTTTTAATTTCATGAGACTATCAAATAACATATCAATTACAAGTCATTCATTTTGATCATTTGATACTTTGGTTTCTGTAAAATTAACTGAATGATTGAATTGTGTGGAGCTTAGAACTCGCTGAAGCGGGTGACCTGGTGAGTTTTAAGAGGTTTTATACATCCAAAGAGTTTCTTTAAAATCCAGACCAGGCTTCCAATTGCAACCTGCGTTTATTTGTCAAAACATGTAGCCACACCAGGCTAGTAAAGGAGACCTGCATCTAATTTGGACCCTGCTTTTAATTGAAGTTTTACAGTCTAAATTAACCTAATTTTAGTAGAGTAAATATGATTCATGTCTCAACAGAAGTCAAGTCTGTGATTTTTAATTTGCCAGAAAGGGACATTTTCATTACTCTGGGGTTTTCCAGGGATGAGGCTGTGCTCAGTCTCGTGTTCATGTTATTTTATGAAGAAAGGCTTTAATTTTCTGCTCGTAAGTACCCACATTCCCTTGAACTAACTAGTCTATTTCTACACGAGTGCTTCCCAGAATGAAGAACAACCCTCAGAGAACGAGAGTGAACCTGTACACGCAGGTGGACACTGTTTTATTGATAGATTTTGCTGAGCTGTTGTACAGTTTTGGAAGAAATGAGTCACACCCCTTACTCAAAACTCAAACAACACCTTGTCTTGTATGCTGGCGCCAGACCTCTGAATTGCTGGGTTTTTTCCATCAGTTGAAATAGGTTTGGTGTCTGAGAAACACCCGAGCCAATCAGAGCTCTGTAGGCGGGATTACGAGTTGTGGCGTCATCTTTGTGTGCCAGAGCCAGAAAAATGGCCGCAGAATAATCGCCACAAAAACTGTGGATGAGATGGACGCAGCTATACGAACCATTGTAGGTCAACTTAGAGAGATAACATGTATTTAAAAGACCATCAACTGCTCCTCACAGCAAAAAAAAAACCTCCCCCAGCCTGCACTTTGAGTGTGAGTCTGTGAAAACGCTGCACTCGTTTTCAAATATATACTGATCGAGACGTATCATTCAAAGGGCTTTATGCTTGTTGTTGATAACCCTCTACTTAGTACTTTTTCGGTGCAGTGGTTCGGACTTCTGTCTTCTGACGGCTGTAGAAGCACCAACGGACTGCGGTGTTTGACGGTCCCCCCCACAGACACACAAATATACCTGAGAGATAGCCTATCTGAGCTTTGCTACAACACAGGTAACACACAGAAAGTGACTGTAAAAGCTCCAGTGGACTCTCTGTTTCCAATGTGGACATGGAGAGTCTGACAGCAGCAGCTCATTAGCTCCGACTACCAGCTCGCTGTTTCTGTTACACTGCTGTGGTCAGTCTGCCAATCACTGCGGTCGGTGTCGAGGCCACAACCTCTAAAGTCACCGTTTTAAATTTGCTGAGAGGAAGGGAGCTAGCAGAATACTTGAAGTACTCATTTCGGTATTCTGTATCAGCAAGTAACCAAATGTCCTTCCAAAATCGACTTTATTAACAACTATTCAAAGCTTCACCAGTTCTTTATACCTTCCTTTTGTGTGAATGACTGTAGGGATAACCTGGACAGTAGCTTCTGATCACTGCATACATGACGTTCGACCCTGTCCACTGTCAGTTAATATACAGCATCAGATCGACAGAGTTGAGTTTCTGTTTCTGTTGAACTGTCTCCAGTTCTGAGAAAGTGGCCATGTTGTGGAGGAAAGGTGGGCAGTGTGATGCAAGGCTGACAGAGGAAGAATTATACTCGGAGAGGCAGTGCTGTGTTGTAAGCAGCACCCTTGTCGTGGTGCCAGGGAGGGTGTCAGAGGGCAGAGAGAGGGCAGAGAGAGGGCAGGGTGGCACAGACTTCACCAGCAGACATTGTCCGCAGCAGCGAAATGCTGTGTCAGCCCCCAAAACAAATGACTCTCTCTGTCTGAGGTTTTACTGTTTGCGTATGTCTGACTTTCTTTTTCAGTGTTTCTTCTCAATGATGCTGATGTGATTCATCAATTCCCAGCGTGCCCCTGCGTCTCTGTCTGAAATGAAAGAACAAAATCAACATCCCTTGTTCCATTGAATACCTTACATTGGCTTTCTCTCACTTTGGTTTTTATTGTTTAGTCTTCTTTTTAATAGATCCTGTCATGTTGAATGGGACACTGCCCTGCTTAATTTGACTGATAGTCATGGAGACGATTACAGTATCAGGCCTTTCTCTGCATCCTCTCTGGTTCCAGAGAAAAGAGTCAGGAATTACAAAGAAATAAGGAGGAAAAAGAGGTGTTGTTATCGCTGTGTAAGGTTTCTCTCTTCTGTCAGTGTAATAGCCTCAGTTTAACCGCTCTTCTCCTCATTCCTGCTCCACTCCTTTTTTACTCCACTTGGATGAGGTTAGCACTTTCCCCTCAAGGTTCAGGGTGTGAGTGACTTTGCTAGGGGAGGAGGGAAGGTCTGACATTCGTGGGAAAATTTGCTCATCCTGTCCACTTTTGAATTTAATTCATCTTGCTGCGCTGTGAGAATGTTTTCTTCGGGTTGTGAGCGTGCTGCATTTATTTGTAATTGTAGATGTCTTAACATTTATTTACCCTGGGTTTGTTAGTTTCACACTTACCACAATTACCTGTTACTCACCCTCTGTCTCTGTCTTGCTGGATCAGGTCTACTTGTGTAATAGGCAGCCCAGTGTTCCTCCAAGCAGTTGACCTTTGACCTGTTTTGGGTGGAAGTACTGTGACCCCTCTTTGAGCGGCGAGAGATGCTGCGTGTTTGTTTGCAGCGAGGGGAAACTGCTCCGAGGCTGACTCCTTGACCTTTTTGGCCTCGGAGAAAGAGGTCAATGAAGCCTGAAGTAGCTTCCTTCCGACTTTAAGTGTTAAGTTTTCGTACCTTTTTCCCGCCATTCTCTTCTGATTTAGTTTTAAAACCGTTTATTTATTCAGACCTAGCTTCTGGTTAACACAGAATTTAACTTTCAATCTTTATGTTAGCTGTACTTTTTACAGAACACATTGTGACAGACAACATGATTATTTTCTAGGGCTGCCTCCAACCAAAGATTGTCCCAGTCTACTAGTAGTTAAACCCAATAGTTCACTAGTCATCGTGCATTTATGATATTAAAACATATACACATCTATGTTTTGTTAAATGCTAATGGAAAACGTGGTACTGATCCTGAATGTGTCAGAACAGTCAGCATGGAGCAACATAACATCACACAAGTTACAATGTTCAAAACATTAATAACTTCACAAAAACAAATACTCACACCTCTTCTGTCCCAGCCTCAACCCGCTGGGTTTTCGTCAGAGTCCTGGTCGGAGCCGCTGTAAATCTCTGGGACTCTGTCGGCTGTGAATCCGGTTGCGTTGGGCACTTTCCTGGGTCCGGTTCTGGTGCTCATTCTGCTGTGCTAGCTCCTATGCTTTTACTGTAAACAAACCTCCGCCTGTCCTGGGAGCCCCCAGTCCGGGTAGATACAGTTTTATAACAACCCCTCATACTTTAGTCCAAGTGACAAAGAGCAGCTCCCGAGTTTGATTGTTTTTTATCTGCGACTATCCGACTAATGAAGTGGGCCGACTAAAACTCTTCTCAGTGACTGACGGTTTAATCTACTATTAGGGTCAGCCCTTTTTAGACATTTTAGTTGCTGTTGGTTATTAAGTCTTACAAGTAGTACAAGTAATGATTAGTCAGTTTTTTTTCTTACGCTGCCAAACAAAAGCTCAAAACATTTTACTGTCAAAAGTAAAACGGTGATGTGTAAAAGCTGGCAGTGCACCACTGTTCCTGTACGCTTTCTCTCATATTTATCAGGGTGTTACTGGTTCAGGTTTTCCAGTCCTTTTGAAAATAAATGAGTTTTAATCATGGAACAATTCCTGTTCTCGGATGGACAGAGGTTTGCCTCATTCAGAGGAATGAAGGATTACATCATCCCTGGAGCAGAGTGGAGTAACTCCCTGGCTCCCCTCACACACCTCGCTTCCTCCCTCACTCCCTCCCTCCATTTAGTTTCTCCTTCTCCCTCTCGAACTTGTCTTCCCCCACCTCCCCTCTCCTTGTGTCACTCTTAGTGTAGGCTGCCTGCTGAGCTTTGGGACAACCTGGCCTAGTTCACTCTGTCTTGTACCTCCATGTTACCCATTCGCATTAGCTGACACAGATCTGAAGGTCTTTTCTTCTAAATAAGTGTCTGTTCTGTTGGAAGCCAGCCAGTGCGAAAACAGGCTGCTGGCTCATCCAGTGCCGTCATGGGAGATGTGACACACATACGTATGACCTCAGCGGCTGAGGCAAAAAATCCCCCTCCATTTAAACTTGAAATTAGTGGCAAAATTAGGAATTATTGTGATTTTTGACCAGTTAGTTCAGATTTTTTGGGATTTGTGGGATCCCACAAGCGAGTGATTCATATCATTGTGTTCTGAAAACCACCCAGCATGAAGCCTGAAGCTGTAGGTTTTTGTGGTATATTATAAAAACACAATTGAACTTGAAAAAAAAGTTAATGCACACATGCTGCTGATCTTCCTGTGAGTAGAAAGGCATAGGATGGCCAGGGTTTCCATGAGCCTGGAGACTAGTTTTCCAGTCATGGGAACACCTGGAAATTGATTAAAATAACCAAATATTGTGGAAATAATCTATGTTGTCCTGGAAAATGTTGATTGTATTTTAGCTTCTCACTCAGATCGCCTACATAAACCTGGGTGCATATTGAGTTTAAAACTCGACAGTTGGTAGCTGCGCGGTGTGAAACGGAAAAACTTTTTAGACGCTTAATTTTCATTTCACCGCTTGTCAGTCAGTCTAGTTGATTATACCAGACGCGAAGTGGGACGGACTTGCATCGAGCTTTTCGGCATTGAGTAAATTGAGACTGTTTGTGATTAAGTGCTGTCCTGAACTGTCCAGAAAAACCTTAAAAATGTCCTGGAAGGATCCTGGAAAATGATTTCTTAAAAATAGTAATTGTGTGTGTAAATGTTTGCACAAAAGTCAGTCCCATGCTGTGAGCAGACTCAAGCCTGAATTATTTAATCCCTCGATCCTGGTCATCTTTCATGGGATGAAATGAATGTGAACCTTGTTTGGAAGGCTTCAGGGTCTGTGGTCTTCCATCTACGCGGTCAGAGCTGCAGCTGTCCACTCCACCGGGCAGAGAGAGCCGTGCATCAGCACCGAGTTGACTGTGACATTGGGATATCTTTGGACAGCAGATGTATTTTCTAGTTTCACCTCATATGTCGGATTTAGAGACGAGATCCTTAGGGTTAAGAGTGACGGTGGTGGTCAAATTCACACAGACGCACATCTCCCAAGCAGGAAGTGAAACCGACCTGCGTCCTGGCTCTATTTGTGTGGCTGTCCAAAGCTGTTGCCCTGACCACTTGGTATCTATAGCCCTGGTCCAAGATGATAGGAATGGGATATAGCGGCCCACTGACTCGGACAACAATAGAGCTCCATGACCTCCAGGTTATGTATAGAGCTGTACAGCCACCACCAGCAGCCTACACAGCTCGGTGTTAAGAGTAAGAGCAAAATAGAAGGATGACAGTGCAGTGGGTCCTGCGTCTGAGACACAGGAGGCCTAAATGTGGAGTTTAAGTCAATGCTAGACCTACTGGTAAATTATATGACTGTTTGTGAGAAAGTGGTGTCCTCAATTGTCAAGGAAAAGCTTGAAAATGTCCTGGAATGATCCTGGAAAATGATTTCTTAAAAAGAGTGGGAACCCTAACTGGGGTCAGTCAGGGTCACCCACTGGCTCGCTAACATTTGAATTCATACTGTCAAGACTTTATTTTGAGCTCTGTTGAAATAAATTATCGGGTTTTTAATGCTTATTGTGTTTTGTCTCCTCCTACAGGGGTGATCAGCCAGTGGCAAGGTGAGTCTAAGGAGCGCGTCATCTCGCTCGTCCTCACCCACCTCCCTCTGCTCAAACCCGGCAACGTTGAAGCCAAGGGCGAGTACATGCGCCTGCTGCCACGCATCCTGGCCCACACCATCGAGCATGGCCACCACCTGGAGGAGTCCCGCCAGCTCCTGTCCTACGCCCTCATCCATCCCGCCACCTCCCTGGAAGACCGTGCCGCCCTGGCACTCTGGCTCAACCACCTGGAGGAGAGGGCCGCTGCCCGGGGAGACTCCCTGGAAAGGCCTCCTCCTGCTGGGCCTCATCATCACCACCACCAGTCCACGCCTCCATCCACCCTCACCTCATCAGGATCCTCCTCCTCCACTAACACCTCTTCATCAGGCAATCTCTACACATTGCATCTCCACCAACGCTACGGCTCGGACGACCGCCTCAACGGGTGGCAGAGCTCCAGGGATTCAGGGCTGGGCGGAGGCTGGCATCAGCAGCAGCAGGGCTGTGAGAACGGGCACCTCCTTCTCTACCCGTCATCCTCTGTGCCGGCAACCATCAACACAGTTGGAACTGGTGGAGGCGGTAACACTAGTAAGTGAAGTCTCCTCTGTCCTGTGCGCCTTTTACTGTGTTCAGCCGTTTTCTAATCACGTGGTGCTTTTACGGCAGTCGCACAAAGTCGGCGTGTGTGGTTTGTTCTCTGGTAGTGGCCACATAATAGCCTCCTACTACCTATTACAGTTATTACAATTCGTTTGTTTCCCTTATCCATACACACATCATGTTTTCATCAGGTATCACAGGGATAAAGATGGGTTGAAAGACAACAGGGTTGACCGTAGACCAAAGCATGTGAGCTCTGCTCCTCCGTTCAGAGTCTCTCCAGGTCTCTCCGCTCAAAACTGAACCTCAACTCAGATTCCACTCATTAAAATCACTCACTGCTCACTCCTGCTGCGTTGTATTTTAATTTGATCTTAAACCCTGTTTAAGCTGCATGATAAAGCTGAATGTGCACAGCAGGAACACACAGATGAGACACAGAGACAAAAGCCCTTCCCTGCAGATCATCACATTAACATTTCTGTAGAAGACACCTCGCTTATCCATGAACACATAATTCATGAGGCTATTATAAAGATCAGCTGTATGTGTGATGTGAAATGAGCAGAGTTGCTTGTTAAATGGCCAGACTCGTGCTGACACACAAATTAAAAATGAATGGGAAGCGTGGGAATGATCCTGGTGACACACACAGTGGTACCAGGGATACTCAGACTTTACTGAACTAAAGAAGGAACACAAGATAAGTTTGCTCTGCAGTAGACTTTGATTTACATACTGTAGACCACCAACAGAATGATAGGTGGTTACAAACTTCATTGGACCATTTAAATGGTCCATGAAGGGTTTTCACCAGTTTGCTGCAAACATTACATCATCCTTAAACTGGACCCTCATTAAATTATGAATTTGGAGACGGGATTGACCTCAAAATGATTTGAAATTATGTGTAGGGACTTACATCAGTCAAATTATTAACACATTTTTAAGAAAAAGGATAGTTCTTCAAATGCTTCACCCACATTTAGCTTGTATTCTTTCCAGGTCTCCTCTGTCATTTGCTGGAGGATCCTCTTTATTAGTTAAAATAAACATAAAACAAACTAGTACCACCACACAGAATGTCTCAAACCAGTAAGGATTGATGGCTGTCCTCTTAGATCTTCCTTGGTCACAGGTTTAATCTAATCCATCAGTATTTATCCTCCTTTCGTTGATTAGCATTGGATGGCAGGTTGATTTCCTTTGATTGCCTCATGTCAAAATGTCAGGTCACCTTCGCACATGAAATATATTGATTCTTTCTGCGTCTACTCCTTTTGTCGCATTGCAGACAATTTTTCACACGCCGGATGCTGTCTTTTGAAAAGCCTGAATTCAAGAGTGCAAAGCCTTTCACAGTTCTTTTGCTTTACTTTACTCACTGCATGTCCTTTGATAACCTTATCTTGTTCCGAAATGAGATGGGCTGCACTTCAACCCAGACTGACACGTGTACTTCCAGACTCGTGGTGGTTCGTAACCACTACACCATCTGAGAACACCTCAGTGATTACAGTCACCTACTCGGGGGGGGGGCTGATGGTAGCCTCTCTGTCTGGGCTGGCCACCTGATCGCCTGCGCTCAGGCACAATTTCACACTAGGGTCTCTAAACTTTAACTTATGTGGCAAACTGCTCAAACAAGGCAGCTTTAGTCGGTCAGTAAGGAGGTTTTTCAGTCCCCACTTGAAAGGAAATACAGTAGGCAGTTGTATTACAGCGTTTTATCTCTGGTCTAGTTAAAATTGTAGGAATTTGATGATAATGATAATATTTTCCACTAAGAACATCTGTACAGCAACAACATTTAATTCAAATGCTAAAGGCACTTTAAAAGACACGCTTCAAAAACACTAAATACACCCTGAACACACTAAATAGACTCATCATCACCGTAAACACGCTCTGGTCAGACCGACTGCACTCCGAACAACCCACACAGCAACTACAGAGGCTGTGTGAGGTGGGAGACAACACACAGAGAGGGCAGGGCTGTTGAAATTGAACATAACTATGGTCAGAGCAGGATATTTCCAGACAAGAATGCAAGGGCTCTGTTTTTTTTTTTTTTTCTTCTTTTTTTCTGGGAGATGAAAGAAACAGCTGAGGGTTTATAAATAAAGACACATTTAAAGCCCTGCTCACTGCTCCAAGAAAGATCCTCTTGTATTTTTGACTGCTAGCAGCTCCAGTCCCACACAAAAGACCTCAGCGTTTCACAACTGATAAACTACAGTTATCCCCCCTGAGCCAGTAGCCACAGGATTGGTGGACACAGCGAGCAGATGCTTTTCTTGACCAAAGAAAGTGAGAAGAAGTGTTGCATACACATGTGGAGAGATGATACAAATATGTTTCTTCACTGTTTTGGGAATCAAATCTCATTGTGCAATTCAGTGGAATACAGTAGAGTCACCTCCTACGTGCTCTGGTCATGGCGGCGATTACAGGAGTATAATTGTCCGACCACATCAACCTGTATGCGACTGATACCACATCCTGTTGACCCCCTCACCCATACTCTCAGCCTTAGTCCAAGCCGCAGCAGCACATACCACCCATCCTTTCCCTTGTAAGGCAGCCTTTGTGGGAGACTGTATTTAGGGAAAATGGCTAATATTTAGGGACTGGAACTTGTAATGTTAGCTGGGCACCTATTTTAAACGGGGCCCATGAAGTCCTATACATAGCGCAAACAGTAAGAGGACCGCATATAGGAGGAGGAGGAGAGAGGCTGCAGTATTGGTGGCAGCTCACCCCGTCAGAGTGGCGACACAAAAAGCTCTTTGGCTCTCCACCTTTTCATTCAGTTTACCTCCTTCAGCGGGAAAACACTGTGATGTTGAGAGCTGCTTTTATCAGGTTTAAAACAGTGGGGTTTGGTTGCCTCGGTTTGACCCAAATAGGTCCTCATCATGAATTCATCCTGCGCAGACTTCAATTATTAATAGAGAAATGAGGTGAGAGAAGAAGATGGAGGAAGAAAGAAGAAAGACATATTTTTTTGGCAGTGGATTGATTTAAGTGCATATCTTCAAGGTTGAGTCTCCAGACCAACAAGCAAGCGAAGGAGAGAATTTAGATTTAGACCAAGTGAATATAAACAGGAGAATACACGCATGTAATAAAAGCATCGTCCCTAATAAACGCAGGTCGGGTGTGGCCACAGCTTCTGACAAATAAACGCAGGTCTCCATTAGAGCCCTCGTCTGGATTTTATAGAAATTAACTGGTGTATAAAACCTCTTAAAACCCAACAGGTTGTGAATATTACCCCATCTGTGGCTCATAGTCTGTATGACACAGAGTAACAAGGACAAATAAAACTGAGGAGACCTGTCCCCAATAAAAGCAGGCTGAGATCAGTGATTGAACAAATAAACGCCCGGGCTATTATTAGACTGTTTACGATGTTAAAAAACGTACCTTTTGAAGATTTAACGTGCAAGTTTTGCTGGCTTTTTTGTTTATTTGTTGAAGTTGAACTCAGTGAATTGAGGGACTGTTGAGCGGACATTTTGCAGTACTCATAGATCTCAGAATATCAAAAGGATGTCTGTTTGAAGAGATGTCATTTATTAAAGTCTGAATATCAGCAGTAAAATACCAGGTGTGTGTGTGTGTGTGTGTGTGTGTGTGTGTGTGTGTGTGTGTGTGTGTGTGTGTGTGTGTGTGTGTGTGTGTGTGTGTGTGTGTGTGTGTGTGTGTGTGTGTGTCCGGCAGATGCAGCCTCCTCCCTCCAGCTGTCTCTAGTTAACTCACAAACAAATACTGCATTTTAATGTCACATCTCAGCTGGTATTACAAGTGTACTGTAGCTATGGTGATATCACGGATACAGTAAGACGCTGTGCGGTTACTAAATGCGAAGCACAAAGTGTGTTTAGGCTCTGCTCTACAAAAGACAGACAAGAGGATCAACGCTACATAGTAAAGGAACTGAAGATGACTCTAAATGTAATGTTAAAACAAACACATATACTATTTGCGCCATGTTAATCTTATAAAATTACAAATCCAGCAGAAACATCCACGGCCACCTCTGTGTATTTCCTGTCGTTCCTGATGTGAATCAGATTAGTCTGTGAATGAAGAGTTACCTGGATATACAGTAGATGACAACATGAACAGTTAATTACTAACTAAAACCTTGTGCTTCACTGCACAGGCCTCCTCGAAATGCCATATATTCTTAAATATAATCACATTTTCCTGTATTGCCAGTGGGGTAAGACAATTTTGCTTGGCTGGAAATCTTAAAACTAGTATAAAAATCAGCCACTGAAAGATGTTAATGGGCCTTAAAACTAGAAAAATTGCTTATTACAAACGATGACAACAGTTATTTAAGATAGACTTTATTACGATAAGTATTTTAGTCACTTTATTGTGCTGAATTTGTACCTTAATCTAAGATTAATAAGACACAATTTCCTCAAACAGCATCATAAAAAATAAATGATTTAAGAATAAAGGAACCAGAAGCTGCTTCATCTACAACACTGGGACAAGATGACTTTCTCTTAAACTGAGAAGTTGTGCTAGTGGACTCGATATTATGAAAACCGTTGTTACAACCTGAACTTGTTGTAAACAAAACAAGATTATTTTTCTTTTTGGACAAAAAATAAGACTAATTTCCCAGAAATAAAACATTTTTACTTTCTTGAGATTCCTTTATTGCTGTGTGTTTGACAGCTGATCATCTTCCTCCTTCCCAGGGTCGGACTCTGAATTGAACATGTGCTTGATTTTAATTATATACATAGTGTGATATATCGCATCACATTTGGTGCTAAAAATATTTGACTGAATGTTTAAGCGTCACCAAATGTACTTCATGTGCCAGTTACAGTTATTATTATGAATCTAATTTTTGAATGAACACAGTTATAAACTGTGGTCTGTAGGAAAGATAAGTCCTGTTTGGGATATTGATCCAGGCTCGCCTCAATCTTTACAGTAGTGTTGCTGTCATCAGTTGAATATTGTGTTGAGTTCATATTTTTAAACGCAGGAGTGAGTGAATAGCAGTTTTGCCAGTATGATCCCATCCGAGCACCACCCTGACTAGTGTCGTTGCTGTCTTGTAGTCTTAACGAGTGGAGGTGGCAGCCAACAGCACAGTCCCCTGAAGCGCTCCGTGTCCCTCACGCCTCCCATGAGCGGCCCCAGCAACCAGCCGCTGGGCCACGTCTGGCTGTCCCAGGAGGACCTACGGACCGCTAGAGGCCCCGCCCCAGACCACGCACCTCTCTCGCCCCAGAGCAGCATCGCGTCCTCAGGCAGTGGAGGCAGTGAGCACCTGGAGGAGGCTGGCTTAGGAGGAGGTTCAGGTCTGCATCGCAGTTCCTTCCACGAGGAGGGCAGTGGCATGAGGGGTGAGTAAGAGCAGTGTACAGTTAGTGGTACAGGTCACTATTACTAAATGTCTTCTTTAGATCTAAGGCTGCAAGATTAATTGAGATATAAATATGGCCAAGGTAAAATGTGTAATAAATCAGCTTTATGATGAAGTACTGAGGTGCTGCAGAGACGCCTGCCCTACAAATCTTGTTCTCCACATGTAAAAAAACGTATAGGTACATGTTCGGTACAGACCCCAACAAATGTCACATCAGAATGAAAAAAAAAAATTCAGTAAAAACAAAAATCGTGACGCACAATTCCCACTGATTGTGAATCATATTGCTCTCGCAGTATCTATAAAAATAATCCCAGTATGATTTTTTTTTTTACCATATCGCGCAGCTCTACTTTGGAAAAAAAAATGCTTTAATTCTGATTTCGTGGTTCTAACATTAAAAGTGACTGACACACACACACACACACACACACACACACACACTGCTGAGATGCACATGTGCAACAGGTTCAACCAAACTACTATTATCAACTATGTCTGACTTTGTGTCGCTAGATTTGGTGACTTTCTAAATACCTTTTTGGTCAGAAAAGCACTTTGTACAACAAAACCACTGTTACAGAGTACGTCCTACTTTAGGACAATTATGCCAACTTCAGCAAAGATGTTATATTTGTGGAAGATATTTTATCATTAAAAATATGTCTACTCTCTCTAGAGGCAGTGTTTAGAGGTCTTATTTGAACTCTTTGATGTAGCTTCCCAGTAGCTTCCTAAAAACTACAGAATACCATGTCCTGGCCCAAGATGGAGGTAGACAGATCAGGTTACATGAGGCAAATATTGGCATAATTAGATGTGAATATTTAAAACATTTAGTGTCAAACACTGTGTTTATACTATTGAATGAAGTGGAACTGAAGGGTTTTGTCGTTGAGGATTCATGAGGAGTGAGAAAACATCCTGGATATTGGCTCCCCTATCAGATCTAAATGCTAACAGGGAGAGAGAGAGCGAGCGAGAGAGAGAGAGAGACATGACCAGTTCAGTGGAGAAACTTTTACGACTGTTTGCTGTGTGTGACTTTCAGGCATTCAGCTAGAGGCATTGGCAAGTTGTTGATCCAGTCTGAGCAGTTTGTCAGGGGAAGCAGAGGCCAGCGCTGCCGACCCCTGTGACCTTACACTGAGACTTTCACTGTCTGCGCTGGAGTTAAACCTTTCATTCAGTCTCTGCCCCTTTTTTCTTTCTTTTTCTTTTTCAAACATTTGTCATGTTGTCATGCAGCTAAACAGGAAAGCAATGCTAACATTCCTCATCGACAGGCCCAAGAGGACAAGATATCATTTGTCAATTTCACTTTAGAGGAAAATGTTAACACAATTTTTCAGTTGTCGGTTGCTGCCAGAAAAGACTCTGGGCTGGGTGTCAAGTATCAAGTGGTGGAATAAGGAGCTTGATTTCCATTAGTTTGCAGAGCATTGACTTCTCGAGGTATAATGTAGGTGCATCATGTTCATCACAGACTTGGTTTTAAACTCAAAACTCAACTCAAAGTTAAACCCTCCGCCTGTCTGTATTATTTAATATAAGGTCGACGTCTGCTAGTGGAATAACACTTAGTAGGAAGACACAGGAGGAGACGTTCAGTGTCCATATAGTTCCTGGTTGCACAGTCATAGAGTGAGTCAAAGTGAGTCCTTAAAGCAGATGAATATGGAGCAGCAGATTAACAATGGAGATATAAACATACTGTCTGTAAATACAGCAAACAAAGGAGAAACATAAATTCATAGTGTTTATTTTGTTTCTTCTGAGTTGCACGAAAGGGCCTGTTTGTTTGTACTGCAGTTGCTGCGACTTGTAAGCAAAGAAACAACTAAACCAGCAGCAGGCTTCACTCGAAACTGCAAATAAGAACAAAAGATGTCTCAGCAACTAGCTGACACTCTCAGCAGTTTGTAATATGGAGGACAGACAGAGGAGCTGAGCTTTAGTGCAGTGAGCAGCCTGAACATGTGATCAGTAAGAATCTGATTTCTGCCAACAGCATGCATTTCTAAATACTAATATATAATATTTTAGGTTGATTTAACCTCATATTTATGCATACATACACATTTGACTAAATATGTGTTTAACCTACATTACTCTGATAAACATATGGAAGTACATATTTATTTTTGGAGCTCTATGCTTGACCATGTAGATGTAATACTCGTTTATCATTTTATGTGCATCTTTTGTTGAACTCCTCAAAAATGTTGCGATTGAATATTGAATTATGTGTTTGATCCACCAGTATATGTGAGCATTCAGTATATTAATAGACCAATGATATGTCTATTTAATCTGGGATGATGTTTATGATGAGATCTAAAGATGTATTCCAACACTATTCTCTTTAACTGATGATTTGTTTTTTATGTAATATGTTTATTTATTAGTATGTAGCATAAAAAAAATGCAACACACCACAGCTTTAATAACCTAAGCTAATATTCAGTTCCCATCCCTTGATGTAAAATACATAAAAACTCAACAAATACACGAGAGACAAAACAAACTGAACAATAAGTATGTACACTACAAAAACACAAATAACAGACACACGTAGTAATTAAAGCGCCATTAAACACATCAGATCATTCACAGCTACATGATCGCAGTCAGGATGTATTTATGCATTATGTATATTACTGCAACAAAGAAAAACAATACGTGTTGCCTGCTGCAGTGATAATGTTAAGATGGTCGATGAGTGTGGCTAACCAGAGTGTAACGTGTGTGTGTGTGTGTGTGTGTGTGTGTGTGTGTGTGTGTGTGTGTGTGTGTGTGTGGGCGGGGGTTGTTTGCCCCACAGATGTTCCTGCGTGGCTGAAGAGTCTCCGTCTCCATAAGTACGCCGCTCTCTTCTCCACAATGACCTACGATGAGATGTTGTCACTGTCTGAAGAGCAGCTTGAGGCACAGGTTCGTACACACACACACACACACACACACACACACACACAGAGAGAGTTAGTTTTCATTTGGACAAAGAATCAGAACTTAAACAGGATAATCTCTGTTCTATCCACCGATTAATTGTTAATTATGAAAAGTGACTAAACTGATCCAGTCAACATTATCAAGCCCATATAAACCTTTTAGTAACAAACCAATTCAGACACTGATATTTGTATGTATGTAGAAATATGTCAGAACTGTTTATGAGTGTTCAATAAAAATAAATATCTTGATATTGACCAGTTTTAATCAATCTTACTTAAAAAAAACAAAAAACGAATTTATGTTACTAGCTTCAGCCAGATCAGGTCAAAAAAAAGATAACGTTGAATGAAACGGTACAAGACACATTTAGTGATTGTTGTGCTTGTACTTAAAGACATTGAGGAGTCTCTTCTGAAACGGAAGATGCAGCTAAAATTAACAGCGCTCACCGGGAAGCTGTACACTTCCTCCAGGTGCTGCGAACTCTTTCTCTGTCTCACCCGAACGTAATGCACAGCTACAGTGAGACATACCGAACTTCAACAAAAGGACAAAGAGGTGTCCTGTGTGACGGTGGATTCAATGCACTACAATGCACTGCTGTCAGCTTCATCTGGGAACAGTTCTTCATGAGAGAAGTTGTGAGAAGTTGTATTAGCCTTCAGTGAAATTAATTAGCTGGAATCAAAGATTATAATATCCCATAAAGCATCTCCCTCACTCTTGTTGAAAGAGAACCAGCTGAACCTGTGTTTGCACAACTCTTCATCTCAGAGAATATGTATCAGTGATTTAGACCAGTATTTTTGGCTGATGGGAAAAGGGATGTTTGACACAAAAACTCTCTCCTCTTCAACAGAAGGTCACTAAAGGAGCACGGCACAAGATCGTTATCAGCATTATGAAGCTCAAAGAGAGGCAGAACCTACTGCGCAGCCTGGAAAAGGTCAGACTGACGGCGTGCCACACCTTCTTCTCCTTCTCTTCATCATCACACACAAACAAAAACATTCTCATAACCCTTCTAATCCTGCCTGAAATGATTTGAATTTGGAAGCCTTGTGGATTTATTTATGTTGTTTTTGCTTTTAAATGTTTGTTATTGCTAACTGAGCTTGTAATCCTGTCGGACATCACCTTCTCTCCTCCTGCGTGTTTGTGTGAGAGAGCGAGAAGGGTGACCATTCTCAGTCGGTGTTATGTATCTGAGATGGCAGCTAAGGGAACACCTAATCCAGGAAGGAGAGTTTTGGGCTCCGAATTTAAACCCATCCGCCTCCCCCGCTCTCACCCCCACCCCCCACCCCTCTCACCCCTCCATTCAGCCTTCAAAGCAAGACAATGGCGCTCAAGGGCACACTGCAGGAGGGACTTCTTGAGCCAGCTAAATTCAGACTTAACCTTTTCACCAACACTTCATTTTAAAATGTGTTCCCGCTGCATTCGTAGGGCTGGGGAAACAAGACACCTGTTGCTTGGTATTTTGGGTTTACACAGACTCATGTGTACAGCGCTGCTCTGTGAGGGGGAGGGAGGGAGGCTGATATGATGCACGTTGGACACAAGTAGTGAAAGAAAACTGCATGTATGTATTTTTGGTATTACTTTATCTGCTCTATCACATGGCAGTGTGGTCAGGGATCCTTCCCCCCCTCTGTTTGTTTGTCTCTCTTTATTTTAAGCATGTAGGTCAGAAGTTACAGGTTTTTCTTGTATGATTATGTTAACATGGTTGTGATTCGGGGCAGAGCTGCGCAATTAATTGACATATTATTGAAATCACAGCTTGGCAAAGTGCGATATATCCAAACTGCAGAAGCTCCGACCTTTAGCTTAAGGTAAAATGTGACAAACATCATTATAATGAAGTGCTGCAGAGATGCCCCACCCTACAAATCTCCTCCAGATGTAAGAAAACAGCCTGACAAATGTCACATCATCACGATTTCAATAGTTTTTTAAGTGAAAATGGAATTTGTGATGGAAAAGTGATCATTCCCATACTAATCGTATCGCAATATCTATCAAAATAATCACAATATGATGTTTTTAACACATCGTGCAGCCCATAGATTCAGGAATGTCTACTCTCACAAGTAGTCTAAAGACCTCTACATGACGAATAAACGACACAAAAATGCGAAATACTTGCAAATTTCTGACTCATTAACGTAAAAAAAATGTAAATCCACACACTGACGGCAGACTAAACCAGACAGGGACTGACAGGAAAACGGCAGAAGCTTGCAGAGCTCCCGTGTTCTGCCAGGTAAAATGATTGGTTTTGATTTTGAGACTATTGATGGATACGACGGTAAAAGCTCACATACCCGTCTGTGCTGAGGGAGCAGTCGCCATCCCCAGATGTCACATAGTCTTTATAATTTTTGTGTCCTTTGTCATATAATACAGGGTGATGAGAAACAATCAACAGGTCCGCCGTGAGTTGTGTCGTGATGTCTCATAAGAGAACCACTCGTTCGAACATATTCGTTCTTAAGTGGAGGACTCAGTTAGTGCAATTAGTCTCCCTTTTCACTAAAGGAATGTATATTGCATTACTATAAAGCAATTATGAGTTCCCTACGTAAAGTACAGTGTTTGACTGCACAGTTTGAATTATAATATAGTTTATCATAAATGTATCATATAACCTAACAAGATCATCATTAATTCAAATTTGCTATTGGCTGCACTTGTTATATTCTCCTTTACTTCCACTGTTGATGTTGTTAAAAATGGACTTCTTTAATTGTATTTATTTAATTCACAAAAACATAACATAACAAAAGAATATAAGCACACACACACAGGGGGAAAAAAGAAAAAAACAATCACACCAACCAAAATTACAAAAACAAACCCATACAACCAGAACATATCAGCAACCTAAACAAGCAAGAATATAAAAAATAAGAAGATAAATAAATAACAGACATTAATAATAAAACGTAAGTAAGTTATTTTACTTACAGAATATTACATTAGACTAAATGTTATAAATGATAATAACTAAATGAATGAATAGATCCTTCCTACCACCCTTCAGCTGCAATAAACACTCCCCATCATTCCCCGTATCCTTTAAGGTCATACTTTCTTTAAAAAAACAAACTTTCCTTTGTGATCTCCAGGACTTAAGTCTCTAAGATCATTAAGTTCTTCATGAATTAACTTCCTCACACATGAGCTAGGCCGTGTAGCCTTATATGGTGATATCAGGGCGTTAGTAATGCAAATTATCTCTTCTCATAAACGCTCCACTGCGCACAGATGGCCTTCATCATTTTAACACAGGTGATTTACAAAGAAATCTCAAGTTAGGAGCTCCACAACACCCGTATGAGCCAACCATACAAAAAAAAAGAGAAAGTTAATATAAGAGTACGACAATGTTCTTGCAGCAGGGTTCCCACGCACCCTGGAAAACCTGAAAATTTAGAGACTAGTTTTCCAGTCATGAAGACACCTAGAAATTGATTAGAATGACCAAATATGCTGGAAATGAACTATGTTGTCCCAGAAAATTAACCTGGGTGCATATTTAGTTGGAAGCTTCACTTCAAAACTGGAGTTACATGTGTCAATACTAGGCTTAATGGTAAATGATATGACTGTGAGTCCTGTATTGGCAAGAAAAACTCCAGGAAAATGTCCTGGAAAGGTTGTGGAAAGTGATCTTTGAAAAAGAGTGGGAACCCTGCGCATGAGGCCCAATGTGATTGGCTGATGCCCTCATTTGTGGTGCGAAAGCTCCTAAAAATCGACCTCGATTTGAAAAAGAATTATGTTGCTTTTGTATTACTTTGCTGCGTAATATTTGTGTTCTGTGTGAAAGGACTCATGACAAAAGCAAAACATATATTGATGTGTGAATTAATGCCTGAAAACAAGTAGTAAAGACCTTCCTCCTCCTCCTCCTCCTCCTCCTCCTCCCTCCTGTCTTTCACCACCATCAGGACGTGTTGGAGGGCAGTAATCTTCGCGCCCCGCTGCAAGAGCTCCACCAGATGATCATGACACCTATCAAGGCTTTCAGTGGCGGCGAGGAGGCCTCCATGCAGCGCCACCTGCTGAGCCCCGAGGGAAAGAGTGCCGCGCCTGGCTCCCACCTGAGTGGGGGTGGCGGAGGGGAGGCTGAGTCAGGCACCAGCGTCATCGCCGAGGGAGATCTGCCCAGCCAGTTCACTCGTGTCATGGGCAAAGGTGAGCTGCTCAGCGGGGATTGTTTTCATGGACTCAGAGAGGGTTTTTTTGTTTTGTTTGAATGTCTTTTTTTCAACCTCTGCCTCCTCCTCAGTTTGCACCCAGCTACTGGTGTCGAGGTCAGATGAGGACAACATCAGCTCCTACCTACAACTCATCGACAAGTGCCTTATCCACGAGGTACCTACCGGCTCTGGAACACACAAACAGTACAATACAAACTAGGAACAGACACTGCAGGATGTTTAGGACCGATATTGTCATTTCCAGTAACCAACATGTCCAGTATTATCAAAATAATAGTAAATAGTAATCCATTTTCCCCTTTTTTTCATTTAATTTTTATTTAATTCAGAAAAGTATTTTAATACATACTCTACACTCTGTAGAGAGAATGACTATGAGCAAAACAAAAATGGTAAAATAATATATATTGAAGTTTTATTAATTAAAAATTAAAGAGCTTTGAGAGCAAAATCAGTAAATCATTAATAATTTCTCACACATTTATGGCCGATTCCATCATTATAAAGTCGACATTTTGATGATTTAATATAGGGCTGCAAAATGATGATCGCGATTATTTTGATCAGTATTTCAGTAAAAGCTCACTGCGGCTGCTTCTTCTTGTTCTGTTCCTCCCTGACATATTTCAAACTGATTCGCTGTCAACAAATTCTGAAAGTATAGACACATTTCTGACCGGAGTCAAGCTAACTGACACTCACTTCACAATAAAAGTCAACTGGTGTTTCGCCAGTTAAATGCTTTTAACATGAAGCTACAGCAGTGGGAAATGTTGGGTTTTCGTTAGCAGTAACTTAATACTGCTTTCTATCTAGACAGCAGCTGCAGGGTGTGTGTGTGTGTGTGTAGCGACAGGACAGCTCCCCAAAAGTGAAACCATAACATCTCCATCACCCCTGGTGGCTGGCTGATGCTCTTGATTTGATATGCGAGTGTTCCACGAGTCGAGCACGTTCGATTCATTGTGCAGCCCTAATTTCATATCAGTTCATGTTCATGCATACACACCCTGTTAATTTTATGTAAATGTCATCCTTTTGTCAGCCTATTTATGAACATTTGCAGCGCTCTGCAGAAACTTGATGATCAGTCATCAACTTGATAAATAGAGTTGAAAGTAAATTAGGTCAGTAGAATGACAGACTCCTCCATGAATGAATCATAGATGAAATGTAAAGAGGAATGCTCTCGTCCAGGTCACTCTCGGCCTCTCTGAAGCTCGAGACAAATAAAATATTCATAATGATGTAGAATAAATGTACCTTGTGGAGTATGTTATAGTAGTTTTGGGTGAAATAGACGTTTTTTGTTGCGACACCTTAAAATCCTCCGCCATGCTCCATTTCATCCCTGATTCGTACTCCCTGTTCTCCCCCTCCCCCATCCCCGTCAGTCCTTCACTGAGACGCAGAAGAAGAGGCTGTTGTCATGGAAACAACAGGTCCAGAGGCTGTTCCGGTCCATTCCGAGGAAAACCATCCTTGACATAGCAGGGTACCGACCGCAGAGGAGGTAACCGCACGGACGCACGGTGGCTTTCGTTTTCTGGGTTTCATGGTCTGCGATGAAAACCCTTTAAATCAAAGTCACTTTACATGAAGTTCACTGATTCCCCTTATTAATATAAATAATGAATGTAGATAAACAGAGAGGGATTCATTCGTTAGATTTTAGACAAACAGTGATTCTTCTTTATTCCTTAGCTGGTTATACATAGATAGATATATATATTTATGTCATTTTAGGACCATTTTATGCCACAAATACTCACAATAATGCAAGTACTTCTACTTAAAATGCAGGTGAAATGACTTTAACCTTTTAAGATTTCATCCTCAGTTATATTGTACCCCTATTTAACAATGTATGCCAAGAAATTTCCAAAAATGCTCCTTCTTGGACTCACTGTTCAGCTATTTTTAAACCTTAACGAGTACATACCTGCTCCTTTGTTAACACAGTTCCCGTGAACAGGAATCTCCACCAGTGCTTGCTTGTGTCTCACCTTCTGTCTCGCCCTGCTGCAGCCGTTTCGGTCAGTCCAACTCTCTCCCCACTGCTGGCTGTGTTGGGGGCAGCGTGTCGGTCAGGAGGAGCCTTCGCCAGTTCCAGATGCCCTCCAGGAGTTTGCCAGGTGCCAGACTGGGCCCCCTGGGCAGCGGGGGGCTGCTGGGACCCACACCTCGCAGCTCCAGCAGCACACCCACCGGTCCCAAGCAAGGGAGACAGGTGAGTCAAACCAACAGAACCTTTAAACCAGCAAGGAGAGAGCAAACCAGTACGGGTGTCTGTTAAGGATGTGATGAGACTTATAGAGAGTTTTACTATTTACTTACACATTTTAGTATATGTGAAGCTAAATTGAAAATATACAATATTGTTGTTGGTGTAAGGAAAAATCCAAGTATAGATCATGAAAAAAGTGGCGTGTTCTAGTTATACTACAGCAGTTTTCCTCAATATATCACCTTTCTTACAGTATTACGTATCATATTGCCAGATTTTGGCCAATACACAACTACTGGGTGTACAGCTACTATGTTTACACTTACGTTTAGATTTACATTTACTTTGTATATAGGCTCGTATTATCTTATTATATCTCTTAGGGTCTTATATGTATATACATATACATTCATTTCTATTCTATATATTGTCTTGTGTGAGTGGAACAACTGTAGCGAACAAATTTCCCCCTGGGAAGTATTTCTGATTCTGATTCTGATTATGTTATGGATTAATCGTTTATATTATAAAATGTTGGAAAATCAGCCAGCAACTGTCTGATAAATAAATGATGAATCAATTAATAGATGAATCCCTTCAGCCCCTGTTTAAAGATGTATGTTTTGATTCACCTCCGCACAGAGTTGTGATCTTTAGTGTGTGATTACTTAATCCAGCATCAGTCGATGTGGTACAAGAGGTCGGATGAGGAGAGATGGCTCCGATTGTTTACTAAAATGTGAATTAAAGTTGTCTAACACATGAGAATTAGAGCCGTACTCGTGGTATTATCATGTGTGTACGCAGTGACTGAATGCCCGGGGTGTTCGTGACTGTACAGAGGAACATTTTGAGATGAGTAATAATACATTCCAGGATGTTTACAGTAACCTGGGCAGCAGAATTCCTTCTTCAGCGCGTATTCTGCCTGAAATAGACTTTTTATTCCATGACAAAAAAATGCGGGGTGAGGAAGAGGAGCAGCGCCGGCGGCGGTGGTGTTTGGCGAATGAAGTTAGGTGGATGGAACTCGTAGGCAGGTCACCCCACATACCAGAGCCCCTGCGTCAGTGCCGAACACTGAAACAGGAGGAGCTGTGGAGCCGTTTCAGGCCCATCCTGGCACACTTTGGTCTGGGCTGACCCAGTTCATTGGAAACCTCTCTCTCCCGCTCTCTCTCTTTCTTTCTCTCATCGCTTACAATGGGAGGAAATATCTCAGTTCCTCCTCCTCACGCTGGACCTTCTTGTGTGGGACTGTTGTGTGGATGTGTAGAGAGAGAGAGAGAGAGAGAGAGAGGAAGGGAGAAGGAGGGTGGGAGGGAAATATGTGAGTCATAGTTTGGGAGAGGTAGCTGTGGTGTTGGAGGAGGAGGAGGAGGGGCAAACAGAAAGAGAGAGGGTGAGTTTGTATGAGTGTGTATGAGAGAGAGAGAGCCAGTCAGAGGCAGTGAGAACAGTGCACAGGCATTTCCTGTTTTTCCCTGGCCCGTGGCACTGGAGGGCCGCGAGGGAGGGAGGGAGGGGGGGGGAGAGGGAAAGAGGTGAGGGGAGGGGCATGTGGTAGTGGTGTTGGGGGTATAATAGGCAGGTTACAGTGAGGAATTCATGTGGTGAGCGTCTGAGACTGTCATTAGGTGTGGGCTAGACATCCAGACAGGAGCGTGGGGGGGGGGCCTTGATCTTACACCCGACTTCTTTCAAGCTTGCAACATTTTCATAAACCTCTTTGATCAGTGAAAGTTACAGCGATGTGTGAAAAGCAGTGCAGTGATGTGTAAAGTCAGAACTTGGAGGATTTGTGCATCTAATTATATTTAATAGTATAATCTTAACCAGGTTATCCACAGGTGATTAGAAGGACTAAAGTCGGGGCATCCTGGTGGACTAGTGTTGTATGCTTCTAATTTAAAAAAATAAAGTCTAAATGCAGCATATACTCAAAGCTATGTTGGGTTTCACTTTATTTGTGCCACAAGGATTCAACAAATCCAGTAAATATTTATACCTTATTTATATTTTACAGTACAAAATGTATATTCTATATGTTTATAACTCCTTTAATGTGAGTTTTAGGTTCAAAAGTGTCAAAAATAGTATTGGTGACACCTTCAGATAACCTGATATATCCTTATCCTGACAAGAGTTATCCAAGCACAGTTTCTATGCTAAAGGTGCAGCTGGCCAGACTCCATTGACAAAACCAGTAATTTTGCAGATAATCGGGGGAAAAACACTTCAAACTGGACAGAAACTAAATTAAACTCAATTGAACTGTGAATTAAGGGACAGTGGAAAGACTAACAAAGACAGTTTGGGTGAGAAAAACAGCAAATAGTGGTTTGCTGCTATATGAATGTTTCAAACCTCATAACATCCCCAAAAACTATTGAACAGGTTTCCATTAAATGTGATGGACAGATGAGACTGTAACGTGTGGTTTTTTTAAACCATAACTTTGACACTTATCCTCCAAAGGTGTTTGAGAAGTTAATATAATGTCTTTTGTTCAAATATCCTCCTCAGGGTCTGTGGTTTGCCAACCCCGGAGGAAGCAACAGCATGCCCAGCCGGACCCACAGCTCCGTGCAGAGGACCCGGTCCCTGCCAGTTCACACCACACCACAAACCATGGTCATTTTCCAACAAGCCGGTAAGTAACGCTGGAAAACACACACACACACACACACACACACACACACACACACACACACACACACACACTGGCATAATTTGTCATTGATGCATAAGTCTGTTTATTCTACTCTATCTTTACCGGGGTGGATACTTATATATGCGGGGTCTTTTATTCTGTATTAAATATTGCCAAGTTATAACTTCCACATCTGAAATGAAACACAAGAAAAAAAAAAACATATATTTGTTACATTTAACACTTTATTCTCCTTTAAAAGGCATTAATGTATCCCATTGTGTCTCACTGCAGTGTCAGTTAAATGCTTTTGGTCATACTGCTTTAACATCTCGCTGTGTTTTCATGAATTTAACTTTAAACTGCCAGCGTCTGAGTTCCCTGACTGCCTGTGCAGACATATGCTGTAACAACACACTGATTGTTTGTGTCCGGTTGTTGTGTCTCAAACCAGTAGCTGAAATGGGTCAGTACGAGTAGCAGCACTTCAGATTTTTGTCCACATGAGTACCCTTACTTCTTATTAAGTACTGCTACCTCTGGTGAGCATGACCGTACCCACCGCTGAGGTCGGCAGTAGTTTTTCCAAGGGGTATACAATAAAAGTTGTGAAATAATTGTCTAAGAAAAACTTCTTTGATGCCCTAGCAAGTCCTGTTTTTGGACCTTGGTTTTTCTAAAACCCTGTGTAGCCTACAGTAGTGCTGGTGAGTTACTCCTACATGCCTGTGTAACTTTGTCTCTGTGTAAACTAAAAGCTTAATTCTAAGAAAACAGCACTGAAAATGACCTCATAAAAATAAATACTGCCAAGATAATTGAGATTATGTTGTGTTTAGGGGTTATGTTTGTGCTGATTTAGGTTTTGGTCAAGTTCAGGCGCTGGTTCTGACATGATGATGTCATGTTTAGCCCGTGTGCTGACCCATTTTGGTGCTCTTTCTGCCGGTTTGGACCTAAAAATATAAACTATCACATATTACTTTCATTGTTAAACTTACATGTATACAATATTTACAATGCATAGACACACACACACACACACACACACCACTCTGTTAGTGTTTCTGTTGGATCTAGGTTCTTTTATTTTGACACCCAACTTCATATGAAGCTCCGAACATTGACTTTTTATTTACTTTCTCGTTGTTACCGAGGTGAAAAACCTGTTTAGCACAAGAACGGTGTATTGTCTCTCCCAAAACACAGTGGAAATAATTGCCCAGTCATTGGCTCTGGGTCTGAATGCAAGACTAGATTAAATTTCACAGGCATTTTATAATTGTGAAAGATCATTTCTGATTCTTCCACCCCTCAACCCTGCCTCACCCTGAAAGCCCCTCACCCCCCCTACCTCCTGTGTCCACACAGGCCCGGGTCATGGTAACCATCGGTGTCAGGCAGAGTGACCTTTAGTAGCCTCTGCTGACTGGACTTTGTCCCACAGGAACAGGGGACAGTAATAGGACGAGCTGGGACTTCCTCCGCTCTCTGTCACACACACACACACACACACACACACACACACCAGAAATGTCCTCTTTTTAGAATGAAGAGGAAAAACAGATTTAAAAAAAGCAAGCGGGAGGGAGGGAGAGTGTGGACTGTATGTGAGAGAGGAAGAGATAGAGGCAGGGAGGGAGGAAAGAGTCAGAGGAGTCTCACAATGAGGCTCTTTGTGCAGCGGGGACAGGGCTCCCTGGCCCACTTTCCTTCCCTTCCCTCTCTCCCTGACTCTCTCTCTCTCTCTTTCTTAACTTTCCCATCTCTCTCTCCCTCTCTCTCTCTCTCGACCTCTTTCTTTGCCATCCGTCCATCTCTCCTTTTTTGACAACTCTGCAGAGTCATGCACGCATTGCAGTCACCCTCAAGGGTGGGTATAGCTGGGTCCCAGCCAGAGTAGCTGATTTTAAAAGGACCCTCTCTCACCCCCCTACCACCACCACCACCACCAACCTCTTACCCTCCTCTGTCTCTGTCTTTCTCTCTGCCAGCAGATGGATAAAGAGAGTTATTAAGTGAGACACAGCAGAGAAAAAGACAGGATGAAGGAAACAGTGTGTGTGTGTGTGTACAGTGTTTGTGTCGCTGTAAGTCTGTGTGTACAGGGGGCGGAGGGGTGTGTGGGGTGGCGTTGGCGGGGGGAGGTGGGATTTGGAGTCTATAAATAGCCCAGTGTGGACTACTGGGCCTAACTCAGCTTTTCTCTCTGGCCACAAGGGATTTTCACTGCCCAGCCTGTGTTGAAGACTCAGCTAAGGACTAAATGGCTGGAAGGGGTTGCTAGGCTGTACTGTGGCCCAAATACACCCCCTCACACACACATACTCTCCCCCCTCTCCCCCTCCAGCCTCAACCCAACCCTCTGCTAAACAGTCTCCACCCTGCTTACAGTTGAGGTCAAGACAGCGACGAGCACCTGAGAGTTACTGTTTTAAACTTGGGTGAAAAGTTTAATTTAATGTATAAATGTTCTGGGAAATTAATTAATAAAGCTATCTAAAATAAAACAATGTCATGACTTTTTCAAAATATGACCTTTATTTTCCAATTTTAAAACTGTATCTCCTGAGATGCGTTGAACATTTAGAGTGTAAATTTATCATTTTTTCCTGTTTTTAAATCTTTAAAAACATTTTCTAAACAATAAATTAGCTACTTTTTTCCATATTTTGTATTAAAAGTTTAAAACAAGTCACAACAATTATTATTCAGATATGTTCTGAATGCCTTTTATGTACCTGTATGTAATTTGTAAAGTTACCCAAACTTCTGTGTATGAGAGAAAGAGAGAGAGATAGAGAGAGATCATGTGAACACTGGTGAATCTATCAATAATACACATTTAAGAGTAAAATTAATAGAAATCATTCTTTTATGTTATTGATTATCTGTAGAGTATAGGCTTTAAATCATGCATAATTCTGTGTTTGATTATATACAGACATTTAATCCCCGATTATCAGAGCGGTTGAAATGTGATTCACATATAAACCAACCTATAACAATCAAACTATATTAAAACCTGAATAACGACTTTTCACATAAGTGACCCAAGTGCTGAGATAAACATATACTGTGTATATAGTTTATGTTTTCCAGCACGCCTTGAAATCAAGAAGGCTTCTAACCAGTACTACTCGAACACATCACAGTATTTTTAGTTTTCAGACTCACAAGAAGGAGATTATCAGGAGGACTCAAAGATAGCTACCGTGTGTTCAGTGTAGTGGCTCACCTGTAATGATGCCGGTATATATCACCGCTCTGTAGATTAATGCGATCAATATCAAACTCTTGACGTCAGTTTTATTGTCGTTGTGAGTCAAAGCACATTTAATTGTTAAAAAGTAACATCTGATGATTGACAGTGTGACTTAATTTGATCAATTTCAACATGTTATTTTGAATTATTGAATGTATATTTTGTCACCAATCCAGACACACACACATTGTCTGGATGTAGTGTGTGTGTGTGTGTGTGTGTGTGTGTGTGTGTGTGTGTGTGTGTGTGTGTGTGTGTGTGTGTGTGTGTGTGCTGGTTTAATCTGATTATTGAGGCTACAGTCTGGTTGAGTGGACGGCATTGTCTCTGTGGACTGATTTGAATTTCTTTTGTCCTTTGCCAGCTCGTCTGATGCCGATTTATGTAAAAAAGGGGCGAAACTTTAAGGATTATCATGATTCTGTGTAATTAGGCCTCTCACTCTTAATGTGTGAAGTAATTGATCTAAATGTAGCTCCTCAGCAGGAACAAGTGAACACTGATAAAGTTCGACTATACAGAGGATCAACTGTATTAAATCATTTGTAATTTGATTAAATGTAGTTTTTTGTTCACTTGTTGAACTTGCTTTGACCGTTATCAGGACATTTTATTTAAATCATCTGTTTAATATGAATATAATTGAATCACAGATGCTGACGTTGATTCAAATTGTTTTTGTTTCTCGTTACAGATCTTCAGCTACCGGTGACGGAGCCAGACATCAACAATCGCCTTGAGTCTCTGTGTCTGAGTATGACAGAGCACGCCTTGGGAGGTAACGCACAGTTTTTAAATAGCTCCGGATTATTAAACCACAGTACAAGAACATGTACAAGCTGGTTACAAAGCTCATCCTGTCTTTTTAATCAGGATGTGATATCATAGAATAATGTAGTTATTAATATCCCTCTATACACGATTATCATATTGTCCAGGTTTCTGTTGACCGTCTGGTAGTGAGGTCAGACAATAAGTCCGAGACACGCCGCTGCAGAGAGCAGCCTGCGTCCTCGTCGTCTCAACTGAATTATCTCAGCTGTTGAGATTTAATTCACTTTGGTTCCTGGCTGCCGTGCCACTGTTTGATTTTAATGTTGTTTTGTGTATTTGATTTCTTAATTTTGTTGCCAGGGACGGAGGACAAGAATGATAAACAAAAGCAAGAGCGTATCGGCTAAACGTATCCGTTCTGGAGTGTATTCGAGCCTTAAGAAAGGACTCTTGCTTCCATCTCCCCTCGGCCTCAGTCATAAAAGCTTCTGTAAAGGCCAGCAGTTGGATCTGACTCAACCAGAACTTCTGTGTTATGTTTCAAAGCCAAAATAAAACTCCACAGTGTCCAAAAGTCACATCAGTGAGTGTGTGAGTGAGTGAGTCACGTTCAGGTTCGGTCACTGTAGTTGATCTTAACGCTGATCTTGAGGCTGATTGGCCCTCTCCAACTCTCAGTCAATTATCCTGTTGTGCGAACAGCTTAAAAAGTCTGGAGCCCACTGATAACTCCAGACTTGTTGGAGCCCAACAAGGTTTTTTCAGATGTGTTATATTTGGTTGGTCCAGTCTGGCCAAGCGGGGCCCGAAAAACTCGCCAAGTTTGAAATCTGACAGCGATTCTGTCAACAGCCGAGGCGAGTTCAGCTCAGAGGGGAAATAAAATGGGAAGAGCTGAGTTGTTTTAGCAGAAAACTCTCATTCTCACATTTAGTGTGGACTAGCTTTTGGGGAATGACGTGCAGTTGTTAAGGGACGTCTGATTATTATAAGCTCTGTTTATGAGAAAGGAGTACGACAGAATGACCCACCGGAGGAGACACAGGCATTTTTCTGTTGTTATGGATGGTAAACCTGAACCTTGAACACATAAAAATGGCTTTTACATCAGCCTTTTCTTTAGTGAACATGGCCTTAGTCAGCAGAATATTCCAATGTACAGTACAGTGAATTTTAGTTTGAGTTAACGTCAGTGCCAGCTCCCCCCCCATCCTAAAACTGGACTGAGGTGAAGACAGTGGGCCTCAGTGACGGTGGACAAGTGCTGCTTTGTGTGTGTGTGTGTGTGTGTGTGTTAGGTGGAGAGCAGAGCAAAGGAGTGCATTAAACTGAAGAAACTCTTAAATCAGAGGTTTTTTTTAGACTTTCTTAGTCTCTCACACCCAAACATTCAGCCGACTGTGGTGACCTTCAGAAACAGAACTCAGTAACTCGATCCGAGTCGTCTGTTGGGCGTTTTTGGAAAGCTTTGTGTCAGCACCACTGCGATGTACACATCATGAGCTGTGTGAGGTTCCCAAGCATTTACCTTAAGGGACTCCTTTTCTGTCTATTTATTAAACTGACTCGGTGACATATTTTATGGATATTTCGTATTATATTAAAAACTGTACAATGAACCCTAAACACAAACTCAGTAACTGCAAGAAGTTTGTGTAAAACGAGTGATTTGGAGGAATTTTGAGCAAATGATTTCCTGTTTAGGGACCTTTTTACACAATTCACCATCTGTGTTATGTATTTTTTTTTTATAATTTTGAACAGTTTTATGGCCCCTGATGCTTGGCTATTGTTCTGCTAGACAACTTACTTTACTTTGCATTTACATTTCTTCACATAAATGAACCAAATACTGAGATATAGGCCTACTGTGTGTCATTTTTTAACTTTTCTTTCACACTTTTCTCGACCCTCCGTGAAGCTTTGCCGACCCCCAGGTTGGGAACCACTGTTGTAGGGCACCAACACAACATTTTATTTTTATTTTTTTCAACATTTTTACAGAGTTTTTTCACAGCACTTTGACCGAATGAATGGAGGGAAAATTAGATTCTGAGAGTTCTCACCACATTTTGCTTTCATTTATGGTTGGCCAGAGGGCAGGGCTTAGCTCCACACACACACACACACACACACACACACACACACACACACACACACACACACACACACACACACAGAAACCAAAGAGGTTGATGACAACTCAAGGATAAGGAAGAAAAGCGATATTTCCACAGCGCACTTGTTAATCTAACAGTGAGTTATGAATAAGCTAAAAGATAGTGTATATAGTATTAGTATATATAGTATATAGTATTTTTCCACTAACCTTAAGATACAAGAGGATGTCTGATACTGTCTGTTTCCAGTGAGATCTTATTGAGTTTATGTAGCCACTTTACTGAAACAATATTTTGTTATATTTAAAATACAAATCAATTCAGATATATTTCTAAACTCCACCGAATGTCAATTATACCAACAAATGTAACAGCACAGACAAGTCCTGAAGAGAAGTGAGAAGAACTGTGATCAGATTCAAAAATCAAATGAAAAATAAAACTCAAGAAGTTAAACTACTTTCAAGAGTCCAAGTGGCTTTAATTTACAAGCTCTGGCTCAATTGTAATTCACGTAAACAAAAGACAACATAGATGCATCAATCCAATTTGATGAAGGACAAACAGCGTTATAATGAAGTTATATAATGTATGTAGTTCTCCATAGATGCTCTGGACTACAAATCGTGTTCTCCAGATGTAAGAAAACATATTAGCTTGGTGAAGACCCCAACAAATCTAATTTTCAATAGATGTGTTTTTATAAGTGTACAATCACCTTAATATAAGAATAGTTTCTGTTAACTTAAAAAGAAACATTATTATCTACAGCCGCTGCAGGTCGCCTTCCATGGAGACTGTCATGTTGAACCACCATGTTTCTACAGTAGCTCAGAACGGACAAACCAAACACTGGCTGTGCTTGTTTGTTTTTCTTCACAGCCACCATAGTTTCTCCTCCACACGGCCCGTTCTCATCCCTAAGTCTTCAAATACAGACGCGATCCCACACACTGGTCCTTTAAAATTGTGACTCAAAAGTGATGATTCCCATTATTTGTGATCGATGTCACAATATCTGTCAGAATAATGATTGCAATATTCTTTGCAATTCTTTGTGGACACTAAAGAAGTGGCCACACTCAAAGATGTAAGGTTCAGAGTATCTTAGTCCTCTTGTATTACCATCATCTGGAACTAAGTTGTTTTTTGTGTTTGTGTTATCCTCCAAATTTTCAATGAATATGTATTTGTCACAGCGTCTGACATGTTTTATAGTTAAATAGTTGCTTCATCAATGTTTCCAGCCTGAGTTACATTCAGATCCACACAGTCAGGGCTCCCACGCGTCCTGGAAAAAGTGGAAAACCTGAACATTTTAAAGACTAGTCTTCCAGTCATGGAAACACCTACAAACAGATAAAAATGCCTGGATATAATCTATGTTGTCCTGGAAAAGTTTAGTTGTATTTTAGCCTGTGCTGTGGCCAAATTAATGTTAACGTTAGAGGAAATGTAGTCAGTAGACCTTTTTCACAGCAGCCATTTTGACATGAAATAAAAGGGTAAATAAAAGGTGTTACCTATGATACCAGTTAAGGTTACGTTTAGGAAGTCAGTACTTCATACAAAAAGTACAAAAGATCAAAACAAACCACTGAGTTTCTTTTGAGTTACACAGTAAGTGTATTAAATTGAAATTCAATGTGAATTAATCACCAGGAAGGTGTCAGGACATCAAACTGCACAAAAAAGAACAGGCAGATCTTTTTGTTAATGTGCCAGGAGACTCTTTTGGGAGAATGACCAATCAAACCAATCAATTTTACCATCAAACTAAAACACATTCAGCTACTCTAAACAGCTTTACAACAGTCTGATTGCACTTGATGTTATTGTGTGCATTGCTACCCTATTCAACAACAGCTCACAATGACATTAACCTGCCCTTTCAGTATCTTGATAGAGGCTTTATTTTTGTGGAATCAAAATGTCCACCAGTGCGTAGCTTGATAACATTTTCCTCTTCAGCCACACCAGAGGCAACAGCTGTCAGACTGTTGTTTTCCTCTGAAAGGCTCTATCAGTATTTTGACAGATGTGTTGTTCTCTCACTATGACAGTGTGGGCTCGGGGCCCCTCACTGTTCACCATGTCAGAAAAGCTTCAGGCCTTCACTGAAAGTTCATGGCAATCAGATTAAATTTTATTCATACGCCTCTCGTAATAAATACTCCAGGGTTACAAACATGGTTAGGAAGAATGAGTCATTACAAAGAAAGCCTGGAACAGGACGACCGGCATCATAAAGGGACCCAAGAATGGGAGAGAATTACATTTAATAATGTACGAGGTAAAATAAATGAGAACTGTGGGTGAAATTAGTTTTTATCAAATTCTGGAGAACTGTTCCAAAGGCAGAAAGCCAGAACAGGGTCTGAAGCATCTGTTTGACTCACAAGGGACAAATAAATCCAAGATTAAGTTGGTGCTTGACTTCTACAAGATCTGAAATCCATCTTCTTCTTCTTTTAAAGCCTTTTTTGGGGCTTTTTATAGACTTTATTAGATAGTAGCAGCTGGAGAAAGGCAGGAAAGTGGGGAGAGAGAGAGAGAGATTGGGGATGACATGCAGCAAGGATCCAGCCTCCACATGTGGGGCGCACGCTCCACAAGGCGAGTCACCGGGGCGCCACTCTATACCTGTGCTCTCCAACCTGGGTGCTTCATGGGGTGTCACAAGGCCTTCTTGATTTTTAAGGCGATATGTTCAACTTCTGTGAAGAAAAGTGAACGTAAAGTGTTAAAGAAATTGTCTAATAGAGCAATGGTCAAGCATCAGGGATAGGAAAACACTGAATTTGACAAGATTAAGTCTGTTAAAAATACATAATACAGACAGAGAATTGTATAAAAAGTTCCCTAAACAGCAAATAATCTGCTCAAAATTCATCCAAGTCTCTCGTTTTACACAAACTTCCTGCAGTTACTGAGTTCACTGTTTGGGTTCATTGTACAGTTTTGAATTTAATATGAAATATCCATAAAATATGTCACTGAATCAGTTTACTAAATGATAGAAAAGGGGTCCATTAAAGGAAAAGGTTAGGCACCAGTGCTCTGTACCATCTTTCACCTATTCAGGAAGGCTGGAGCCTGTCCCAGCACGCTCTGGGAGGAAGACGAGGAAACAGGGAGGGTGTTAGGAGCCCAAGGACTCATGGCTGCCAGTTTTATCTTTGTGTGATAACACTAACAACTTCTCACTCAGTTTAACTCTAACGCCGTTTCTTCTCTCTGCTGTTCCTCCTCAGACGGTGCTGATCGCACATCAACAATATGAAACGAGGACCTGAGTGAGAGCAGTAGGACAGCGCAGGTTCACGAGGCTCTCTCACGATAAGTCACCTCGAGGTCACCAGCCCTCCTGTCCCCCTCTTCCTGTAGCCAATGGTAGAGCTCAACCAAAGGATCGGGCGGGATCCAAGAAACACAAGAGCGCCGATCATCACACGGCTGACACAAGCTATCACATTGGCACCGTCCATCTGGTCGGAAAAAACACACTTCCTGCTCCGCCAGCACGCTCACAGTCACCTGCGTCTGGGTGAGGAGAGAGAAAAGCATTGAACACGGCCTGGACAGTGCGTAAACAGCGCCCCCCTTCACTGGGGATGCCAGAAGCAGTACTGCAGTCCAGTCAGCCCCAGCAGAAGGGAGACGCTGGCCTGTGGATCAGGGCCCAGTGAGACTAAAGGCCCCTAAACGCTCTCCGACACCCTCTGGTCCCCGCACATCGACCGCAGCTCGTGGCATCTTTCAAATCCATAACAGTACCTCAGACCCGAAAACCAGACGAGACAAGCAGAGCTAGAAGGACCGCAGAAGGAGGTTTGGGATTTCCTTGACTGTTTTCACTGAGGACCGAGTGTCCGGCGAGGACGCTTGTAGAGCTCGGGAAAGCCTTTTGCTCAGCATTGGGTTGGCATAAAAAAAACATCATTTATTTGTGTTTGTATGTATTTATTGTTTACATAATGATGCTACTTTCAAAGGGTACAGAAACATGTATGAATTTCAGGTATGAATCGTGTAATATTCTGTAAAGCCTTGGCTGTCTACCAGCTTTACGTCCCACGAGTAGCCATCACGCTAGTTTACAACCAACGTGCTTATTCTTTATTTTTAGCAGCCAACGACAAAGACGTGTAGGCTAGAGCATTTACCAAGAGAGAACATAGTGAGAGAGAGAGAGAGAGCAGAAGTGTGAAGAGGGCGATAAGAGGAAGAAGGAGATGAGGAGAAAAGACACAGAAAGTAGTAGAAGAAAGAATGAAGCTGAAGTGATACTGGAATGGGAAGCGGATGTTTAAAGGAGAAAGAGATCCGAGGCAGGACCTTTGATCGGCTGAAGACCGAGGAAGATGATGTCATGTCTAATCGTGTTGTGAGTAAGTGTAGGAGGAAGTGAATTTGGCACCGGTTAGTTACATATTGTTTATCTATAGCATGTACTGTATGAACTCTTTGAATTCAGAGCCTCCGTAGGCACAAAACATTGAACATCTTTACACGTAAATGGGAGATTTAATGCGGCCGTTAATCGTCAGTGGGATCTGTCTGCGTGTTCAGATACCGGGTTTAAGTTGTTTTTCTAAAGCAGGGTGATATGCTTAAGCTGCATGTTACAACTAAAATATCTTTTTCTTGGAGGAAAGGAGGATTGTGAAATGTGGAGTGGCCGAAAAAGAAAAACAGGAGGTCGATTCGGTTTCCACTCGGACCGTGTTGCTGAGAGGATTGCGACATCGGAGAGATCACACACTGTCAATCCATGAAGGGTAGTTTTCCCCGAGATTGTCTCATTAGTGCTTACCTCCACCTGCTGGCCAAACGCAGTCACGACGAGGCAGACGTCTGAAGTCCGTGCACACACACAGGCACTCTGCACAGCGTTGTAAAGTCACTGAAGAGCAACGTGTGGGGAGTCAGTTACTGCAGGGGGGATGTGTAACGTTGGTCTTCTGTCTGCTCTGTCAGCTCAGGCCTACATGGAATTTATTTTCTTTTGTTCATTCTGAATCTCATGGTTATTCTGTGTCTTAATATTTATCCTCAGTTTATTGCGTCTGGAATACAGACTTTATAAGAATAGGTTTATATCGAGAATAAGCTGGTTAGGAAGCTCCCCTCTGTGCCGCTTTCAACTGAGCGTGTGTGCTGACCCTGAATGGTCATCATTGAGGGTCACTGATTATTATTATTATTATTATTATTATTATTATTGTTTAGTTTCTTCATTAGTTTGTTGCAATTCTTTAGTACTTTCCTTTGTATCCTGCACTTGATATGATAATGTGATACACTAAAAAATCCAAATGTTCAAGGCTCAAAAGCAGCAGTTTGGTGTTTTGGAGTCGGATTGGAGCAGATTGAGGAGATGAGATTGAAGCTCCTGACGCGCCCTCGTTGACTTTAAAGGATTTCTGTTTGTCTGATGGTGGATGTTGGAGGTGAAAATACTCATCAGCCACACAGTTAAAGGACCATACCAGTGTTTGTGCATGTTTTAGCCCATTTATTTGACTTTACTATCAACTATTTTTAGGTTTTTTTATGTTCGTCCACAGTTTCCACTCATTTTATTATGGTATTCAATAGGTATGCACCGATTGGGAAATTCTGGGCCGATAGCTGATGTTTTTTTTGTTATTTATTCGCCCTGTTGTTCAGAGCATTTAGGCCTTGTTGCAGCTCAGACTATTTCTCTGTGAGACGCAGACACTCTCTGTCTCATCGGTATCTGTGTGCAATCTGTATCAGTGCTGGAGAAACACAGGAGATTATTTCTCCAATATCAAAGTTTCGAATTAACCAACACAACAGTTAACCAGCGCAAAACTGAGGCAACACAACACATAAACATCGGTGAAAGCCATATTATTTTGCCCATAAGGCCGGATGTCAGTCAACAAGGTACCTGTAGTATCAACTCACATACGTTCACACTGCAAGCCTTAGTGCTCAATTCTGATTGAGTGCTCAGATCAGAGTCTAGACTGAGGTCCTGAAGTGAGCTGCATGTTGAATGTTGATCTAGAGTGACGTGAAAAGCTCTGATTCAGATGTGAGTTGTGCCAGATTTGGTCCTGCAGTGTGAACGGAGCTCATGCTTCCCTGAGAGAGTGAATCCATCACAGGAAACGTCCTTGTTTACTTTTAGAAGTTCTTCCTGTTTGATGGCTTGTTTTTTTTTTTAAAAGATCTGCACCTAAAATAAATGCCGCTACGATGTCTGCTGTGATGAACGACCCTCTCAAGCAAGCTTCAGGACTATGAGTAGAAACCACTGGCGACCTAAAACGTAGAAAAACACTACAGTACAGCAGTGATACACGCAGTCAGTGTGTGAGCTGTATTAAAGGGGACGAAAACATGCAGAAATCCTGTTACGGTTCCTTATTCTGCCTCTGACAGGCCCGTTGAATCTGTACACACACACACACACACACACACACACACACACACACACACAAGATAGAAGTGTGTGTTGTTAGTTTTACTGCTGCACACTCAGTGTTTCAAGTGTGCGTGTGTGTTTTCTGCTCTTATACTTTGAGTCTATAAGAGCCAATCAGACGTCATCCGTGCGTTTGTGAACGAAGATGAAGACTCCACCAAAGCATGAATGTGACATGAATTGATCCTGAATGGAGAATCTGATGTTACACCTTTTTTTTTTGTTTTTTATTTCTGCAGCTCCTCACTGAGAGTCGGACTGTGTCACTGCCATATGAATCAGTACTTAAAGTAGATACAATTATTTATTCTTTTTTTTTTTTTTTTCAGAGGTGATACTTTTACTCATTTAGGTGTATTATTATTTAAAGTACCATATGTATTAACATGTTATGGCTGGTGACCATACGTACATCTCAAATATTAACATAGTTATTGTTGACTTTGACTTATTTTTCTTTTCTTTTCTTTTTGTTGTTGTTTTTTTTTTTTTTTGTTGAACTATAATCTTGTTTGTATCTATCGGTGTCTTGTCGAGGTTTTTTTCATGTGAAGCTTCGCTGTCGGAGCGCAGCCGAGAGCCGGTCCATCACAGACGCAATCCCTTTTTTCACGCTTCGGTTACAAAATTCACGCCGGACGAGCTGTCGGCAAAACGAGGAAGAGGTGTGTTGTAGTAGTTGTTAGGCGGGGGCCAGGAAGTAGACTGGTCCATTCTGATCTGGAGTCTGAATTTGGTGCTGTGGGCGCGTAACTCGATGGTCCTGAGTGGGAGAGGTTTATACTGTAGTTTGTTTTTATAGGTATGTCGCTGTTGTTGTTCTGTATTTTTCTTTTTGTCAACAAAACCCATGAAAAGACCAACAACAACAACAACAACAACGTGTCCCTACGTCTCTCAGTACTGCCCCACTTCCCTACCAACATTGTTCCTGCTGAAGATGTAAACCTTTAAAAAAGGCTGGACATTGTAGTTTTTAGCAAACGTTACTCAAACAGGAAATAGTGCATTTATTTGGGACTATTTTCAGCTGCGGATGAATCCACGTTCTGCGCTGTGGTGAGTGTTTGTGGCAGGGGGACAGTGTGTGTGTTTGTTTTGGTCTTTTTCTTTAATGGGATTGGTTTATTTTAAGAAAAGTAGAGAATATCACCAGACGTATGCTTTGTTAGAATAACCTGCAGTCAGTAATGTAATCAAAGGGATTATTGAAACTAGTATTTTTACAGTATTTTTTATTTACTTTCATATCACGTTGCCATGTTTGAGTTATAAAGGTGTTGATACAAAGTTCAGGAGATTTATTTTACAGTTTTCTCGTCTGTGCCATGTCTTTTTTCTAGAAGTACAGACTGCCTGGCGTTTAAATAACACGAGTTCATGTGATTTGTTGTTTCTAGGCGACATTAACAGAGTAAAGTTACACGTTTTTTTGGATTTAAAGAGTTCAAAGCAGCAGCACAGGCCTCCAGTTTCTACTCAACCCCTGGTTTCCTGCAGCATCTCTGGGTCAAAGAGACGTCTGCGTGAACTCAGAACCAACCTGTGACGGGACACTGGAGGGTTTCAGCTCTGAGGTCTGGATCATTACACATCTCTTCAAACCAAATGCTCTATTCTTTTTTTGTTTTGTTTTTTTTCTAAATGCATATCAGCTCTGTGGGTGTTCAGGAGTGCTTCTAACGCTGTGCACACTGCAGTATTAACAGTTAGATAACGCCTTGATATTCCAAAAAAAAAAACATTTAATGTACTTTTAAGACATATATGCTGTTTTGTATCTTTTATTTTTGTCATAGATTCTGCAGTTTAGTCAGTTTATGTTGTTTATGGGATGCCAAGACTTCTTTTTTTTTGTTTTTATTTTGTAAATTCAGCAGCATCCATACTGTAACAAAGTGTTGCCGCTTGACTGTGCTCCTTTATTGCATTTAGTTTTATTTTATCAAAGAGCCGATGTCCTGTATTGACTGCAGGCTTACGTATATATTTGACAAAAGAATATTGTATGTTTAATAATAAAAAAACACAAAAAAGACAAAAAATTGAAGAAAATGCAGAAAAAAGAAAAGGAGAAGATTGAAAAAAGTGTAATTTATATTTTAAAAACTGCATGCACAGGGCTGGGAAAGTCATATTTAGAATAACAAATGGCAGTGCCTTTTTTGTACTCGAGACATTCACCACAAATGTAAATGGTTTTTATATAGACTTTAAAAACTGTAAAGTTACAGGATGAAACTAGCGACAGCTGCGTCGGGTCGCGTTCACACTGCGGCTACAAGCGTCCCAGTTCAGGATGTTCCCCTCCGTTCCTGCATTATGTAACATAGACACAGTCCCAGGTAGGAAAAGACTGAATAATTCATCTGTTTTTCTAACTTTATAAATCAGAAATCTGATCCATATCTGACCCGTGGTCCTGTGATCATATCATTGATGCTTGTTTTATGTCTCATATCCACAGAACTGATCACTGTAAGGATCATTAATCAGTCATGCCTTTTATTTGAGATTGCTGCAGCCTAAAATGCCTGATTTCGTTGCAGCATTTATAAAAAGTTGCAATGTATTTAGGCTTTTTTTTGTGCAATAAAATTGCAGGAGAAAGTGAAAAGTTTGTTCCAGTGGGAATGAAACAGCTCGTAGTTCGGTGGCGTACGGCTCAACTGGCTGCAGATTTCACAGAGATTGGTTAAATTTATGTCGAGTGTTGCCATCGTGACTTTCCGGAGGGACTGATTTAGTTTCTGGATTTAGTTTGTATTTTACGGAGACTCCTCAAATTTGGCTGCAGCACCTTCAGAGTCCTCCAGAGTGATAATTAAAAGTCCTTGTCTGGGCTGATCAGCAACCAGTATCAAACTCTAACTAATGGTTAGTTTCAATGACAGGTAATATAGATGATTGCTTCGGCCTTTAAAAGGTCAGAAAATGGTGGAAAATGTCCATCAAGTGACTTCTTCAAACTGCCCCAACAGGCTGAAACCCAAAAAGATTTTTTTATCTGATTCACTGATTTCCAAACAACAACGTCACAAACATCTTCCTCCTTTTGAGCTGTAATTTAACTAATGCAGCTGTGAGGTGCATCAATTCTCCAAATTCTGACTGATTGATCGATTGATGCATTGATGATCAGTGTAACGTGTAAAAATAGTGACAACATGATACAGTAGCTCGACACTGGCGTCGATACTGACGTTATAAAGGCGATGGGGCGTCGGTCGGACATGAGAAACAGTTGATTTGTCACTATTGTTACAGCACTGAGTGGTTCCACCTTCATTCAGCAGAAATCCCTCACACACAACGTTTCCTTAATCACAGTTTTCTGTTCTGCTGCGATGAGCTGATGTCATAAATATTAACTCAGTTTCCACTTATAGTGACGGATTATTCGCAGTTAGACTCTCATGTACACATTACATATTAAATAGTTTGAATCAGTTCGGTGCTGTTGAGGTGTACAGATTTTGAACTGGCACTGGTGTTAGATCAGTGATCTGTTTGGACTTTATCACTGAATCTCTGTTTTTTTATCAAAATCTCATCAAATGAACTTATTTAGCAGCGACATAAATCAACATTAAATTCAATCGGTGATATTTGGTTTATCAGATGCATTTTACAACCTCACGGCCAAGTTTAAACATTAAAAATAAACTTGTGTAATGTATTTTTTGGTGTTAAAACGCCACTTTAGAGCAGCTTCATGTCGGATTGGTTCTGCTCTCAGAAGCTAAACGTGAGGACTGAAACAAACTCTGAGGCGAGCAGTGTGAACGCGTCCTGCGGCGGTGAGCTCGGTCTGTTGTGTCTGTACTCTGTAGGTACTTCTTAATGCTGATATGAAGTTATGAATTATTCTGGTCTGTACAAAAAAAATATGTGTGAATGGTTGTGTGACAGTGAGGATGTGTGTGTGTGTGTGTGTGTGTGTGTGTGTGTGTGTGTGTGTGTGTGTGTGTGTGTGTGTGTGTGTGTGTGTGTGAATACATTCAAGTGTTTTTCATTGTGTCTTGCTGTAATTTTGTCGCGACGTACCAGAATGCTGTGACTTGGCATGCCCCCGTTATACATAAAAACAAAAGTTGTAACTCCTCCAGTGTGTCTTTGTATGTGTGTATTTGTGTGTCTGTGTGTGACTGAGTCTGGACTGTAGGTTTTTATTTTAATTTTGTAGGTTTTTATTTTAATTTTACTCCTTTGAATGAAGTCCAGATATGCTGGATCTGCTCTCTTAAAGGGAAACTCCACTGATTTATACATAAAACTACTTACTTACTAAAGACAGTGGTTACCAACCTGGGGATCGGGACCCCCACTAGGGGTCGCCAAAGACACAATATAATAAAACGTATCCATAAAATAATATGTAATTGAGGCAGAGAGTTTAATAAATGATAGAAAAGTGGTCCCTGAAGGATAAAGTTAGGGAACCACTGACTTAAGAAACAAGTTTGAGATAGTTGAGGAAGATTTTTACATACAAAACAAAACAAAAATAATAATCAAGACAGAGAAAGAGATTGAAGTTTGCTGTTGTTCAGATTTATCGTGAGAATAAAATAAATGAGTTACTATGATAAAAGTATTAAGATAGAGCAGAGCCAGTTTTCCCCTTTAAAAATGTACTCAGATGTTCCCAAAAGTACTTATTTCTCCTCTTTGTTTTCTCTTCAGTTATAAATCTTTGCACACACTTGAATTCCTCACACAGACCACAGACTTTATATCTGAACATCATTTCACAAGATCAGAAAGTTTTTGACATTATTTGTGCAGAGTATAAAAAGCTTAAGGAAGGAAGTGCTGAGGATGGATATGCAGTATAATATACGACCACTGGGGGGCGCCAGAGCGACTCTAATGGTAAAAAAGAACTATTTTTGTTCTAACTGATCAAAATCTAACAAGGAACCATCCCTGTTAATCAGTGTGGGGTTTGATGGGGGGACTTTTCTCCCCTTTTCAGTGCGATCTGTAACGTTTTACAGGTTCAAACTGCAGTTAAGGTGACGCAGCAGGATGTGATCAGCTGACAAAGTAACACGAGTGCAGATATTTAACTGAAGCGTGTCGGGCAAACGGCGGAGAACACAAACTGTATGTTTATTGTGGAGAGCTGTGAACAGTCCAGAGCCCCTCGCTGCTGTGAGGTTTAAATTAAATGCATCAATGTGATGTTATAAAACTCTGAAGCTGCTGAGTCATTCCTCTCTGTCAGACATCCAGATCAGCTCCATGTCTCTGCTGTTCACTCTGGGCTCGGGGCCAGATTAACCCTCCAAGTGGCCCCGGGGCTCAAAAATGAGCTGTGGGCCCCCCCTTTTTTTTTTTTTTTAATTCTTGGGTCTAGTTCCACTTTATTTCATAATTTTCTACATTTTATGAGCTTATTGCATTCAGCTGTGGAGGTTCGAGCAGCGGTGTAGTTCCAGAGATATACACAGATATATGGAGTATACCCACTCCTACTGAATGATGTTCTTGGAGCTGAGTTTTTCCTCCTAGGATGGCAGATATCATATGAAACAAGATGACCTGACGCATCCATCGGTACCAACCACTTCATGCTGACATGTCGGGAAGGAGGCTAAATGACGCTCTAAACTTAGGCTACGTTTTGGCAATGGACCTTGACCTCGGACCTCAATATATCTGAATGAAAATGGGCTCTATGGGTAACAGCAAGACTCCCCTTTACAAACATGCCCACTTTATGCTGAGCACATACAGTTTGGGGCAAAAAACATGCTTTTTTGTAATGTTATTTTAGTGTATTTGAATGTTTCTGCAGACTTTGGTTCATAAACAGTGTTGTATAAAATGGGAATAACTGGAAACTTTCTGACCCCACTGCATAAGTCAGTGCTCCAAAAGTCTCTAATTTTTCTGACTAGATGGAATAAGAAGTAAGGGCTCCTTCACTCAAAGTGCATTTCATTTCATAATGATCAGAGCAGCAAACGTTAAGTGTCAATGTGTGAATGATACTGGGTGAGTAAGACTAGTCTTACATGTCACTGTTTCAACACAGGCTGTTTATTCTTTGTTGGCTTGGTCGCTTTAAAAAGAAATTGGGAGCATAAATTAAGAGTATAGACACTTTTCCAGGCACCACTACACCACTGCAGGCCAGCAGGTACTTCTCCTTAAAGGCCAGGTTCACCTTTTTCAACATGAACTCAACAGGAAGCTCCTCGTTTGCTGAAAGACGAAGCTCAGGGACTGTGGATGAGTTTCCAGCAATGATTTTCTATCATTTAGTAAACTGACTCAGTGATTTGGGTGAATTTTGAGCAGATTATTTCCTGTTTAGGGAACTTTTTATACAATTCACTGTCTGAATTCTGTATTTTTATAATTTATAACAATCATACAGACTTAATATTCTTCTTTTTTTGACAGATTCAGTGTCCCTGGTGCCATTGTTCTATTATAAAATTAACTTTTTATAAGTTATAAGTTTCTTCACAGAAGTGAACAGATGCTGAGATTTTAGCCCTACTAAGTTTCCTTGCATGCATTAAAACCAAGAAGGCCTTACAACCCCCCCATGAAGCTCTGGCGACCCCCCCCCATGAAGGTTGTGAACCACTGATTCAAACTGTAACTACGGGTGAAATCTCCTCGTAGCTGTAACAGTGAGCCAGAGATCTCAGGAATAAACTACGATATCTTCCACATGGCGGAAATAACTTCTGCAGAGTCAACAAACTACAGCTGGTGCAATGTAACTAAGTACATTTACTCAAGTACTGTACTCCAATACATTTCAGAGGGAATGTTTTACTCCATTACATTTGTCTGACAGCTTTAGTTACTTTACAGATTTTCATTATAACAAAATTGTTGCAGTATATAAAATAAAAATATATAAATTAAAACTAGCTGCAACATTAATGCATCAATAATTATAATCTAATTACACTATTAGATATATAGAGTATATATACTAATATTATATATATTTTATTTATATCTGCATAATGAGAACTTTTGGTACTTTAGGTATATCTTAACAGTAATACTTTAGTACTTTTAAGTTTGCAGGACTTTTACACTGCAGTATTGACACTTTTACTTCATACTTAATACTTCTTCCACCTTTAGCAAAGACAGTGTCACATTGAAATGAAATCTTATATTAAAACTAATGATTAAATTAGTTTTGTGTTTGTTTTTATTTGTTTTTGTTTGTTAATTAACGGCTATAAATTTGTAAAATATCGTATTATAACAAAAAAAAAAGCTACCTTTGGCTATTAGAGGGTTCCTAATGACAGTTTCTCTGTGTTTGTGTGTCAGTTGTGTAAAGAAACAACGCAGCCGTCGATGTCACATAGAGATTTATTTTCTTTGATTAAAAAGTATTTGAACTGAACACAGTACATAAAGTGACAATGATGGTGAAGGGGCCAAAGAACAGGCCGTCCTTCTCAACAAGGCCACAAAAAAACAACATCAGAGCCGTTTGTTAGCGCTCATCTTCCCCCCAACACACACACACACACACACACACACACACACACACACACACACACACACACACACACCACTCCTGTCACCACATGACACAAATTAAAACCTCCCAAAATGTGTCTGGGGACATAATGATGCATTGAAATGCAAAAATATGCTACACGAGTAAACACAAAGGTACTAAACAACACACACACACACACACACACACACACACACACACACACACACACTTGTCTCCACACTGTTCATCTGCTGGGATGAAAACACACACACACACACACACACACACTCTAACATACACACATTTCATTCGCCCCTCGTGGGAATTAAAATGTTTCAGACGGTCAGCAGCTCCCCGTCGGCTGCCTCGTCGTCACCGTGAAGTCATTTTTTAAATTTTTTTTGAATGGAGAGGCGAGTTGGCACATACAGGCGGATCCTTCCACAGGATCGTAATAATCAACATAATAAGACGTTGAGAAATTAAAATTAAAAAAGGAGAATACGTTCCATCGTGTTTGACATTTAAATTGTTGGTTTTTTGTGTGTTTTTGTTTAGAACACAAACTGCATCAGTTCTGCTGTTAAATCCACTGATAGCTGACACAAAAGTGAAAATGAGTTTGTAAACTGAGGTTTTCTGAGGTGTGACAGAGTGTTAAAAGTGTCTTTCATCACCAAAAAACAGCAGCAACCACGTTCAAAGAGATTCTCTGTGGAGGAAAACCTTTAAAGCCATACGTAGAACAATTATTTTCATTATCGGTTCATCTTTCAGTTCTTTACTCAGTTGATCGATTAGATGTTTAGTCTGAAATGTCAGAAATTAAATCTTTAAATCTAAATATATTTAATTCAAAACAATATAAAAGAAGAAATCCTCACATTTCAGAAGCTAGAGTGTGAAAACGTTTTGGCATTTTGACTTAATTAATTTTCTGTCAATCAGATAATCAATTAAAAAGTGAATTATTCATCATTCTGTGTTTTAGAAATCAGAGGCCGTACTAACTCGGGCACTTCGGAGATACTTTTAAACTTTTGTATTGTGAATGTGGCTCCAGTTAATTTAAGTCTCAGAGTTACAGGATTGTTAAGTTCTGATATTAAACGTCACCCGAGCTCAAAAACAAAAACATTTGCATACCGACGTATTTACATCTATAACATTAAAACTGATTTCTGACTCGTATCAGTAAATCTTTACACCCCTAATAAAAAATAAAGACTTTCCTGTCTGGGCTTCCCTACATTTCTGATTTTACCTGCAAATTTCTACATTTTTGTTGTTATTTGAGACACAATCTGCTTAAAGAGCGTTTAAACTCGACTGTAGCTGCTGATTGATATTTTATTCTGGTGATTGAAGTTTTAAACTCTCCTTCTGTATCTGAGGCCAATAACTGATATTTGATTAATGAGCACGCACGACACACGTGGACAAAAAGGGGGGTTAAAGTCTGTCCCGCCGTCTGAGAGTAAACAACACGTCGCCATGGTAACGCTAAAACCCAGAAAACACTCTGTCACTGCCTTTGGTTGAGATGAAAACACACACTCGTAGACACACACACACACACACACACACACACACACACACACACACAGGTGGAGGTAACCTCAGGCAACAGGAGGAGGAAGAGGAGGAGCTTCATCCTCCTCAGCTCCTGATCAGCGTCAGGAACTCGTCCCGGGTTTTTGGATCTTCCCTGAAAACTCCCAACATGGTGCTGGTGACGGTTTTACTGTTCATCTTCTGAACGCCTCGCATCACCATACACATGTGACTGCGGAGGGGAAGAGAGAGGAAGAGAGAGGAAGAGGGGGAGGGGGTGGGGGGGTTAAAACCGACGGCGAAGGAGGGAAGAGATTAAATCGATAAAGAAATTAAAAGGAGAGGGAGGAAGAATCAAAGTAATGCCAGATGGCAGCAGAAAAGAGGAAGGAAGGAAATTAAAGAAATTGAGTAAGTTAAATTATTGAACATGTTAAAGAATATTTAACTTAAATATTATTAAATCAAGTTATTTTTTTAAGAAAGCAGCCTTCTGGGTACCTTTGTGTCGTCATGTTAGTAAAAAATCGGTCTAATTTCATTTAAACAATTCACTATATCGGTGATCAGTGAATCTTTTCTCCTCCAAAATCAGCATCAGTCCCAAACAAACACTCCAGAAGTGATGCAATGAGAGTAATTAAAATAAACTGAAGTATTTAAAATGAGAGTGGAGTAGGAAGAAAGAGGAAGTGAGAGAGGGAAAGGAAAGAGGAAAGATGAAAACATTTCACTCTGTGTGTGTTTTTTTACGTACGTTGCCTCGATGACTACGCCGACCCCGGTGGGCTGCAGGGCCTCGGTGATCGCCACGGCAATTTGTTTGGTCAACCTCTCCTGAACTGTGGACAAACACGGACCAGGTCAGACAGAACAAACAACATCCAGGCTGACAGTAAAAAGAAAAACACTGAAAGTTCCCTGGGTACCTTGTAGTCGACGGCTGTAGATTTCAACAATCCTGAGAGGAGACAAAGAACAGCTCAGTAATCCATCATCAGTGCAACAACTAAACACTGCTGAGAGGAATTGAATTTAACGGGCCAATAACAGAGACAAAAACAACTTTTCCAATCCCTAAAATGTATCTACTAACAAGAACTGTGTGTATGTGAACGCCTCATGTATCTTCTGCCTTCATTGTCGTCCTGCTACAGCACCAAATGTGGAGTAATCTGCCGCTGAAAATAGTCCCCGACGAATGCACTTTCCTCCTGTTTTAGTGACTTTTACTTAAAACTAGCTTTTTTGTGAATATTAATAAGTTTAAAGTTAAGTAGGAACTGGCGGTAACTGATAATTACCTTCTTTTACTAACATTATCCCAAAGGTTTCCAACAATGTTAAAAACTCTGTCATTTAATTCAGGTAACGCTGCGTCTCACCGGTCGCCTGTCAATGGCGTCATATCCCCTTTGTGCCTGCGTCAGCGTTGTGGTCGTCATCAATCGACTTTTTTAACTCTAGATTTGAACCGGATGAAGGATTTTAGTCATCGGACGTCTGGATCTTAAGTTATCAGAGAAACAAGCTGAGCTAACGTTAGCAGCAGCTCGGCTCGCAGCCCCTCCGGGACGTCCTCTGTCTGTCCAACAGCGTGGGAGAAGCAGAGGTTTTTAAGGTGGAACTGCTTTATTCAGTGTGTTTAGTGGTTTTAATCAGCTGGTCTGTTAGTTTTGGAGAGGAGGAGACCTCTGTGGACAACTGGGCTCCTGGTAGAAACCTTCTGAACCATGAACACTGAAGGAATCCTAACTGGAAGAAACTGACTGCAATGCTGGTGAACACAACAACTCCCATGATCCCACGCTACCTCACAATGTCTTTTGTTCTGGTTTTGATGTGAGAGACCTCCTAGCGGCAGAAGTTATGGACTGTACGTTCATAATCTGTATTTTGTGCTACCTAAGGGTAAGAACGGAGGATGTAGTGAGCAAAGATTTGATATTCCAACCGAATCTGACATCCCTATTGTTGACACAAACAAAAAAAGCTGAGCTCTACCATCTTTTTTTAAAATGTCAACTTATGTCACGTCTCATAAACTGAGGTTATTTATGGACATTTCTCATGAACTTCATCTGAAGGCACCAAAATAATCATTAGAAACAAAAAAAAGAGACAACGAGGAGTCACTTTAAAGCTATTTGAGGGAACAGATCTGCAGAAACGACCCCGGTCTTCACCTTCAACCTGTTGCTCTTCTCTCTGAGCAAAACCACTTTGGACAAATACGACCTCATCCACCTCGGAGAAAATGTCACAAGGCTGAACGGGCAGCACGAGGAGTATCAGGACATACTGTACGTACATAAAGGAATGACTCTCCAGGGGGAGAGAAGAGAAACAGCAGAAGCTGCATCAGATGTGACAGTCGAGGAAAGGTGAATTTTGTCTCGCATGTAAATCATTCCCTGGAAAGCGGGGTCGTCTCCAAAGTCGAGACTCGATTCTTCTTAATGAGCTGCTGGTCTGGGAAATCTACTCGTAATCTTATTCCTGTTTCTCATTTTAAAGCCGGATTTGTTGACTTAATCAACATTACGAGGACAGGAGTGTGAAGTACAGGAGGTCTTGTTGGACAAGCCTTAAAGCCTCTGTAGCAAAGTTTGGGGTGGGGAAAAACTTAAAAATATTAAAACTAAAAATCGTTGCTTTAATTTGTCGATTACATTACCCAAAAAGCATTGGATTTTTATTTTCATCGTTACATTATGGGTACACTAGGTTAGAAATACGGACTAGAGCATTGGTGGACCTCCACTAGGGGTCGCCAGAGCTTCACAGGGGGTTGTGAGGCCTTCTTGATTTTTAGGAGTGTAAGAAAACTTAAAAAATATACACAGTAGGCTTATATCTCAGCATTATGTTAATTTCCTGTAATTTTTAAAGCTTATTCACTCACAAAATCTGTATTGTGTGGGCGTGAATGGTCAGATGAATTAAAGTTAATTAAACCAGGAGTCTGTAAACTGTGACGATGTTCACAGACAGACCGTTTGGTAATAATTATATCATTTACCTGCATTTTCTCTTCCAAATACTTGTGGTTTATTTGAAAGAGTACAAATAATTGTGGTCTTACAAAAATAAGAACCAAGTTGCGTGAAACCAAGCTCATTATTTTAAAGGTTTTTAAAGTCCAGGTGAAATGAAAAATGTAATTTTAACCCTTTAAGATCACATCCTCCGGTTATATTGTTCCTCTATTTAACAATGTATAGCTATTGGAGCTCACTGACAAAAACACAACTTTATTAGTGATTTGGGTGAAACCGAATCATATTTTATAGAGAGATTATTATCTGTCGCCAACAGTAACGTCAGACGCCGTTAGAGCCCCTCCCCAGCTGGAAATACATAAATATGCGAAAGCAAACAGCGCTCTGTTTTCTGTTCAATGCGGACTTTAAGTAGTGCCACCCAGTGTGCAGCAGAAGCTACAACGCACCACAACGTACGCCGGCCCGAAAGCTTCGTTCCTGCCTTAAAAATGTGAATGGTTTGGCTGTTTCTAATCTCTGTGTGAGTGTGTATGTCCAGTACTGCGTTAGTAAGGGGTGTTAGTGCGATAAGCCCGAAGGTATTGGGGTCAGTGGGATCAGATTCTACGCTAGTACACATACAAACACACACACACACACGTTTTAATAATCAGCTTAAATACACACTAGCTCTCACACACATACGCACACACATCTACAGTAAGTTGGCTAATTAAACACTGGGAAAACACACACACACACACACACACACACACACACACAGTAAATGTACTCACCTGGCCAGCTTGCTGAGACCCAGAACTCTCTTGTTGGGGAGGTAGCCGATGTGAACCTGCACAAAGTGACACATTAAACATCAGATGTTTCATTCTTCAGTTAACCCTGATCTCTCTAAATGATAGAGGGCTCATTGTGTAAAGGTATTATAAATTCCCAAGCTCAGTTAGACTGTTAACCAGTAACACTGCTTGAGGCGAGAGCGGTTGTGCCGCGGACATCGGTAACGTTGAACACAGGCTACTCTCCTTTATGTGGTTGTTTTTGTAAAAGAAAAGTGGTTTTTGTGGCCAAGAAGTAACATCAGAGAGCCGATGGGGACATCATGTTCTGGAACATCCAGGGTTCCCACTCTTTTTAAGAAATGGTTTTCCAAGGACCTTTCCAGGACCTTTCCAGGGTTTTTTCATTTGGCCACAGTTTAGACTAACGTAAAATTAAGATTTTCCATGATAACATTGATTATTTCGAAGATATTTTGTCATTTTTTAATCAATTTCCAGGTGTTTCCATGAGTGGAAAACTGCTGTCTAAATTTTTTTTTATTGCTCAAATTAAAAACATGCATTAAACAGATGGATGGAAACAAACAAATTGTCTCTTCCAACCAGCCTCCAGGCAGGTGCATACTGGGAATCTTTACTGGGAGATAGGGACGTGTCCTGGAAAACCTTGAAATTTAGACAGCAGTTTTCCATTTATTATCAAGGTGCAGACAGAGTAAATGTCCATACCACCTATGGAGACAAACATCAGCGATGTTAGAAATGTCAGAAATGTCCATTTCCAAGAGAAAATAGCGACAACCGCACTACGTTGATGCCTCTCTGTCGCTCTCTCTCTCTCAGGTGCTCCTCACTGGGGATGACTGGCCCCATATTTAAGGGAGGAGCAGGAGCTTTCTCCCAGACAAAGCAGCCTGTTGATCTCATCAGTGTTAGCTTTCTTATTGTTGTGTTTTATTCTTTGAGGATGGAGATCTTGTGGTCTGGTTTGGTTACAATGGTTTTGATACTCTGGCTAACCCCAGACTTCCTTTTGTTCTTTTTGGCCAGACCTCCACACTCCCACAGCTTCTGTTATATTTACTGGCATTATTTGTTAATAAAATCAATTTTGTTTTAAACACGGTTCAGCCTGGAAAACCTGGAAAACCTGAAATGTAGAAACTAGTTTTCCACTTATGGAAACACCTGGATATTCATGGAAATGACTAAATATCCTGGAAATAATCTAAATTGCAATCTAATTGTATTTGCTTTGCTAAGCTCAAACCTCAGAGTGTTTTAACTTAACCTTTTCATTTGTTCTCCCGTGTCAGTCAATAGCTGTTCACACCGCTTGCAGCAAACCTATTTTGGAAACGCTGTAGATGGTTATATCTACATACATACAGCCTATTAATGTATTAATTAAAAAGAGAATTGCGCAACTGTTTCTACCTTTCTTATTTTTATGAGTTAATAGTCCAGAAGATACATTTTGTATCAAATAAAACCAATTCTTCTTGATTTGAATGATTATTTATGGGCTGTGGCCAAATTAATGTTACGATTAGAGAAAAACTGGAGTCAATTCACCTGAGAACTTTCAAGCGCGGCGGTTGTGAGCAAGCATTGTTATCTTGTATTGTCAAGAAAAACTCCTGGAAAATGATTTCTTAAAGAGTGGGAACTACATGTCCACTTTATATGTTACTGGTCACAACTGGTTGAGCCAACATGTTTATTTTGTGGCCGTAAGGGTGGTAACAACAGTAAACTGTGCCCTGTTGTGATGGTGAGTTAAACTGTTATAAGCTTTTACTCTACTAAAATATATCAAGTGTTTGTCCTGAAACATATGTGAGATATTAGCTCTGAGGGGCAGTATATGACAGTTTAGAAATCAAAGAAACAAAAAGCTGAGAGCAGGGCAGGAGGATGAGCAACAGACGAGAGGAGGAAGAGACGGAGTAACCAGCTGGAGAATTGCTGCTGTGGATGTCTGGAGGCTCTAATTCTCTTACACACACACACACACACACACACACACACACACATGCACACACGCACACACACACACAGTGCGCTCCACTCAAATGTCAAATGCAATTTGTTGACAAGACGAGAGAAAGGGCAGCGGCAACAAGCGTGCAAAGATCTCTATTTCTCCTTTTTCTTCCAATCCCTCCCTCTGTGCAGCAGCGGCCTGACATATCGGCATCAAACACACCGACTGTGACGGCTGCTTTTTTTCACTTATCTGCTCACGTTATTCAGATTTACTGGCACATGCTGCAAGCGATGAAAATAATAATAATACAGAATGAGAGAAGCCTTACAGAGTCTGCTTTAGCCGCTTACAGCTTTGGTTTAATGGCACATTTTTACTGTTGTTGTCTCACTGCTCTCATCAACCTCTGTCTCCTAAATGTCCGACTATGTGGTGAAGATTTTTCTCAGGAGTAGGTGGGGACAGCTGAAAGGAGAGTGAATGTTGGATTTATGTTCCTCAGGTGGCGAGAAATATGACCGTATATGAACGTTGCTCTGTGTATTTTGGAACTATAAATAGGTAACTGTTTGTACAATAACAACTTTATAAGGTGATAATAGATCAGAGCTGTGTGCCTGTTACAGAGTCGTTTCCACCCTCTTGTGGCCCAAAGTTTTAAGTTTCTTTAAAGGTCATATAGCCTATATGAGATTTAAAACATTAATACTGCAGCCAGCTCCTTTTGCCTTTGTTGTTATTGCAGCCTCTGTGTGGTTTGTGAACAAATCCTGTTTGGCTGAGCAGGTGAGTCCCTCGTTTCCATTTGAGTAGAGCGACTGAAACAGCTGTTTTTATCATCTACGTTAATGAATTACCGATATATTTCAACCAAACCAGAGCTGCCGATTGTTAGAACAGAGGAAAGATTAACTAAAGATGGTTTTTGGTGAGTTTTATTTTGTTTCTGTTTACTTTGAATGAAGTTACGATGATATGCTCAGTAAAATTAGTATTTTTGTCTATGGGGTCATGGTGGTGCATGGAGCTGCAACAAGCACTCTGCCTTGGTACATGGGGCACCAGCTCTACCGGGTGAGCTACCAGGGCTCCTGTTTCTTATTCTTTGTGTATATTATTTAGGGGTAGGATATTAGGGGAGAAGTTGGAGACAACATCAAACTAGGGACACTGTGAACACACAGGAAGTGTCCTAACCCACTAATCCCGCCTTTCTTCCCATTCTATAAAATCAAATTGTCTTCATAACTTGAATCCCTTCAGATTCAATAACAATGGCCATGTAGTGTATTACAATGGATGGACACTGAGTTGTAATCAGGTAAATGGTGCCTCTGTCATTCCCACTCTGCACCCCATACGCTCGTTCTCGCAGTATGTAACTGAAGTTGTGTAACGCTCTGCAGGAGAACTCACACACCAACAACCATGTCGCTGATTTTGTTCAAACTGTAAATCATGTAAATCATATTTTATGGAGGAAATGTTTTCTGGTTTTCCCTCAGATGTCCTCCGGCTGCTCCGCCTTTTCCTGGACAGTAAAGTAACTGCTGCCAAATGTAGCTGCTGTTAACTAGTTATCTCAGCTGTACTGCTCTGGGTGTTGATGTTTATAGCACCGGAGCTTTGACTGCTAGGAAAAGGGCGTTTTTTGAGGCCTGAGAGAGGGGAACGCTGATGCAGAGCGGCGCTGGCGTTGTGCAGGGCGAGCGGGCGATGTATCCGAGCTCAGCAGCTTCTATGGACATCGCTATTGGCAGAAGTGAAGAGACCTAAGAGGACGGTAACGGAGGAAGCTAAGAGCTAAGTTGTTGTTGAGAGCTTTGTGAAATAAAAGGCTGCAGACAGACGGCGAGCTGGTGTTATTGCTGATGGACTAGTCAGTAATTTTAGCTGTTTGCTGTCGTCCTTTGTTGCACTTGTTTGATGTTTGACTGAGCTGTCAACTCGCTATATTCCTATCATAAGTAATGTAATTATAACGTTTACAGCTGTCCATATTTACGTCAAATGTATTGCAACCAAATCTCACATAATGTTGCTTTAAGGGTTGAATATGAGACCAAATGAGGTTTTTCTGCAACGTATTTTCTCTTCAAAAGTTCTCCAAACAGTTGATGTGACAGCCTGCAATAAACTGCTCCTGTGTGGCAGACAAACAGTTTATCAGACAGCCAGCGGCTACCTGCACGCCATGCGGCCAACAATAGAGGAGGAGAAGGAAGAAGAGGAGGAGGAGGAGGCCTCTCTCTGTGTGGTGACTCACTGAGACACACAACAGACAGACGGACAGATGAGAGAGGCTTGATAAGAGACAACGCTGCTGACGATGACGAGGGGAGGGAGGAGGTAAACAACCACCTGATGGCCACCAGACACACACACACACACACACACACACACACACACACACACAGGAGGTGTGGTAAGTGTTTGTGTGATTCACTGCTGTCATCAGAGCCCATTTACACCGGTGGAAAAGGATCAGCTGCCAGCCCCTATTGTCTTAAACGAGGTGCACCTGCAGGCGAAGATGGAGGGATAAAGGAAGCAGAGGAAGAAGAATCAGAAAGAGGGACGAGGCCAATCGGGTTTTAGTGGAGAGTAATGATGTCAAAGGAGCGGCGAGGAGGCAAGAAAAACAACAAAAGAGAGGCAGGATAAACAGATCTCAGCTAATCTGATTGTTTCTCATGTTCTCTGTCTCATACTGTCTCTGTTGTTCAGACCGGCGGCCTCCAGATAAACGTCAGAGAGAAACTGTCTTTAAGATACACATCTGTGCATGTTTTTTAATGTTTGTGACTTTTTCTTGTATTAAATTATGAATATTTTTAGCTTTCTCTGAGGCTACTCTACACAAGCTCGGCTGCAGCTACTGTAAGCGGTGTATATTTATTGATGTGCCGCTCTCGAGCGCAGCTTTACGGAAACCTTTTGATTCATGGGCCATTTGTGTGTTGTAACATGTTTAAATTAAACTTCATTCTTCATCTTTTTTCTATTTAAAATGTGTAATTGTCAATTTCAGGCCATTTAATGTATTTTTTTACATGGTTCCTACGTGGAAGATTGTAAATTTTTTGGTAGTTTTTAGCATCTTTCTTTAGCAAATACATGAAATGTAGCCACCTGGCATCAATGCTAAAAACACAGTTTACCAAAACTATCTTTGTTGTTTCTTGTTTGTGGTTTTGTTTTATTTTGTTATAAAAGTAAAATACATATATATATATATATATATCAGTTGCTGACATACAGTAGTTGAGCGTCCTGTCTGTGTCTGTAGTTAGAGTTCGGGGTTTTGAAGGTTAAAGGAAGACAGTTTGTAGGATTTAGTGGCATCTAGTTGCAGATTGCAACCAACTGAATAACCTGGTCCCTCTACAGCCAGTGTTTGGTTTGTTTGTCCTCCACTGCTGTAGAAACATGACGGTTTAAAATGGCAGACGGTCTGGTTTTCCTGCCATCATATGTGTGTGTGTGTGTGTGTGTGTGTGTGTGTGTGTGTGTGTGTGTGTTCTCCTCTCACCCTGCCGAAGATGGGCACCAGGTGATGTTCACACATGGAGAACATGTCGATGTCTTTGACGATCACCATCTCGTCGTGGTCTTCGTCAAAGATGGCGTCGTTCAGCACGTCTGCGGAGAAAGAAAAAAACGGAGGAGAGATGAAACGAAAGGGGATAATCTCCTAAAAACAGCAACAAGTTCTCCTTTTAAACTTTAATTTACAGATTTACATACTTGACTACAACCCTAACTGATCTGCTGTACACTCATTCAACCATTAGTCCATCTACATTAAACACTTTCTGCTCCTGATTTAATTGAATGATTTAATGATATCTAACCCAGTTACGTGTTATATATCTTTATTTTATGTCCATCGCCAGCGTTTAGCTCTGGATGCGTCGAGGACAGACAGATGGAAACCACCAGGGACGCCCTGTTCACCTCCGTCTCTCTTTATCGTCAACTTTTGGTGTTTCTCTCTGGCAAACATCGCCGTCTAATTATAGCTCTGCTTCCATACACTCCTTCCTGTTGTTGCTTTATTGCATTTTTCAGTTGCCGGGGGTTCAATAAACTGCTTTATCTGTTTGTGACAACGCAGGCGCCTCTCGCTCTCACCGCGGCACTTTTTAATTTCCTGACTGGCTATCTGTTAAAGGGAGAGAGGAGGAGCGAGGTCACTGAAACAATAGAGAGCAGACTGACTTGTTGCTTCAGGCTTATTGTATGAGAGTGTGTGTGTGTGTGTGTGTGTGTGTGAACAGGGTAACAGGTAGATGAGAACAGACACATTCAGACACTCTTAAAGTCTCCTTTTTTTTTTATTATGACGTTTGAGTGATAATGCCATGACACCCTTCATCATGAAGATTTTCCCACCGCCTCACACACGTTGGTGTTTTCGCTTATTTGAGACTTTTGAAAGCTTTTTCTCTGCAGATGAGGCGTTCTGCTTTGGGGCAGTTAGATTCTCCTCTGCACGAGAAACCGTGAGTCCAATCGCTTTGTTTTGTTTGTCTGATTAGATTTTTTTATGATGCTGCGATTCATCAGTGTTCATTTTAGGTCCATTTACTGTGATCAATCTTTCTACTGATGGTTCTGATAGTCGCTGTTCCTCACCGCCGTGCAGCTGAACACTCATACTGGTGGAAACTGTTGTTTTACCCTGGCGAACAATAAATGTACAGTTGCAGCACATTTTAACATTGAACACGCTTTAAATTACGGCTGCACAATTAATCGAAATATTATCAAAAGCGCAATATGGCCAAGTGCAATGTGCAAAATCACAACAGCTGCAATGATAAAGGTGAAATGTGACAATACAGCATTATAATGAAGTACTGTAGTGCTGCAGAGATGTCCTGGCCTACGAATCTTGTTCTCCACATGTAAGTAAACATGTTTTTGTTTGGCACAGACCCCCAAAACAATTTCACATCATTATAATCTTAATATTTTTTGGGGGTGAAAATTACATTTGTAATAAAAAGATCATCATTCCCACATTAATCGCAAATCATATCCCGATATCTGTGGAAATGATGGCTCTATGATGTTTTTACCATATTGTGCAGCTCTACTTTAAATTAAAGCATAAACCTGTAATTAATGCACGTTTACCCTGGTTCTTTAAATGTAATCATATGTTATTAAACAGTTCTGTGAAGCTGCAGACACAGTGGTGTTTTGAGACATTTTCACCATCTTTATTTAGCAAGAGTAGCCTATGGCTGATGGGAAATGTCAAATGTCCATATTAGGTTATTAAGTGATCACCAAAGTTGTTGTAGTTTATCCTGAGGGGAACATGAATGTCTGTAGCAACTTCAACAACAATCCATCCAATAGTTGTTTAAGGATTCAAAGGCTTCATATGCAAAAATAACAAGTGGTCAGTGCGGTGAAGTTCTTAGTTCACAATGTAGCCATCAGATATTCGATTGAAATTATACTTACAACTAATTTTAATAAATAAAAAAGGATAAAAATGAATAGAAAGTATGTGTAGGCAAATAAAAACAGACATACACACACTGATATCCCCCCACCACTTACATATAAACATACATAATGCAAAAAGCAGTATGAAGTATAAAACAAAACGAGAGTGGCTTCTATCTGAAATCTGTGTGATCTACACCAGAGTTTAACCAGCTCCTGGACACACTTTATTGATCCACAAACAAAGAAGAACTGATTCTGGATGCAGTCTGCCTTCAGCTTGACACTGTAATAAAGTGGTAATCCTGTTTTGGAGAGTTTAGGAACAAAGTGGGAGCAAGACTTTGCTGCTGATAACACTGAAACCAAGTTAACTGCTGAAGATCTGGGAATGAAGTCCAACGGGTAAGAAACATGAGCGGTCAGACAATCAGACTTTTTATAATATTTAATATTTTTTATAGCCTTTTATACATAAATAAGTAAATAAGTTTGACTGACCTGGAGGTTTGTTTAAAATCTGATCTTCTGACTGCAATGTTCTCTAAATCCAGCTTCTCAACTGTGGAGATTTGCAGCTTTTCTTCATCTTATTGGACAATGAACTTATAGTTGATATTTTGGGGTTATCATTATGATACATTTTGAGTTGTGTTGGTTTCAACCTCATGAATAAAGTCCAATAGAAGTCCAATATTCACGCTCTTTTAGCTTTGTTTTTGGTCTCTAGCGATCCCTTGAAGGAAATATCTGGATCTTTATCTGCTTAATGCTCCACTATGTTCACCAGATAGACTTAGTGCTAAGCAGATCACAGAGGATTTATAGATCCTTTTCTCTGAAAATGAAGCTATGAATGAACCAGAACAGTAAAGTTTTGAGCCTTACAGCTAAACAATAAGCTGAAATTCGCTATAAAGCTGATGGGAGCAGGTTCACCACTGTGAGGGGGGTTCTTCGCAATACAGGACAGACAGTTACGGTTTTAATGGGCGTTAAAAAGATCGCTATACAAGACTGCTACAAACCAGCACTGCACACAGTTTATCCTACCAACAGTCCAGTTTTAAACATAATACGCACCCAGGTTGATCTGTGTGAGAGGCTAAAAACAATACAAATTTCTAGAGAACAGAGATTATTTTGAGGATATTTGATCATTTTAATCAATTTCCATCACCCGGAAACTAGTCTCTACATTCCCAGGTATTCCAGGTTTTCCAGGGTGTGTGGGAAACCTGATTGTTATTTAAAAAAATTTCAACACTTAACTTGTACAACTGTCATGATAGAAAATACAAAAATAAGACAACAACAAATTAATTGACAATAACACTTAATTGCACAAACACTCTGCCCACCTCCACATTGTAGCTTCTTACACCATCAGTTACAGTGAAAACACACACACACACACACACACACACACACACACACACACACACACACACACACACCCTGAAGGAAAATAACCTTAAGTCAACCTTAACTTAATAAATAGCAGCTGGTTCAGACGCCCTGGGTATCACTTAATGACAGTGCCACTCATCATCAGCTCGCCATTCAATAGTGTTGCCTCCAATATGTGTGTGTGTGTGTGTGTGTGTGTGTGTGTGTGTGTGTGTGTGTGTATGAAGAGGCCACATGTTGACACACTCTGAATGAAGCAGGAAACGTTGAAGTGAATGACTAAATAAACACGGTTATTCATTTATTGTTCAGACAGCCAGTGTGTGTGTGTGTGTGTGTGTGTGTGTGTGTGTGTGTGTGTGTGTGTGTGTGTGTGTGTGTGTGTGTGAGTGTGGCACAAACACACACTCTTCCTATACATAGTCGTAACCCTGGGCGTGTACTCATGAGTCACCGCTGTACATCCCTGCCTTTCGAATACACACAGACAGTTTGTGAGCTTTACGTTCATCATGATGTTCTCAGATCTGCGCAAACTCAGGAAATTGTGTTTCTGTTTATTTAAAAATACATTTATTGACGAAAGCTGAAGACTTGGTTGGGTTTTTTTTTTTCTGTGTGTGTGTGTGTGTTTGTTGCTAGGTAACCACACAATCAGCTGTCAGTCCTTCAAAAACAGGTGTTGGGTAGCGTGCTAGCCAGTTAGTGGGAAACAGCGTAGCTGATGTTTTAAGTGTGTTTGAATAGTGGAACCTGGTTTTAAAGGATCACTCTGTTTAATTAATTTAATTAACTAAACACGTCGTTAAAAATTAGACGGGCGGGTCGAGAAATGACGTTACACCGACGAACCTGGAGGAGAAAATGGAGGTAAAGAGTAAAATCCTCCCCCGTCGTAAACACATCGTACTGCAGTCGCACACAAACAGTTTGATTGTCCATTGAGGGATTATTGTTTGAGTTTTAAAGTTGTTTAGATCTGTAGTTCTCAAACTATGGTATGAAACAAACAAATAAAATACAGCACAGGAAGGGCGTGTGTCACCCCGGTACATCGCTGGCTTTAAATACACTGTTTGTGTTTGTTTACCTCCGAAATTGTTTGTTTGAAAAGCTAAACGTCGATTTATACAGACTGCAGCAGAGTTTTCGTTTCATTAAAATTTTAATTTCGGGACCTGATTACAATTTCATTTTCTTTCAATACATTCGGACATTTGGACTTTTGAAACTGGAGTAGGAAATCATCCCACGCTGCCGCCACTGGAATCTAACTCGTGGTACAAGAGCTGCCTCTAGTGGCACACGGTGGAATCTCTAAAATATATCGTTTTAAATGAAATAAATTTATATAAAAACACATAAAACTATCAAAACACTACAAAATGTCAAATTGAAACACTTACTATGAGATCGCTGACATGCAATTTAAAATATTTTTTGCGTTTCCGGTAATATTTTGTTTCAATATCTCGTTCATGAATGTTACAACGATGAACGTCAAAAAAAATACTGCAATTGTGGCTCCAAACGGGAGCTATTGGGAAGAGAAGTGTGCACCAGGAGGATTAATTAAACTTAATTAAATGTCCAGTGTGTAACATTTAGGATGTATTGGTGGAAATGGAGTATAACATTCATATAGGGATGTTTTTATTACCTTAGAAACCTCCTCCAGTGACTTTTACCACCATATTTCTTTTGTGTTGTATCTCCTACACACTTGGAACCAGGAGGGTGGTGAGGCGAGGGGGTTGTAATCTGCCACTACATCCTCCACACTGGACCTTTAAAAGTGTAAATGCAGTACTTTTACCTGCAACCAAGTATTTTTACAGTGTAGTATTAGTACTTTTACTTAAAGGACCAGTGTGCAGGTTTTAGTGGCATTCAGCAGCGTAGTCGCTGATTGCAGCACCCTTGCCACACCCTCCTATTCAGGGTGTGTAGGAGGAACTGAAAAGGCGCCCAGTGAGTATGTAGATAAAAACTCATTCTAAGGTAACAAAAACATGACAATTCCTATATCCAGGTGTTTATAGACTAGTGAAAACATAGTTATTAATATTATTATATTCCATTTCTGCCAATAGATCCTCCTAAATGTGACACACTGGACCTTTAAAGGTAAAAACGTGTTTCCTAAACAGAGGAATGCTTTAATCTGAAATGAGGCTCCTGTAACAAGCTCAGAATTCCTGCTTAATCTCTGCATAACTTTTCCCTCATTACAGTTTCGTTGGTCATGTGTGCCACAACAAGAGGATTTCAGGCTCAGGTCGTGATGAAAGCTGAACCTGTGACCCCCCCCCCACACACACACACACACGTGAACACACACACGTGAACACACTGATCAAACAGTGTGACACTCACTAAAAATGCTTCTTCTCTCCACAAACATCCAGTGCTCTGAGAACTACATGTGTTTTTTGTGTTCTCTGTTTTCCAACAAGTCAAAGGGGAGTCTCCAGTAACAGCCAATCAGCAGGCAGACAGAGCACCACTGCCGCCACAGCCGCCGTCGCCTGACGAACAACACATGTGCGTCATCGTTATCTTCAGCACTGTCCATCCTTTGCAGTTCAGAGGTGAGAAGAAGGTGGTGGTGGTGGTGGTGGTGGTGGTGGAGGGGGAAGTGAAGACTCTCACTGGGAGTATTTTCTCTGCATTCCTTCTTTGAGCGTTTCGGCTTCATAACACACAAAACGACCCCCACAACAGCCAAACTGCCTCCAGATGGGAGTTCTGGAGGAGGCTGAGGCGGAGAACAGAGAAGGGGGCAGATCCCCGACTCCAGCTGGCCAATGTGGACCTGACACTGAGTATCAACCCCTCTCCAGGTGCCTTCGCCCCCCCCCCCCCAAGGCCTGCCCCGCCCACCTGCTTGTGACTCAGCAAATCCTCTCTGGAAGTAACTCTGGAGCAGCAGGATCAAACATCAAGCAGGCAGATCTGAAGGGTTTCTGTCGGCTGCGATCGGGCAAATCGATCTTATTTTAATATCAGTGACTCTCTCAGCTTATAAAAAAACAACCTTTTTTAGCTTTGACAGCAACAGGTTGGAGGAGTAATGGATTACATGTAACACAGTGTTACAGACTATAGTTACATTTAGTATAAATGGGGATTATAAACAGGATTACGATTTTAAAGCACATTTTAAAATAAAGAATTAGATACTACCATACACAAGAGTCCTTTCTGGTCATTATCACAGCCTCTAGTGTAGGAAACACCTTCACTGGGTGGAAGTTTCACCATTATTTTGTCTTTAAAGGTCCAGTTTGTGACATTTAGGAGGATCTATTGGCAGAAATAGAATATAATAATAATCACAGGTATGTTTTCATTAGTGTATAATCACCTGAATACAGGAAGCGTTGTGTTTTTGTTACCTTACAATGAGCTGTGTTTATCTACAGATGTGAGTCGCCTTCTGTGGAGGTCGCCAATGTTTCTACAGTAGGACGCGAGCGGTGTTCAGTTAGCTGCAATCTGCAACTTCACCACTAGATGTCACTAAATCCGACTCGTCCTTTAAAGCAGGAAGAAGAACAGTGAAGTTCTGCCTCCCAGCTGCTCTATAAGTTACTGCCTGAATTTAACAGAAATGAATCACCCTAACCCCAACTCAAGATCTTTGATTCATTATTTAGTTTATAAAATGCAAGAAAACACTGAAAAAGACAAATTTATTTCTCCTGAAAGTAAAAAAAAATACCTTGTTTTGACCGACCAACAGTTAAAAACCCCAAAATAACCTCACAGTTATAAAATCTTGACCATTAACTAATAATTATTTTCATTTTTATTCATCAATGATTATTTTTCTGATTGAATATTTGATGTTAACCTATTTAAAATCTTGAGTAAAAATACGAGCAAACATTAAAGTATCAAAAGTATTTACAGGCATCAGAAAGGCTCCACTCAACTGTAAATGAATATATAATTATAATATTGACTTATTATTACTTATTGATTAGTGTCCTTTATATTCTATTAACTGATCGGCTGTTCTGTGGCAGTGGTGTAATGTAACTAAGTACTTTACTTTACAGATTCTTGCATACGAAACATACAAAGAGTTTATAAAATATGATGTTTTGTTCTAAATTAAACAACAGTTTATAAATATACAACTGAAACTGTTATTGATTGACAGAAAATCGATCAGGTTTCTCAACTGTGACAATTTGCTGCTTTTCTTTTTAATAACTTTAATTTATTTGTAATAATTTTGAAGGTTTGGACAAAACAAGTCATGTGAAGGTGTCACTTTGGGTATTTCTCACTTTTTTTTTAGACTTTTTACAAACCAAACTTGTAATAAAAAATAAAAATTATAATGAAAATATAAACATTAGTTGCAGTTCTTATTAATGCCTGAGTCATAATAATCTAATGATATCATAAAACAGTATAACAGCAGCACAGGAGACATTTTACACTTTTAATACTTTAAGTACAATTTTCTTGATTACATACTTTTACTCAAGTAACATTTCCAAACTTGTAACAGAGTATTTGCACAGTGTGGTATTTGTACTGTCACTCAACTAAAGGATCTGAATACTTCCTCTAACACTGGAACAATACAGCTATTATAAAGTACAATATCTCCCTATGAAAGGCAGTGAAAGTACTAAACAAGTACCTGAGTAAAAGTACTTAGTTACATTCCACCACTTGCCTCTGATCAGTTAAAAAAAAGTATTATTTTAATATAATCTACACTCCTCAGGCTGTAAACTGACCCCAGAACGGATGTGAAGTGAGTTTTGTTGTCTGTCCTGTGTCGGACCTGCCACCTGTTGAACCGCAGGACAAATCCCAGCAGCCTCTGAGCGGCTTTGTGGATTTAAAAACTCACCGATAATTTTCTCCTGGTAGCCCTTGGTGAAGAACTGCATGGCGGTGGCGGCTCTCCAGGGGGTTTTGAGGAGCCCCTGCCGCTGCGGGTCCTCCCCGAGCCCCCGCAGGATGGTGGTGTAAGCGGCGGCCAGGGACGGCAGGCTCATCTCGTTGTCCTCCACGCTCCTGGTGCGCTCCTCCCTCCAGCTCTCCATCACCGAGGCGGCCGACCGGTGCGAGCCGCACTCCGCGCCAAGAGGCTGGGGAGCGGATGCGCGCACGGTGCCGCCGGCTGGCCGCTTCACCATCCCGTCAAAGTGTCCGTTGAGCACGGAGCCGCCGTCCCCGGTGTCTTTCTTCTCGTTTGAGCTGTACTGAGTCTGTTTGGAGTGCTCCATCACTTCTTCTTCCTCTGTCTGCTGAGCCCTTGTTGGATCGGGTTTTCTCCTCCACTGTTTGCTTTGATGGACACTTTTTGGTTTTAAGTGCGCGCTCCTCCTCGCAGCCGCTGCATCCTCAGGCTTTATAACAGCAGGATTATCCAGGGAGAGCTCCTATTGGCTGGGCCGGCTCCAGGGGGCGGGGCCAAGAGGACCTCACATGGACCCTGAAGATGAGGGGCTGCAGGACCTACAATGTTCCCTTAAAGTCCTGGTTTTAGTGCAACCTGGATTAGGAGACTTTACTTTACTATGGAAGCTTATTTCTGCCAGTATGATGTAAGGAAAACAGATCCTGCACCTTAAAACAACAATTTAGTATCAGAAAGTCATTCATTTAGTCAAAATATTGACTCAGAATCCTTTTTTTCCATCACATTGGCAGAAATGGGCTTCCAAGTGTGGAAAGAAAGAGGAAACGATAATAAAACAAAAAATAAAGGGTGGAGGTCCTCTTAATCAGTGGCTCCCAACCTTTTTCCTTAAAGGAACCTCTTTTCTATCATTAAGTAACCTGACGATGAATTTTGAGATTATTTCCTGTGAATATCTCATCAGGGAGGAGTTTTCCTGATATTTTTAGTAACTTTTTATACTTTCATCTGTCTGTACTCGTCTCTGGAGGCTGTTTATCGGAGCGTGAACGCTCTGTGAATCTAACTTAAGGTAAACTTTAGATCTTGAATAATAACTTTAAAACATAAATTAACTAAATGCTGAGATATAGTCCTACTGTGTATATCATTATTAAGCTTTCTTACACCCCTTAAAAATCAAAAAGGACTCGCGACCCCTCTGTGAAGCCTTGGCGACCCCTAGTGGGGGCCCCGACCCCCAAGTTGGGAACCACTGCTGCTCTATAATACTACACAGGCAGCAAAAGTCAACTTAAAAGAAATATTTTGACTTTTTAGACGAGAAGTCTGACCGAGATCAAAAGACGAGGATATATTTAATATATTTTCTACTGTATAATGCAGGAGACAGAGTGCCACACACCGAGTGTGGATTCATCCGCCGCTGAAAATAGTCCCAAACTAATTTCTTTCTCCTTTCCTTCATGTTTGAGTAACGGTTTATAAAAACTACAGTGAGCAGCTGTTTCAGGGTATTATGAAGCCTTATTAAATAAATGAAGATGTATATTTGTGATCAGTTTTAAACATCTTCAGTAGACCGACAGACAGACAGACAGACCGACCGACAGACACAGACAGACAGGGAAGTCATGAAGTATCTTTTCAGATGATTTGTTGACAGCAGATCTTTCACAGCAGCCATTTTGACACAAAGCCTTTCCAGTGAAGCAAACATGAACAAAAGGAGCCGGACTCTGTTTGACCTGAATGGGAACGAAACCTTAATTAGTGTCATTAGTAACACCTGTGTTTACCCTACCGTTTCATGCCAAAATGGCTGCTGTGAAATAAGAAAATCAAAGAATATTTATCTTCTAGCTTTATCCTTAAAACAGGGTTTCTGCAGGACTTTTTACGACCATTATAAACACAATTAAAGACCTATTTTACATCCATACTGGCAAAAGAATGTCAAATTCTTAATATTTGATTAATACAAATTTTCCCAAAAACACATTTAAAAGCAAGACGGAAAATGTTAAATATGATTTTTAATTAAATTAAAGACATTTTAAGGCCTAAAATTCTGATTAGTTAATACCAGACTTCTTCAGCAGCTGCACACGGCCTGTATAAAGATCTGATTCTGTACCGAATTCTCCCTTTTTACTTGTTTCATGTGAAGAACAGCGACACCACAAAAAGGAAAACAAGGACTAAAAAACGTTAACTAACAAACATTTACATTTATTCCATTGTTAAAATACAGTTTTGGAAACGTTACACACGTAAAAAGAAGGATCCATTAATGATGAACGTCACTGATCCATCACCAACTTCTGGAGGCATTTTAAGGGCTTTAAATGTTTCTGATTAAGTGCCTCAAAGAACCTGATGATCAACACAGTTTTAACTCTATTAAAACGTTTAGCTTTTGTTGAAAGCGAATGCCGAAAGCTTGGAGGTCGGATCCAAAGATTTCTTCTTCTTGGCACTATTTTCATCCGCTTCTGCTCGTCCATTTTCATTTTCCACATCCCTTCCTCCTCCTCCTTCTTCTCCTTCTGCTCTTTTCCTCTTCTTCAGATCTGCTGCGTCTCCAGTCTGCCCTTTCGCTCTTTCCGTCCACGACTGCACCGGGGAAAGAAAAAAAAAAAAGAGGACATGAAATGCACATGTTAATTACCGAACAGGACAAAAAAAAAAAAAACTAAATTGCATTGTTCTGTTTCTATCCAGGCTCCAAACACCTACATGATGACGACTAAACACACGCGGTGGACACTCAGGCGTGCAGTTGAAATTGCATCCTGTCATGTATAATCACTATTGACAGGCTGCATCTCTTTGGCCTGCTGGCTCTTCTCCTCCTCGTGCTTTTATTTATTTATTTGTTTGTTTGTTTCCCTCCCCTCTCTGAGCCGAGACAAAAAGAAAGCGCTTTCCCTGGACGTAATGGAGCCGGGATGAATCATCGGGGGCCTGGTGAGTGGACTGGCAGCACACACACACACACACACACACACACACAAACACTCTTTCACCTCCAGCGCCCGATGAAGCGCTGCCATTAACCCCATACATATTACACACACACACACACACAAGCTGGTAGATGGTACAAGCTGTGACGTCTCGCTATTGAATTGTCATTTTATTGTATTTGGACGGAATAATGTAATTAGGAGCAACTCACACACACGTTAACGCGGTTTCAGGCTAAACGTCCCCCTGCAGGGTCGTTGACCACGAGGCTCAACGCTGTAAACTGCGAATGAAAGCCTCAACCATTAGTGAATTTTAATTTGAATTATTAAAATAATTAGCAAGAGGCTGCTGTGTGTATGTGGGCGTGTTGCTACGGATTAGAAGATGGAAATCAAGTCCGGTTTGATCAGAGAGTCAGTATCAGTGACGAACTCAATTAACAGACAAAGACAGACATTTTGATGATTGATTCATTAAGCAAAAGAAAAATTACAAATATTCCCGCGCTCCAGCGTCTCTAATGTGAGGATTTGCTGTTTTTGTTCCCCGTTTTATAGAATTATGAATGGAAAGTCTTTTAGTTTTGGACTGTTGATCAAATAAAAGAAGCGATTTTAGGGAGTCAACTAATAGGCAACCTGTGGAGTTAGTTATTATTACACTGAGCCACTGTTTTCCCAACATTTACCTACAGGATCCTCTTTTTTTTTTATCATTTAGTAAACTGACCAAGTGACATATTTTATGAATATTTCATATTATATTCAAAACTGAACAATTACTCCAAATAGTGAACTCAGCAACAGCCGGACGTTTGTTTAAAAAAAAAAAACAATATTTCCTTTTAGGGAACTTTTGAAAGTATTCCTTTTTTGGATTTTTTATTTTTTATCATTTTAACAATCATACATACTTAATAGGCTTTTTTTTTTAAATAAAAACACATTAGCATCCCCTGTAAAATTTCTTTTCAGAATCTTCAAATAAAGATGTTAAAAAAAAAATCTAAACTCTAGAAAACCATTTATCTATGTGTTCACAGAAATAACTGGGGGCCTGACCCTCAGTGGGAACCACTGCACTGACTTGTGGGGTAACGTGCAAAGAGAAACCAACAAAGCAGAAATTAAAAAAATTAAAATACTTAATATTTCCAGTTATTTTGCTTGGTTCGAACACATTGATTACAACTTGTTCTTGCTGACTTTCTAGAAATGATTCAGTGGAACATGACGCAGGATAAAGTGTTGCACCAACAATAAATCTGAAAATCTGACAAATTTATGTTTACAGAAAGCAAAAAACAAATGTTGTTGGTACAAACTGTTAATTTACAAATGTACAATGAAACTGTAATGAGCAATACCGGTTACACTAGCCCCCAAAAGACCAGAATTCTCTTAAAAATCCCAAAAACAAGACAAAGAAATGTCCCAAATTACATTTATCTTGTGTTCAGTTTGTCGAGATTTGAATATTTCTAAACTTTTGAAAGTATTTTGATAGAAAATCTTTCAGAATGCAAATAAAGTGTTAAAAAAAAAAATCAGCAAACCCCGCTGGAAGAAATAACTGAAACTGCCCCAGGTTCCACCAGCTCACGCCCACACAGTATTATCATAAGATCAATGCTTTGTGCCCTCACTGCCACAACACGCTCGACAGGGTTCCCAGGCAACAGGCTCCCCTCCCCCCCTCACATCCACTTCCTTTTTTTCCCTTTCCGTCTGTCGAGTGTCATCCAGCTTTCTGTTGAGAGTCACGATGTATGCAGGGTCACGACCCGGCTACTACACAAGCGCACAGATTGACGTCTATTAGCACTCGGGTGGATGAAAGGATGAGGTGTGTCATTATTCATCATTCTCCCATTGACTGACCGCAGCCAGTTGAGTGGGGGGTTTAAAAAAAAAAAAATATGGTTATTTTTTTACAGTGGAAATCTGTGAGAGATCCTGTGACGGAGGTTAAGGGTGCTGCAGGTGCTCCTATATGCAGGCATCATTCAAATCAGCGTACAGCTCCAGTTTTCACTACTTATAGCTACAGTAGAATCTCACAATATGTAAGTGGCCATTTTAGCAAAAGGTTTAATCGATCAGTTCGTCTATTTTATGTCGTTCAGATCGAGTTCATGTAATTAATCATCAGTTGGACTTATTGTCACATACTGCTAGGAAGCACGGCCACATCGTTCCTACTGGTTTTACATTATACGTTGGCTGCTGTGATTATGAAACAGGGTTAGGAGTTAAATTGTATTCTATTCGCTGTTTTAAAAAAAAAAAAGGTCTTAAAATGTCTTAAATTTAACTTTATGAACCCTGCACAAACTCTGCAGTATCACTGGAGTGCTACTGCCCACGTATTTATTAGGGCTTTGGTTAGAGATGGCTCTAAAGTTTTCTTGCTTGTGTAAATTGGTCAAAACACTGTTAATACCAATTATTATTATTAACAAGTTTCTCTCAGCAGCCCCAGACTCGACTTACGACCATAAAAAGAGTTATATATATATATATATATATATATATATATATATATATATATATATATATATGTGTATATTTTTTAAATTCTAAATAATACTGCAACTTATATATTGTAAAATATCAGCAGTGTGCTCGTTAGTGGACGATAACAACGTAAAAAACAGGATAATTAAAAGGTTTTTACATTTCTGGCTCATTCAGGCTCGTGAGTGCAGTTACACAATGACAGTCACAGGGTTGTGAAGTGGTACAATGTGCTGGTATTCCACTAATTAGGTGACCAGTCATTTTTTTATGAGTGTTTTATAGGAAATGAGGTATTTGTCAGCAGTCATTCAGTACGCTCACATGCTCACAGTAAACCGATATGGACAGGAAACTGGATTAGGCATTTAGACGCACTGAAGTAACCTGGTTAGAGCCTGGATCCAGTGAAATTTGTCTTTGTCAGGCACAAGCAAACATGAAAAACTCTGGTTAGAAACCCAGTTACAAACATGAGTGAGAGAACTGGGATTCTCATATTCGTGACATTTAAGAAATAATACTTCTACAGAAAATCCTTTTTAAAAGCAGCATATGAACACAGAAAGTGTTTTATAGCCCATTTCTAAGGGTTAATATTAATTATTTTGTCAACAACTATGTCTCCTATTAAGCAATATATAAAAATATCATTTTTTAAAGAGATGTAAGAGGATTTGACCCGACGTCTGAGTGCAGAGGCGAGTGTTCGGGTAGCACAGTGAGGAAGGGGATCTGCAGCTGATAATCACCACTGTCTTACAGACTCTAATTGATGGGTTTCTCTGGGTTTTTGCTCTCAGTTCTCTCTTCAGGGAGAACGAGATCCGGGCGGGATGCACTGAAAACAGATAAACAGACACCTAAATCTCTTCTGAGGGAGAAGACACGAAGGAATCGGGTGATATCGTATGCTACCACTTCACTCTGTATAGTTTCCTGGTAGGTTTGTGGTTTCTGTTAGCTGACTGAAACAATTCTAAGGGTACATTTATCCATCTACTTATCCATGACAACTGTAAATCTAGGAAGAAAAGTCCCTGTGCTAGCATTTGACACCAAATAGCAGACGTGATGAACAAATGATGGAAGTGGAATCAGCAGCAGAAGATGTTTGTGGATTTGCAGACAGTGTGAATATGAAGGTTTAAAGAGTCCAATCAGTGTTAAATGCAGTCAGTTCTTCAGTGTGACCAAGAAATAGCTTGAATTTACCATTAATGCTGATTGTACATCCCTACACATCTTTAAGTTATAGAGAGGGACTAATATTACAACATATTACCACTCTGAGACATCATAAGCTTTAAAAACAAATAAAAACTATCCATGTCTTTTACTCCAGGTGTGTCTGAAAAACCTGTTTTAACATATTTTTATACTTTGTTTTAAGGGTAATGCCAATAATATCTTAGAAAGATCTAACTGTAATTTTAACAAAACATTTCCAAGATTTGTTCCCTGCTCTCTTTATGTCCACCATACTCAGTGTACAACAATACAACCTTATTAGCTGCCTTCTTTTTCACTCTTCCCTCTCACGGGTTTTTAACGAGGTGCAATAAAAACAGTTATCGTTGCAACAATGTAGGATTACATTAATAGAATATTCATTTTATACATTTCTCTAACCAAGTAGAGAGGGTAGCAACGATTGAAGGTCTATTCACACACATCTCTAGTGTATTCTGGATTTATTAGTTACTTTTGAGCTCAACTATACCTTTAATATCACCCACACCCTCCTCTATGAACCCCTCAGTGTTTCATACCAGTCTATCCTCTGCCGACAGCGTCCTGAAGCGACCCATGGCCTCTTTGATGACGTCTGTCTCCTCCAGGTCTGGGTGATCAGCTATAATAGTCTTCCTGTTCTCCTCCAGCCAGAGCTGGAATCCTGTCTTCGGCCTGAACGGACACAGTCAATAACAACGCGTCAGTCTGCCTTTTAGGCTTCCAGCAGAGTCATTTCAGGGTTAGACAAATACATCATTCACCTCTTATTTTCGGTGTTATCTGCAGGTGAGGCTGGAGGCGGGACGTCGGGTTGTTTCTGCTGCTCTGCAGCCGGCTCCGCGTTGGCTTGAGTCTTCTTACTGGACGCCTTAGTGCCAGTCATCTGCAGCAGAGTGGACTGAGTCTGGAGAGAAAGGAGGGAAAGAATAAGCAGAGAACCACAAGGAGTAAACACTAACCTCCAAACTTATCTTACTTACAACCATTTGTTGGTATGTTTTGAGTATTTCTGAGTTGATGATACCTTTGTCTTGGTTCTGGGGGCCAGCGGTTTGAGGACGGGGTCCTTGTTTGGTTTCCCCGCTGATCTGAGTGGTGCAGACTTCTTGCTGGACGTCATGTTGTCCAGGATGTTTGTCACTCGAGGCTGACCGGACGAAGCCGAGGGTTTCCCTGCGCCGAGCATCTGCAGGTATTCCACCATAACTTTTACCATCCTTCCACTAAAACATGTCCGTCTCTCTGGACTCTTTTTGGATGTTCACTTCTAAATAACTAGAAATCTATGGAGCCCCCAAAGTCCGGTCTTCTCTTTAGACAATAAAAGCATCAAATATCTAAAAATACTTTTAAATACTGGTCATAACTTTGTATTATAATATTTTTAGTTCTTACCTTGAAAGGATTTGCACGTCCAACTCTGCCAACTGCAACAAATAAAAAAAAAAAAAGCGTGACATAAATAATGTCAATAAATAAATAAATAAATGCTTATTTAAATATACTAAATCATGCCCCTAACTTTGGCGTTTACTCACTCGGTGTGAGAGACGGCTTCACAGGTGAACCTGCTTCTTTAGCAAACGGATTTACTCCTTCAAAATAAGAGACGCACACATTAGACATGTTAGTTATTATTGACATCTTGTTCCTAAATGTGCGAATACAGCTGAAGAAAAAAGGTGGAACTGACGTTTTCTGGTTTCTGCTGCCTCCTCTGTGTCCATCTCCTGCCCATCATCTTCCTCCCCGAGCTCTTCCACTTGCTCCTCCTCCTCCTCCTGATAACGTCTGTTGCTGCAGCGTCCTCCTGTGACCTCACTCTGGCCATACCTGTCCACATAATGAACTGAGGAATCACACTCGACTCACCTCATATCAGGTTTTTCTAGCCCTGAATCCCAATCAGAGCACTTTAATATTGAATATCTGCCAATACAGAGTCTAATCTGATACTAATAATTACTTAAATTTTATTAAACCATGTATCTGACACTTTTCACAAGCTACTTAATCCAAATGCTGGAGGTCCTAGTTTAAAACTATCAAGGGTTCAACAGGTTCAACGCAGTGAAATGTGTTGGATGAGAAGAGACAGGTCAGCACTAGTTGTATAAAGATAAAAACATTTCTACAACAGTTAAAAAAGGGACAGATGCAGTTTGGCATTACCCAGAGGTCCGTCTGGAGTATTCTGGCTCCTCTTCCGGTTCCTCTGGTTCTTCTTCCTGGACCTGGTTGGCTTTCTCCAGGGCGATCTCACTGAGCCGCTGGGCGAGGGCCATGCGTCTGGATCGGGACGCGTATCGAATGGCCAGAGTCACCACGTTCTGAGTCATTAGCTCGGCCAGCTCCACACAGCGAAACTCTCTCTCCAGCTTACAGGACAACTGGAGGAAAACATCGGCTTTATTAATCTGAACACATGAAGTAAAGGAAGCTTGAGTAAGCGTTCTCTTACTCACTGCAAACATCTTCATGAGCAGCTCCTGCTGCTCCTTCTGGGACCGACTCTGTCCTTCCTCGTCTATCTCGTAGCCGCTGGAGGACAGGAAGCTGTAGTGGTTGTGGAAGAGGACTGAACGCCATAACTGCTCCTGGAGGACGACAGAGGACGGCAGGCTGAATGGAAACTGTACTAGTGGTCAGTCGAAATGGGCTTTTCAATGGCTGATACCGATATTTAGAGAACGGGGCCGCTACATTCATTGTATTTAACATTCATTTCCCTTTCCAACCATACTGGTCAGACAGTTATTGTTAATATTTAAGATGTTCTCAGTAACTACTAGCAAGTTTTGAACTAGTGAAGTATTAAGTCAGGTTACATCGTGTCAAAGAACGTCATCCCAGGTGTGTTTACCTCCATCTGTCCTTTCTCTGTGGTGGTCTGACACAGGGGCAGCTTGAAGGGCAGGATGGCCACAGCAGGTCTGGGCAGGGTGGGAGGGTATCTGGAGCCTTTACATGGAATACATCTGATGGGACAAGAACAGACTGGGTTTAAGAGATGAAGAAACCTCTGATACATAATGATTTACCAGCAACACAGAGAGAGAGAGATCAGATTTTCAAAGCATACTGTCAGTTTTTAGATTTACACCAAAACTTCCAGGCAGCAAGCTTCAGTTCAAGCTCACTGCAAGTTGATTCTTAAAGCATAAAGAGAACCAACGACTACCTAGAAGGTGGCAATTTCATTTAAAAACAAATCTACTCCTGGTATGCTCCTTTAAAACCTATTTTATTAGTAATTTAAATCATTTCTTAAGTGCTTATAAAACCTTATTTCCTACCATACAATTCAATATCATGTCATATCAATATTTCAAAGAGGAGACAACATAACTACAACAACAACTACTACTACTCTCAGTCTCAGCCGACAGGGAGAGACAGACAGTTCACCTGAGCTGCTGAGGGTTCTCATGCACTCCGACCACCCAGTAGTGATCTGATTTGCTTTTGCACGTCTCTCTGGTGTTACACACTGGTGTCCATGTGTTTCCCAGGGAGCGGTTCAGCATCCGGACTACGCCCTCCGAATCCACATAGCATGGGGTGCCTGAAAGCGGAAGAGATGAGGGTTTAGTCTGAAGAAGATGTTACTTCCGTTACAGTTTTCTTCCACTGATTTAATGTGTATAAACAAAGTTCTTGACAGACCCTCTGCAGTGAATCCAAGCCAGGACAGGTAGGATTTGAGAGACAGTGGGAAGGGTTCGCCGTTGATGAGCTGCCTCTTCCTTCGACCGAACTGCAGCAGCTGGACTCCCAGAGCCTGTTCCCCATCAAAACCTGTAGCTGATGACGGAAAATAAGACACACGCACCAATGAAAGGCCTCTTCAAAGCTCGGAGGAGTGATGCTTCAATACAGTCTGCAGTGTCTATGAGGATTAGGTAATTTATTATAATGTATTTAGAGCTCTACATCTTTTAGTGCAGTTGGTGGAGACTGGTTGGATGTGTCTTTTCTGGTGTGCATTAAAGGAAAAGTATCCAATAAATACAAATTTAAATATAAGAGCTTTTGTTGTAATTCAGTAAAATTAAATTTGATGTAAGAACCTTTATTCTGCATATTAATAATAAAAAAAACCCTCAACACAGCAATACAGAGCATGTGTGTGAGTGTATATCAGTGTGTGTGTGTGTTACCCCGATGGTAGATGATCAGCAGCTGCTCTCCGTGTCCGACCATGCAGACCACGGGCCCCGGTAGGCTGAAGATTTCCCTCTGGAGTCCGCCGATGGAGAACAGTCTGAGCGTCAGCGTGCTGGTGGCGACCGCCACCCAGCCCTGACCCAGACACAGCGCCCTGGCGTCCTCGCCCTTCGGCAGGTCCACCATCCACTCCTTATTGGTGTCCCAGGACGAGAAGTGGAGGCACTGAAGCTTACTGGGAGGAGAAGAGGAGATGGGGTTAATGTTTACTGAAAGAATAAACAAAAACAATAAAATAAAAGAGGATAGAAGGAGGTTTACCTGGCGAGCTCGTCTGTGCTGGGGCAGGCCAGCAGCACGGCCTCCTGGGAAAGATCAGCCATGGTGTGACCCAGCGAGTTGGTGAGGTGCATGGCGTGGTGCACGGCCGTGTCGTGAAACTCCACGTCAATGGCGTTGTCCTGCTCATCATTGTAGCCTCGCACTATTCCCACCGAGTTCCACATCTGAGGCACAGTTAGGTCGTTACAACATGTGACTGGAAATCTTCAGTTCAAGATTAAATCCTCAAAATTAAGTTTAATCTGTTTTAGAGGTGATTTATCAAAATAAAAAAGATAAAATGATTCTAGTCTGCGAGTCCTACCATGAAGCGGTGTGTGAGGTGTGCCGGGGTGGAGCCGGGCTGGAAGGCTTTCTGGGGAGCAGACGGTAAAGGTCCCTCATAAACGGGACGCAGAGGAACCAGCGGGGCGGCTGCAGGCATTACAGCGCTACCCGTGTCGTCGTCATCGTCCCCGAATTTGTCCTGACCGAGCCGCAGCGATCCGGTGTCTGAATGGAGACACGCGTGAAGAGATGGAGTCATTTTTTGTGAATATAAAAACACAAAAATCCACTTATCCTCCATTTAATCTGAATCATGCAGTCAGACTGTGACATACGACGAGTCACGAGACATTTTAAGTTTTTGTTTCCTACAAAGAACAATTAATTAACTAACTAACAAGCTTGTCTACTGAGAAAAGTTCAACAGGAGAGAGGCCAGATTTTCCTTTTCCTCTGATGAGATTAACTTCATGAACAAAAGTGCTAAATCTATTAACAGAAAATTAATTTTGATAATCTGTTAATCATTTAAGCCATTTAACAAGCAGGGAAAAAAGCTAATATTCTCTGGTTTAAGCTTCTTGAATCTGAGGCACTAAATTTCACCCTTTTGGGGCTTTGGTTTTATTGGCATATTTCATTATTTTCTGATTTATCGATGAATAACAAATAATCCTGAGCTGCAGCGTTGAAAGAGTAAAAGGAGCATAAAATAGAGTGCAGTCACACAAACTTATCTACAGGTTTAATTTGAAAATGTAATGCTTGGAGTGCTGCTGTATCCACATCCAAACCATTAAGTCGTGTAATTATTTTTTAAATGTTCTACCAAAAAGTGGAAATATTGTTCAATAATATATAATAATCTTAATTTCCAGTTCAAAACTAGCACAACTAGAGCTTTTTATGTGCTGCTTACAACCAGAGCATAACAACAAAACACTGAACACATATCACTCGCTGAGAGAAGAGCTGCAGAGATTCATTAGTAAAAATACGAAATATGACCAATCTCCAGCTCATCATTTGTAAAGATTTTCTGAATTTGAATATCTTCAGTTGGTCGGACAACAAATAAAACATCTAAAAAGATGTCACCTAGGGTTTCCGGAGTATTGTGATGAGCATTTTTCAGGATTTTCTAAACAATTAAACCAGAAAATCCCTGTCAGATTGATCAATAATGAAAATAACTTGTTAGCTGCAGCTTGAACTGTAACAATCAGTTTAGATTCATAGAGAAAATTAACTGTCACATGTTTTGATAATCAATTAAAATGTCAAACATTTGCTGGTTTCAGCTTCTTAAATGTGAAGATTTGACTGTAAATAAAGAGTCTTTGTTGGTTAGAATACTTTGACTCTGAGAAATTGAGCATTTTTAACAATTCTTTTGCATTTTATAGACTAAACGATTAATCTCAACACAAATAGGCAGGTCGGTTACAATCTTTACCATTAAACTTGTTTATATTTTTGGCACTGTGTATATTTTGGTCATCTATTTACAGACATTTTACACTTGTACTGCAGCTGCTGCAGTGGTGTTCCTTCCTCCGGTGGACCTCCACAGAGCACCGACTGTCCTGGTAGTTTGTGGTGACCAAACACCGTAATAACAGACTTCATGTTGTTCTTTTTTTTTTTACTTTAATTAATCACCATCTGTATCAAACCATTCCCTCTCCCCTCACTCACCCAGAGAGTTCTCATCATCCAGGATTGCCCCTCTGTTCCTCACCCGCCCCGTTGCGGGCATGAGGAAATCATCATCATCGTCGTCGTCCCCGGCGACGGGTTTCTTAACGGGCGAGTTGGTGTCGCTCAGTCCTTCATCCATGAGTCTATCATCATCGTCGTCGTCAAACAGGGCGTCGTAGTCTTCTGCTGGCTTTTTTTCCGGTGCCTGCTGGAAAGTCCAGTGACGGAGTTATTTAACGGCGACGTGAAAACGCCGAGAATCAAATATCAACAGGATGACGTTGAAGAATTTAAAAGAGTGATAAGAGATGTCAGAGAACGACTGGACAATGGAGGCTAAACTAAAGTCATCAGCTGCTATCTGTTGATCTCTAACCTCCAGTATCACCATACTGCAGCTGGTACATTGGAGCTGGAAGTCTCTAAATCTTTTGTTTTTTTCATTCTTTTATTCTGAAAAAAAGCAGCCACGATATATAATATAATTTATAAGATATGAAGTAAACGCAGTGTAAAATGAGCAATATGAGATTCCCATTTTCAGCTAAAGTATGGAATTAAATGAATGAAGAAATTAAGGAAGTTGTCACAGTTGTACAGTAGACAACAAATGAAACTCTCACTGTTCTGGTTGCAGACAAAAAAAATGTTTTTAAACTTTATTTGTATTATAGGATGGTTTGTTCTTTATAGTATGACAGTTTTACTAAAATTAGTTTCTTTTAAATTGCAATATTTAAACTTCAATGTTAGAGTCACTGTGTATTAATGTGGATATACAGGGCCTTTATCTAATGTCTTTCCTGCCATAGTGTGTGTGTGTTTTTGCCAGCCTCAGGTGCATGGGTACAGCACACCAGCCATTTAAACTAAATAGCTGGTTTCAATGTACAGTCCAAACATGGCAGCGCGCCCTGTCTGTCTTCATCCAGCCCAACCCAGCTACAGCTGTGTGTGAGTGTAGGCTGTGGTGATGCCAGCGAGTATTTGCACATGGCTAAACTGCCCATGTTTGAGCAGACGGGACCGAACACGCTGCATTGCGAGATGGGAGATGCATATTTTTTTTCTGTTTTCCTGCTACTGCATTATGACCAGCGTTTCTTGTGATCATCTCTAGACATTTTGAGGCAGGAACCAGTATTGATTTTGAAGAATTTAAAAAAAAATCAGATACATTATTTGTTATTATTTCTAGAGAGCATCGGAGACACAGTTTCTGAATGACCTCAGACATATCTTTGGCATTTCTGTACTGCAACTGGCTCCTTATGGGCCACCATACATTGGCTAAATAGCTAAAATAGCCTAACAACAAACTAATTTACACATGAGGATTTACAACGCAGACACACACTAATGCTGTGTTATTGGAGCAGTACCTTGGTGGTGTTTGTGGTGGATGTGGAGGTGCTGAGTCCGTCCAACAGGCCCAGGCAGCCCTCCGTGTCCGTGTAGGCGATCTGGCTGCCCGACGGGTGCCAGGCCAAACTGCACACTGTGAAGCCCTTTTCGTGCTTCTGTCTGCAGCAGAGACGAGACAACTTCAGCTGCAGTGATCCCGAACATCAATGTCACTGTTTCTCTCTGTCATTTCTGCCCCTCTAGCACCGAAGCTCCAGTTAAGTATTATATCTAACTTTATTCAACAAGTGTCCTCACCAATGAACAATCCAGACGTCCCTTTAACCAGTTAGTAACAGGATGCTTTTTTAGGACACATTCTCATAATGATTTCATCAGTGATTCAGCAGTTATCAACTTTAAAGTTCACAATTTGCCCATTTGTTATATTTTGAAACAGTAGAACTCAAAAATCATAAAGCCTTTATCCTTCATGTTAAAGCCAGACGTGATGCACACAACACGCAAACAGCACAAAATATATGAGTTTGATTTTGTTGTACTTGTTGCATACCTTTCCACACACAGCTTGCTGTTCACGTCCCACACGTTCAGTGAACCACCCACGCTGCCAGCTGCCAGGAACTTCCCACACGGAGACCAGGCCACCACGTTGATGGGCTGCAGAGGAAACAGGGAGGAACAAGAATGTCAGAACAAAGAGAAAGCACAATCAGATCGTCTCAGTGCTTTCAGACCGTATCGAGATCAGATATTTGGTCACACGCAAATCTACGCATCTTATGTTTGAACGTCAGATAAAAAAGGACAATGAGGGAATAGAGAGCGGGAGCAAACACAGGAGGTAACAAGAAGTAAATGAATTAGGTGGAAAGTGTTACTTCACACTGAGCAGGCATTAACACTTAATGAGCTCTGGCACAATGAGTTTAATACAGCAACTACAGAAGGATGTGGTTCAGTGAGTTAATGATGCCTCAACCTCACCGCTTCCAGTAAACACACGGTGAGAACACTCCAGGGAGCTGCAGTAAAATTTTTTATTTTTATTTTTGTTAGGGTTGAAGGTGGACGTGTCTCACACTGTGACTCTTAACTGTCTTCTAAGATGATTTTGACCACAAACATGACCGTGTATCTTCACCTGGACCTCACCTGTGTCAGCAGATCATCGGACAGAGTGCTCACATGATCCCAGGACCCTCGCTCATACAGGTGCACCTTTGTCTCAACAGGAACTGCTAAAAACTGAGAGCGCACAGACAGTTTCTTGTTATTTTAGGATTCGTGTTCTGTCTCTCTTGCATTGGTTAGATCAAAATCACGTATGTGGAGATGGTTGACACCAGACGAGAGTTGTGTCACTGACCTTCGCCGTCCCGGGCTGCCAGGCGAGCCGACACAGAGACTTTGCATTACTGAAGTCGTTGGTCTTCTGCAGCAGAGGCCAGCTGATCACCTGAGTCTGAACGGACACACAGTAAATCAGCGTCTGACGCACAGATGGAGTGAAAATAAACCTTTTTATTTGTGTTTATGAAATATCTCAATGTGAGTTGCTGTAACACTGACGTACCTGCTCCTCAATATTCCACACCACGACGGAGCCATCGCAACTGGCAGAAGCCTGACGGAGAAAGCAGACAAAGACAAAACAGTTTGACATCCAGGTTGATGAAGGCGGCTTCGGTCAAATGTTATCCACCCAAACAGGACACCCTTTAAAGCAGAGCTGGGCAATAATGAATCATTTATAAGTCTCTGGGTGGAATTATGTCGAGGTGATCCCATATCAGGAGCCCGATAACAATGTTGCCTTTGAAACATTTTGGGCAAAAAGACAGAAAATGTCTCAGTGTGATCATATATTTTACATGCATCAGTCAAAAAGCTGAGACATACTTCTTCATGTAAGATAAAACCAGTGAATACAACCGTTCTGGTCAGTAAAACTTAAACATCTTGTCACTGATGATGATGGTTAGGGCTAGGTGACGTATATAATGCACAAAGGTAGAAATATATCCACTGGAAGAGATTGGGCCATACCATTTCCACAGTGGGAGCAACCCCTTAGCAAGGTGACATATTTTGGGCAGCAGTAATGCTCAGCACATTCCCAGGTGACATGAGAGTGAGTGGCAGTAATGCAGCAATAAGCTGGTTTGCCACAAAAGAGACACGACTGACAAGAAAACACGAAGGAGGAGAGTGAAACTGTAGAGCAGGAGGCATCCTAACCAACCCAAGCTGTGGGAGAAGAATGTATGGAAGTGGCAAATAAAAGAAAATAACTTGAAGTGAAAGTAAATCATTTATTTTATAATTTTATTTACAGAACAATTATTGTATTACAATATAAAATTCAATTCAATTCAATTTTATTTGTATAGCGTCAATTCATAACAGAAGTTATCTCAGGACACTTTTCAAATAGAGCAGGTCTAGACCGAATTATAGAGATCACATTGCTCTTAGCCTCTTCCTAAATGTTGAAAGGATAACCATAAATGTTCTTTATAGGCTCAGTCTATCTGAATAAAATACTCTACTGCTGTATGTACGGTACAATGGGGACTGAGACTGAGTCACACAACTGTTGATTTAACTCTCAGTCATTTCAAAAGCTGTGTGTTGTTTTGTGTTATACTGGATTATAGTCCAAGTGTTGATTTTGTTGTGCCGTATTTCATGAATAAACTTGTGCGCAGTGTTGCAATTTAAACTTGACACCAGGGATTATTTAAAAAAAAATCATAATCATCAGCACCCAAATATTTATCAGCCTCAGAAAAAAAAAGGTTTACCCACCAGGAAGTCATCTTTAGGGTCAAAGGTGACACTGAGGACAGGCGCTTCGTGGCCCCGGAGCGTTTTCTGCTGGCTGCTGTCCGACACCTCCACCACCTTAACCATGAAGTCGCTGAGGAAAACAGAGAAATTGAGAATAATGTGAGTACACGTGAGCGACAGCGAGCGAGCAGCAACAGAAGCGAAGGGAAAGGGCACATCAGCTGTGGACCGGCACGAGTGCAAATTGTCAAATCAATGAACAAGAGAAGCAAAATAATCCTGATTTCCTCCAAACGTCGGCCAGATTGCAGATGCCAAATCCGCCCTAACAGCCTCCGATGTCTGAAGTTTTACAATCAATATCAGAACAGAAATTACGAGGATGAAAATAGCAGCATCAATAAGGCGACATGCTTTGTGCTTCTATTGCTGTGATAAACCCGTTTAGGGCAAATCCATTCTGGCAGCAAACAGACGTTTATGTCCAATCAAGACTAATCATAAACCAATCTGAAGTGCTGCTGTGTCTGGAAATATCATTCAGGTAACACTGCTGTGTGCAGCTCGTTCTGTACTGGAACAACAATACTGAACCTAATGAGATCACAGTGTGGTTTAGTCATAGTTTACACGACGCTGAACACAACAGACACGTTACGCACGGCGGCCTCCAGCAGCCGCCACAGGAAGAGCCGGAGCGGAGTGAACGCGCGTGGTTTGACAGATTAAAAGTGACATTCGCTCGTCTTCCAGCTCTGGTTCCTCTCCGAGATCACGTCACCGGTGCGAAACGTCTGAGGATGAACCGGTGAAGCTGCCCACTCAGCTGAATATGTTCATAAAATGTCATTTGTTTACAGGATTATGGGCTTTTAGAACTAAGAAGTTTGACGTTTATTAAAATATTTTGAAGCAGTTTGTGCAAATTTCATTGACTAAAATTCTGCCAGCGATGACGTTAACCTGCAACTTGACACAATTTTATGATATATTGGGCAAATAAAAGGTTAGGGGTACATTGGGTGTCTAGAAACTCAGCTGGTAGACATTTTCAGCTGAGAACTTTTAATATTTAAAAGGAATAGTTTGACATTTTACAAAATGTATTTATTTGCTTTCTAGCTGTGAGTGAGACGACTCTGAAGCTACAGTCAGCCAGCAGCTGGTTAGCGAAGCTTGGATTGGAAACAGCTTAAAAAGCCTAAAAAAAAGAAAAATAATAACATTTAAAAACAATAATTTGTGATTGTACACATGTGTATTGATGTTAGACTCATCACACCTGACCAGGATATAGTTTACACAAATTTCTGAGATATTATCTGTTAATTAGAGACCTTAAGAGGCGCCAATAAGTGGACTTTTTTTTATGTTTTTCAGCCTACCAGAGGTGGGACAAAGTCTTTGTTTTGCAAGTCACAAGTAAGTCTCAAGTCCCAAGTCAAGACAGACAGTCTCAAGTCCTAATCTTTGAGTTCTTCAACATTTAAAAAAAACAACAAACAAAACTAAATTATCTTTGGGACATTTTTTTCCCCCAACCGTTGAGTCTAATGTCATCCCGTTTGTGACTCGAGTCCACCCCTCTGCGGTCTACGGTCTTCAGTACCTGGATCCTGCAGCCACTCTCGAGCCGCTGCTGTTGAAGGCGACGTGTGTGGCGTGGGTAGTGAACCGAGTCAGGATGCCATCTGGATCGCCGTCAGGAAACGTGTGGATCTGCACCGTGTTGTTGGAGCTTGCCGTCACCAGCTTGCCTTTCTGTGGAGAGAAGAAAACGTCTCAGTCTCACCACTGACAGCTGCACTGTTGATTCATTATTTTTAAAAAAAAAAAAGGCCTCAGTAGAAATCAATCACACATCAGCAGCCGGCGTATCGCAGAGCCCAAAAAAAAAAACATCTAAAACCTGCCAGAAGACGACAGGTGACCAACCTTGAGAGCGAGGGAATACGCCTTTTCCCCGACCGTGATGAACTTCGGATCATCGTCATCCAGACTCTCCCATATCCGAACATCTCCATCGTTTCCACATGTTACAATGAACCTGAGGAGAAATTCATCATGGTCAACTGTTGCCAGTGTGTATAAGAAGACCCACAGGAACTCATGTGACGTCATATCGAGGATTATTTTTGACAGATATGCAAAAAAAAAACTGCAGCATCTGTAATTTGGATATTACACATTTCTATTAACTGTGCAGCCCTACCAGATACTGTACGTACATAAATGGTTATAATGAATGAACATGACAAAGAAAAAGAGTTTGTCCTGTTGTCCAATCACATTTATCTCAAAATTAATTCCTCATTGATTAATAAGATAATATAAGAAGGGTTGGGAGGGTCAGTAACCTAATTTAAGTATCTCAATATTAAAGTAACGTAACTTTAATACGTTGTTATTAATATATAAATATAAAATAAAATATGCAAATAAAAACAAGAGAAAATAACAATCTGACCTTTGAGAAGAAAATAAAAAGATTTTTATTAAACTAAATAATCTCATTTTTTTACTAAATGTAACTGTAATGTGATTACATCTTCGATTAGATACAGACTTTATTGATCCCACACTGGGGAAATTCACTACCTACAGCAGCTACAAAAACAACACAACGGATAACAAAAATATTAAATAAAAATAGTGAATTACTACATTTTATTAAATACAAGATATAACAGAAATAGAAAAATAAGATTAGATTAGATGTCCCTTTATTGATCCCCAATGTGGGAAATGTATAAAATATATATTTATACTGTATACAATAAAGTGGAATAAGGTTAACTGTACATGTGTAATATTAAAAGGTATTAAAAGTTAAAGAGTCTCAGCTGTATTTACACTATATACAGCTTTTTAAATACAGATGTGATTAATATGGGAAGTGGAGAAATAAACATCATATATATAAATATATATGACATTGCACAGTAAAGGTATAAAACAGTGCAGATAGAAGCATAAGAGACTATTTATAATGTCTGACTTACTTCCCAGAGTCATCGAAGCAGACCTCGGTGTGTCCCTCGGAGTGGTCGTAGCGCATCGGCTTCCGTTCACAAGGCATTGTTCACAAAACCACCAGACTGACGAGCATGAAACATCAGTGATCAATACCTGAAGCTCAGACTGAACATTTACCCCTCAGGGACACCTCAGGGACACCTCCTCTGTCCTGTCTGTACCTCCTCTCCGAGCATCAACACAGCCAATGTGCGTTAGCTAGCCGCGCTATTTCAAACCCAACGGTCGGATTAATAACCGTTGACATTTTGTGTGTGTTTGAACTTAAATAATTTCTCTAACTGGTTTTTGAAATGAAATGAGACGAGACAATGTGACAACTTACCACTTTTCCCCCGGGCGACTCCACAAACTCGCTCCTCTTCTCCTGAATCTCCCGCGCTGCGTTGAAAACAAGGAAACGCAGCGTCGCAACTCCCGCCAGCTGCGTCATGACGCAACCGTCGAAACCACGCCCACGTTCGAGTCACGCAGCGTGGCCCCTTTCAGAATCCTGTATCAGTGGATAATCATCGATTATTGATGCATTATTGTGTCCCTCTTTAATGTTTGACGATTTCAGTGAAGTCTATAATAATATATACATGTTAATGATATTAAAATCCGGAAAGTAACTTAAGGTATCTTTTAAATAATGTGAAGTAAGTAACGTTTGTGCCTCTGAAATGCAGCGGAGTAGAGAGAGTGGGGTGAAAATAACCTCCAAACTTGAGTAAATGTAGCCTAATTACTTCATTTTGGTCACTGAGCCACTGCAAACTGAAACCAAAATCACAGAAGTTTAAAGCCTCTTCTTATGACTAATTATAACTATTATTATCACTTGCACGATATGTTTTTTTTTTCAGCCAATACGATAACCAATAATTACCAATAAGAGCACTGTTAATTTCATATTTCATTTTTACCCACCCGAGGGTAATAAAACATAGAACATTAAAGCTTCCTCTCTTCTTTCAAACACAACAAATGCCACAGAAAAGGCTCCTTTCCTTAAACACACCTGAAATGTTTTATAATCATCTGCCAGTCAAGTCAAAAGAGATTGACAATTTAATTAAAAAAAAAACAAGCATGTAGCCCTGAAATCACCACAAAAAGCCCCATCAAATAAACATTGTCTGCAGTCTTGTGTCATTCACATAAGAAATGAAGCCTTTCCTCAGTCAGGGACACCATTTACCTTCCTTTGACTTTTGAGCAAACACACAAGGAGCCGCTGTATTTCTACTGCACGTCATGAATATTATACAAGAACCTGTTTTGAGAAATTCAAAATAAATGAACACAGACGTGTCCTCAGTATTCAGTTTCAGGAATTCCCATATAAAATGTCCTTATATCTTTCTAGTGTATCTATTCACATCTCACATTTACGTTTGATATTACTTGTTATCTGCAGTTGTTTTTAATCGTCTTTAATCAACTTCTTCATTTTGTATTTCAGACCATATTTTTAACACCACAAAAAGTACCAAACTGAGACAAAGGTGAGGCTGAGAGGTCAAAGTCCGGCCCCGGAAACACATATTCACTCCCTGATGACGCTTTCATTTATTTAATTATTTATCAATTCAAGTAGCTATTAATATACAGCGTGTGCACCTCTCTGCTTTTATAGCCTGCTAAAGACAACCTGCCATTGGCTGCGTCTCCGCTCGCCTGTTTTGAGCGACGTCTCAGGGGAGAATTTGATTAGGGCAACAGGAAGTACTCTGTTTGCAGACAGCTGGGTGTCTAAATATTACATCAGTGAAATATAATAGTATTCACAAACCAGTCAGAATCAGAGCGTGAACACGTACAGCAGACCCCCCCATGCACATGGATCTGTCCTGGATGAACTCAAAACCTAAAAAAAAACAATGTTTCCTCTCTCAGATTTGGATATCAAATGTATCATGAATCTAGTGGAACTCTATATGTTGGCTTCGAGCAGCTGAAAAACGATGCTCGCTAACTGGATCATACAAGACAACATTAATATTTAATGTATGTGGTTCAGGACAATCGATGGATGTGGCTCCTGACTCTGTCCGCTGACTGTATGTCAAAGGGATCAAACACAAGAGATAAACTCTGTCTACAGCTGATGGGTGCGAGATCATCATCAGTTCATCGTTTCCTGAAGGTGTCTAGTTCTTGTTTTTTTTTTTTCACATATAGTTACAATTGAGGCAACAGAGACTGAAATGTTCTGATATAGTTTTGGGTGTATTAGAATAGGGTTTTTCTTTTTAACACCTTTTCCTCTATATTTAATAATATATTTAAGTCTTGAGTCTCCTTAGCTGGGCAGCTATAGATTTGTTTGCTTCCCCTACCAATGCTGCTTGCTTACTGGTATGCTTAATCTGTGGCAAGAAATTAACATTACAACACATGTTGTGGCTCCAGACAGCTTTTTTTAGGCCAAAAATGTCTCTTTTGATGTTCCTGCTCTAGGCCCTCTACCTGTCAAATCTGCATCACTTTTAAACTCCTCGCCTCTGGTTTGTATCCCAGGTTTTCTGTTTTAAATGTCTACTCTCCAAATCCAATCTACAGACCTTTATCTACTGTATTTAGGCTAAATTAAATCTCCTTTCACAATGTAAAACATGGCAGTCTGAGCTGCAGCTTGACGTTGATATCCTCTGTCCTCTCCAACAGAAAACCTTTATATTAAGGAAGAATTTAACAATTACAAGGATGGGAAAGACTGAGTTATGAGAACAAGACATTAAGGATAGCAGGAAAAGAACCACTAATAACATTAACAAAGGGTAGGAGCAGAAATAAGCAGAGAGAGAATCAGCTTGCGCAAAAACACATCCCGGAAACGGAAGCAGCTAAATGGAATTCAACCATCATTCATTTCATTAATCTTCACATGTGCTTTTCCTGTAGGGACATCTCATCGGATATCAGACTTAGAGCTATAGACTATCAAACTCAATGAAGAAAAGCATCCAAACACTGAAATCTGTGCAAAAATCTCCTCTTATTTACAGATTTTTGCCTCTAAGAAGGTCTCAAAATAAATAAAACCTTTGCACACATTAGAAGAGATTAGAGGGTGCAGATGCTTTTCTTCATTGAGCCCTACAGGGACATTTTAAGATGTCTTCCATCTTCTTTTAGTTGTCAGCAGATGTTGCAGATTATTTCTCTGCGGGATTTGCTGAAGTTTTAAGGTTTAACGTGAATCTATTTAAGGCTTAAATTACTCTCACATTTGTGCAACTACAAAAGTCTAAGAGTCAAACCAGCTCTAATTTCCTAAATCTAAAGTGAAACAGTAATAATTAAATAAGTAATAAAGAACTCTGATGAAAATGAAATGAAAGACACGGTATGTGGAAGTAAAATGCTGTCGTACTGAGGGGAAAAAACCTACCCGAAAAACTAATGGCCGTATGATTTCATGCCCTGTTTTATATTCATACAACTCACTCCAGGGCAGATATTTTACACTGCCAGTTGGAGAGAGAGAGAGAGAGAGAAGCTGAATGACACATGAGTCAATTGAAAAATCTGAATTCCACCCTTGTTATAGGGGAGGGAAACAGTCTTTTTCATGTCCTTATCTCTCCCTTTGCTCTGCTGAAGCGCTGGCATTTAGAGGTGTCCTTTACAGAGAGCAGGATGAATTGTTTTGAGAGGGATACTTCAAAAGCAGAATTTTCCATACCATTAGCTTGTCTAACTACGACACGACTGCAGCATGAACAGGCAGGCGTGAATAAGCGTGACTTAAGCTGCACCATTAAATCGCTCCAGAGATGAAAAAAAGAAAAAATCTTAGTCATACCACAAAAGCAATGTAAATGGCATTTATTGGTTTGTGTATCAGCGTGGTGAATACAATGTATGCCTCGAGGGTTATTCAAATACTTTGAGAATAGTGCTTGGTACTATACTAGTGTACTGTATTCCAGTCCATCATGTCCGCAGTCTTTCAAATACAATACTTGGGAAAGCTTCAGAGGCACATGTGATGTTAAAATACCAGTTTACAAAGAAGCTTTCAGCTAAGATTCAATGGGAAAGAAGCAGTTCAGTAGTGTACAGACAGACAGTGCAGCTGTGCCGCCATCTTGTGGCTGCAGAGAAGAATACAGTCCCATTGAATTGATCCTCTTCATAACAAGCTGTTCAGAGGCATACGTTTGTGACGTTTACAGCACTTGCACCGAGTTATTTGTCTCTTTTTCTGTCATTATGTGTCGCTCATTCTCTCACCCAAACTGATGGGATCCTTTTTTCATAGCAGATGAAAAGTGAAGCTGAAAAAGAGTCCCCTCGTCTTCAGTTCGCCCTCAACTTTCTCACAAGGAGGTAAATGTAATGAGTGATCAGTCAGGTGCAGTTCACAAACCTCTTCACACACAGTCTTTGGAGTGAGATGTGGTTTGAATTGTGTGATTAGTTCGACCACAACAGTGTTTTTCAGCACTACAGCAAAGTTAATGAAGAATGAATAATTTCTGGATATTACTAGATGCTGTTGGAGTCTCTATACCTCTAACCTTTGACAGCAGTGGTTGTGTGCAGGTCCACAGCAAATCGTTCACAATATTAAGGTACATGAAAGGAGGTTTGGTCTCAACCAGGAACCATAAAGGTGCACTTCCTCTAGTGGCCACGAGAGATACTGGATGCCCAAACAAGACAACTCTGATTGAACTGAAGTCAAGAGGAAAATACTTCAGCTTCAAGAGTCCATAAAAACTGAGGGTGAATGTCTTGGTCATTTTTGAGAATCCTTACTCCATTAAGGATATTAAGATAAATGTTTGGGTTCCTGTTTGCTTAATTAAGGTCTCAGTGTATCACAGCTGTGGTTGCTGCCTTGTTCCATCAGCTTGACCCTGGCTCCAGTAGCTATCAAGATAACTGGAAGCATAAAACCTAAATCAAACTGACATTACATCCATGTGTTCCTACAACATACAGATTCAGGCCTGTAAAGAAGACTGATGATCCTTTGTAGGTTTTGTTGTTCTCCAGTTCTTTAGTTCTGCAACTTTTAGACCTCAAAGATCTGCAAAAGCAAAGGTACTTGCAGTTTTAGCAACGCAGTATTCTTGCTTCTTTGCCAAGAGAACCTGCTTTTGTTGTCCCATCTTTTCTTTCCATTGTATGAGGCCTGCTTTGGACTGTCACACGGCGCAGGCCCCATCACACTTAATGTGGTACTGTCGGAGGTAGTCCCTGAGCTGAGGTGGCAGCGGCAGGATGTCTATGCCCTGGTACGTGGTGCAGCTACAGATCACAGTCCTGCACAAGTGCTGGAGGGAGAAAGGGAAGGTCCTCGATAGCGGCCGGGAAAGGAGGGGCTCAAAGAAGAGGCAGGTGGCTGGGTCACTGTAGTGTCTCAGTAGTCCTGTCACACTGGGATCCCGGTACATGCACGGGTCACGCACATCAAAGCTGAAACGCTTGTCGTTCTGCTCAATGCGTGCGTGCAGGGAGCGGCTGTAGCGACGAAAGCTGACTGAGAAGAGGAACTCATCCTGGGCAGAGTCCCGGAGCAGAAACGTTCCCTCTGGTTTGCCCTCCAGCAGCTCCTCCGCCTCGAAGCGGTTCAACACACCCCAGTAACAGGGGCTGTTGTTGATCTGGAGGAGATCTGGCACCAGAATGTAGTCAGTGTAGCCACACATGCCCTCTGCTCCCCTGTGAGGACAAGAAGGGTCCCAGTCCTCCAGACTGGTGCTTCCAGGCCCGGGAGAGCAGATGTCCTCCCAGGAGAGGGGGGTCTGTGGTGGGGAGGTAGAGGAACACGAGACATTTGGTTTGAGGGGAGCCTCCATGTCCTTGAGGGCACTTTGGTGGGTGGCATTATTTTTTATAAGGTGCCAACATCGGGCCAGTTCAGATTTGGGCGAGAAGGGACACTTGTCTTGCATGAGCTCGGAGACATGGATCTTGCGTTTGGACCAGAAGAGCACCGAAAAGGGTCGCGAGGAGCCCGATGTATGGTGATGATGATGATGGTGGTGAGACCGCAGAGGAAAACACTGACCCACAGCATCCTGAAACTTCTGCCGCAGAGAGCGTCGGGACAAGGCCTTTCGACACACCACATCAATGTCTGCAGAAGTCAGGGCATCCCCGAGAGTGCTGCAGCTACATTTTCTCTCTCTGCGCCGCCTCGGACAGGATGTCGACCGCACACCCAGCTCCTCCGTCCCCTCCGTCTCCAGTCCTCCGGGACTCGACCCATTGCGAGAGCTCCGGGAGCGTTTCTTCCCCCGCCAAACATAACTGTCTGCACTCCAACTGCGGAGCCCACATTTGGGACGCGTGTCTGAGCCTCGTGGCTTCTTCTCTGACATGGCTGCTTCCTCTTCTTACTCTGTGACACATTCAAAACGTCTGAGTCATAACAGGATTACAAGACCATGCCTTGTATCTTTAACACATTTATGGAACAACAATAAAAAACAAGAAATTAAAAATGTAGTCTCTTATGAAAACGTTGCTTTTTATAGAGTTGTGCACAAGGCGAAGGGAGGAGAAACAAATAGAGCCCCATTGATAAAAGGACAAACAGCTCCATTGTACCAGAACATGTCATTTAAGGCTGGAATGGAAAGTTTTCTTGTGGCAGAGAGATACATTTATGAATGGTGCCAAGCCTTCAGGACTTCTCCAACTCTTCAAATCAATGATATTGAAAATATTTTTTCGATTATTTACTTTTTAAATGTCTTTATCTGACTGATTATACCCTCTAATCTGTGTGTGCAATACTGCTATCTAATCATTTGGTACAAGACCAAAGGGCTGATGTGGTGTCCTACTGATTTTTTTCTGATCATCTCCAGTGGCAATAAATCAAATTAAGCCTGCAGAGTTCAGAAACAGCCTGCGGACGCAAATGGATCAGTTTCCGTAAAACCACAGTAAATTGGTTTAACGTCAACCCAAGCAAGAGGCTCTTCATGCTTCATTCAGAGAGAGGAAAGTTTTGTTAAACTGCTTCCAAAAGCTATCATTTAAACACCTCAGTTATGGTTTGTTATAGTAATATTTGTAAAGCAGTTTGCAGAGATGATCACTAACAACAATCTAATCAAACTGAACAGACTGAGAGCAGCAGGAGGTTTAACAGCACTGCATGGTAATCACTCTCTGTTGAACTCTTAGAAGATTAATAAAAGAGATTATCTTACCTTCCAAATAGTGTCAGAAAGACAGCTCCACATCCATGTTATGACCAGTTGCTCACTGCACATTAGCGGACATGTGTGACCAGCCGGCAGCCTCTCCAGCTCTAACAGAAGGCAGACTGTTCTGCTTCCTATATAATTATGATGCCCAATCCCCGAGGGGGCAGCAGTTTCCTCTCTGCCAGGGCCGGGTCTGAATGAATGAGAGGAGGTGGAGCGGGGTCGAGCCAGGAGAGGGTGGTGGAAGGGGAGGGTGGTCTCAGGTTAATGGCAGAGAGACTTCCTCCTCTCCCTCTTACATCTCCTTTACACATTCATTGACAGATTCCAACTCCCCCCCAAACAAAAGAAAAAAGGAAAAGATAGAAGATAAGCAGAGCAGCCGGAGAGTGCTTCTTCATTCACAAAGTGAATTATTCCGGCTTGTAATTCTATTTCTGCATGCTGATTTGAGTTGTTTTAATTTCATCAGAGGCCCAAAGCTTGACTTAAAGCATTAAAGCACACTTCATGGGAAGCTTTAAATCTGTTTAAGTCTGTCTGTGGAGGATGCCAAACTACAAACAGATTATTGCTCAGGTTTACAAGTAGCCTGTGTGGACTTACACACCACCCGCTTCGACATAAGGGGGGCTCTGTCTAATTAAAGATTCAGCCCAGTAGAGGAAACAACCAAGCATTTTAAAAAGCTTCATTTATTGATTGCCACCCTTTGAGTTTCCCAGTTAAAACTTCCAGCAAGTGCTGCTGAAAGGACTCATCTGTCAAGGTGATGTCATGCACACAGCGAGCGAGTCAGAGCAGGCATCTCGCTCTGGATGACATTTTGTAAGATCTATAATTCATGAAACAAATAGACTACATCTATCAGACAAATAATATTACTCCCAGCGGTTTTAGTATGTGTGTGTGTGTGTGTGTGTGTGTGTGTGTGTGTGTGTGTGTGTGTGTGTGTGTCCTTTCATCTCTAACAGATAAAGGATAGTCATCAATAAATGCCTGACATCTCAGATAATGTAGTGACACTCAACTTCCTCTTAACTGAATATTTAATGCTCTTCACATTATCACACAGCCCAGCAGGACGATAACGCCACATGTTCTGGCAAACAACCAGATCAATTTATCTGACTCCAAAAAAAAAAGAAAAGTAGTAAAGAAACTGAAACTAAACTGTCTGAATGAAGAACAGATTCAACAGCCCCAGGAAGAAACACAATTAGGCCAGATAAGTTAATGCAAATTGCAAATGCAAATTAAAACATTTTGGCTCCTTCAAAGTGATGTCAAAATGGAAATCAGAGAGCTCAAGCAAAAAGTGGTTTGAGTTACAAAAGTGACCCCTTTCTGCCATTTTAACATCTCAAAATCCATATGAATAATAATCCATTTGGATGTGGTCTCCAATCTCTAAAATGTGATATTTTTCTACAAGCTAGTGGCTCTGAGAGGCTGTACTTACATTGGGGCTTTGTGATAAATGCTACTGCCTGCTACTGCTATCATGTTCACAATACAAATGCTAACATGCTGATGTTATATCATTATGATATAATAATAATGATCAGTTTATATAGCGCCTTTCAAAAGATGGGATTAAAAACACTGTCAGGTCAAAACCTAAAATGTTTACGATAACGATGTACGATAAAACATCAAAAACAATGCCAGGAAAAACAGGAAGGAGGTATAAAATGAACAGGTGTTATGATTTGATGGTTTATAATGGAAGATTATTAAAATTGGATTACCCCCAATTTAAAGCCAGATTAAAAATGTCTTCTTTTTTTTTATTTTTTATTATCACATAAAGAACAGCCAGCATGGTCAATAAAAGAAGAAAACAACAGTATTGAGTGAACAAAACTCCCAAAAACTTTCGTTACTCTTTTATTTATATGCCAGATCTTCCAAGAGCCATCTGCTGCATCATTAGCTGCATTTATTATGTAATCTGACTACTTCAAAAGAGGACTACTGCTACAACACTTTCACCATGCCACTCACAGATTCTCAGAAACTCCCTGTTTACCGCACTCTCCATGAAACATTCAATGTCTTCATTGAACGACAGCACAAATTGATTTTGTAGAATAATGGATTGGACAAAAACACACACATACACGCACACACACACACACACACACACACACACACACACACACACACACACACACACACACACACACACAGAAACACATGTAAGAATTATTCAGATTTCATTGACTCTCTTTCTCCCTCTGAACAAATGAAAATACAAATATTGCTAATTCCTAATTTCAGAAGTTTTACTACTAAGAACAAGATGTCTCCTATGTCACTGTAAAGTCCTTTCACAGTTTATGCACTGGAGGCTTCAATCTTCAACATCTCACTTGTGTAAATTGCATATTGGACCAATGGTTGCTGCTCGTATGTCCATGTGTAATTTATGGTAAAAAAAAAAAAAAACATCCTTCTAGTGTCAAACTCTGCACATACATCATTCTGCACAGTGAAGCTCAAACATCCAACTGTAGGAACAATAATTTGTTTTACAGGAGTGGACAACAACAAGGACTATTACAACAACTGGATGGTTAAAATCCCTGGTAACATCAATGCATGCCTAAATACTTTTTGTATCCGGGGCGGATGTAGAGAAACAGTCATGGGGTGGCAAGAGGGAGTGGCAGAAATATATGCTGATTGAATCAAAAGCAATTACATATTTCAATATTTGATTAGAAAAGCATCCAAATGAAGATATTTGAACTCTAACATGACATTAATGTGGCACATTAGTAAAGCACTAAATAGAAGTATCTAAAGGTTGCATTAGAAATCAATAAGTTGTCCAAAGACATATTTCCAGATACATACATACATTTTTCAGTGAACTTAAGACCCTCACTTGGTCTAAAACGTGTCTATAATAGATCATTAAATAATCCAAACCCAAATATGTGTGTTTTCTGGCTCCAGAAACAGAAACGGTTTTACAGTCGACAGTATAAACACATATCTGCTGTACCTGCAGACTAACTGTGAGGTTATAAAGTGTGTTAGTGGGGTGTGGTCCAGAGTTTTGCCCAGGAAGTGCCTCCAGCAGTGGGTGAAATCAAGTCGGCCCATTAACCTGCTGCAGCCAGGACTCGACCAGGGGCTCGTATCAGTCCACATTACAGAGGCATCGATCCCAGGAGCAGCACAGCCGACAGGAGCATTTATGAATAATTGATGCTGCTCTGATTGAATGGAGACTCTGCTCCGCTTGTATTTTTATATGAAGGCTATTACAGTTTTTTATTGACATTTATGCAGTCAGAATCTTAAAAAAAAAAGCCAGTGTTACAGTTTCAGAGGTCAGTTTGTTTGCACTCGGCATTGGATGCATATACGCAAAAGGACATGTCTGTGTACAGCCATGTGTACAGAGGAGTTAGCAGAGACGAGGGCATTAGGCTCTCCAGACTGGAGGCAAAGACAGGAAAGAAATACTTCCTGACTCTTAGTGTTCCCTCATACAACGCTTCCTAAATGGAGACGTTGAAACTGCTTCTTGCATTGTTGGGACACAGCCCAGTATTCCTAAGAATTACATTCATATGGGACGATTCCACATCAATCAATGCCAATGTTCAATACGATGCAGGACGGGAGACCAGACTCCCAACAAATTTGGGACAAAGAGGAAAATTTTAACTCTGCTCCTTAGTTTAGACAGATAGAATATGCAGGTTACAGTTACAGGCATTTAGCATGTGAAAGATTTAACAAATATTTGTTATACGAATGCAATCCTGTCCAATATTGACATTGATGTCTGCTGATAGTTTTACCTTCCTACCTAGCACTGACTGAAAGGAACGGAGGAGGGATTTTCAGAGAGATGGGACACGCCCCTTGCTTCCAGACTCACCTGTTTGCAGGATCTCAGGTGGTTTGGATCCTGGTTGAATCCCTTAAGACACAATGGGACACAGACTAAATGGATATATTCTGGTTTACTTGTACTTCTGTTTAAGTCACGTGATCTAAATGACAGAGACGTTGCCATTTTTGTGAATGTGTTCGTCCTTGAAACATCCATTGCCTCTCTATGTGTGTGTGTGTGTGTGTGTGTGTGTGTGTGTGTGTGTGTGCGTGCGTGCGCTGGCTGAGAGGCGGTACAATCATGTGAATTACAGAGATGGTAAATTGAATCAGCAGGGAGTCTCTGGCTCCACTGGTCTCAGTTGTTTCCATTGATCTGTATCAGAAGACTCCTCTGACCAACAGCAGCGCTGCACCTCTCACTTCAGGGTCTCATTACATCTCACTTAAAGGAATATTCCACCATTCTTTTAACCATGCAGCAACCTGAGCTATCAGACATTTGCCTCAATGCAACGTGGACGTTAGAAATGTTCTCCTGTTGTTGTTTGCATTTTTATTCTTAATAAATGTATGTTATTACTTTATTACTACTTTAATACATTTAACTTGTGTCATTCTGCAGCTGGTAAAGGATTGTGCTACTGTGAGCCAATTTTTGATGATTAAACTATCTAACGCCTCTCTTTGATGTAATCACTTGCCATCTTCTTTCTTCTTGGTGTAGTAAGTTTTAAGTTGCATATTTGACATTCACTCTGGATCCAGCGGTGTCATCTTACCCAGTTTAACCTTGTGTTGGCAGCAGGAGGACGACGACCTACCTATTTATACTATTATTACTTCTTTGCACAATTGTTGGAATGAAGTACCCCGTGTGCCTCTTCCACATATTAAGAAGCCACATGTTTGTGTGCATATTATATGCACATTGTTTTGTAGCCATTAAGACGCAGACGGCCTGGGATATTCATCTGCTGCGGACATGTGAGCTGCTGTATCGACTTTCCTCAGGGGAGATTTATTTATGCCTGCAGCCGTTCTGCTTCCCGCAAGAGCAAGGTGCATCCAGAGAGGTTTCTCCTCTCTGTCATATTAGAAAGAGCGTAACCCAAGCCAGACTGGTCACTGGACGCAGCACACACACACACACACACACACACACACACAAACACACACACACAAACTTACACATGTGCATCTCCAGTATTTGTATGCATGTTCCTGCAGTGGCAGATTAGAAAAAGAGGTTGTGGTCCAAAGTGTTGACTGTGTTTTGTGTTTGCTGTTGTAGTTCAATCATCATGAGCATGAACACTGCCCTGCTCAGCTGAGGTTAACCCCCAATAACTATATTTAGCATATTAAGGAAAGGCACCACAGATTTGTTTTCCTGTTAGACATTAGAAACATTTATTGGTAGATAAAATTGATTTTTTTAAAGTTATTTTAAGTTTTAAGTTATATATTTATATTAAATATCAGATTTACACTGGATCAAAGAACAAAATATGGAAGTTGTTCTGAATCCAGATGTACAAATAATTTGATATAATTTCTTTTTTGTGATACAGCCATTTCTGTAACATACTATATAGTCGTTAATCAGTGTTAGTCACTGGGGTTACTATTACCGGACAACAAAAAAGCATCAGGCTATCATTTTCTTTTTTTAATCTATAGATAACACACAAGTCCAGAAAATAATACTGTTCTAGAAAAATAAGAAAAGCAACTCTGAGTGTCTAATGACTACAAAAGGGAGGGTTTTTTAAGAAACACTTGTGCTGAAGCCTCGTACTGTGATTTGAAAAATGTCTGTGGGTTTGTGCTTAGCTCAGCTTTGACCTACTTAAAGTAAGGCTGTAAATTAAGTTATAACATTTAATGGCTACAATAAAATAAAAACAATCTGAGCCGAGGCATTATGTCTATTAACAGAAACTTGTGTTTTGACATTTAAAGTTCTAATGTAGATTCAAAATATATCAGGCAGCAGAACATTTTGTCCTCAGAGTAGATGTGTTAGAAGCAGGAAAAATGGGCGGCATGACGATCTGAGCGACTTTGACAAGAGCCACATTGTGATGTGACGACTGGGTCCAAACCTACAGCTCTTGTGGGGTGTTCCCGGTCTGCAGTGGTGGTGTATATGTTGCATTTATTTTTTAATCTTCTTCATTAATCTGGTTGTTTTGTTTTTTTTTAACGTTATTATAAATGTACGCATCTTTGTCTCTTGTCCTCATCTATATCTTTTCTGTGATGTTGCAAATGGAGCTAAGAAATATTTATAGACTTTATATGACAATAAAATAACATCATCATTATCATAATATAGCTGAGCCTAGCACATAGTATATCTAAAAAAGGTAGAGGACATTTGTGTAACCCTTTACTGTCACTTTAATGTAAAGAACACATGGTTTTATGGTTTTCCCTGCGAGTTCAACAGATGGAAGCACACACATACACAGTGCTGTAATTACACTTCATACTGGCCTTGTTGTGCTGTTTGTCAGACTGGAAGCAGCAGCTTTTTTTCTTCCGTTCACTGGGGTTTTTTCAGCCAAGACAGCAGGATGTGAGTCAACACTATTTTACACTCCATCAGCTCATCATGTAAAAGACGTCCTGACAGGACGTCACAGCAGTGCCTCTGAATCAATATTAAGAGGATAAAGAGGATGGAACTCCAACCAGATAACATAATTACTTCTTATTACTGCCGCATGTCGCTGAATCACTACACAAGAAAGCAGAAATCTGGTTACATCTCATTAAGATCACACTCCCTTCATATTAAAAACACAGCCTCGCCTTCAGACTCACACACTTTATTTTATGTGAATAAAATAAACGGTGGTTGGAACAAACTTATTTGTGTTTTTTGACTTCTTAATATAAAGGTTTTTACTGTCAGACACTATCACATATATTGCAGGTTGTTTCAGCTCTTTACTCAAGATTTATAATGTGTACACTGACTGAAATATTCAAATTAAAGGTGTCTTTTATAGCTTTATCATCCTTTAGAAACGCTGGGGTTTTCACTATAACTCTGTGGGTTTGAAAGCAGTTTGACTGTCTAGAATTAGCTTTTCATTCGTAACCTTTGGGCAGTTTTATTTAAGGAGGAAATTCTATATTTTAAAGGAAACTTAATGATAAGGGGTTACAGAGAAAACAGGACAGGTGAAATAGTACAATCTACAAATCTAGATAAGGCCTATACAATTCTGAAAGAGATTAGAAAGAAAATGATCTATCTATCTATCTATCTATCTATCTATCTATCTATCTATCTATCTATCTATCTATCTATCTATCTATCTATCTATCTATCTATCTATCTATCTATCAGAAGGGGGCGAGATGAAGTCACTGTTAGTCATCTGAAAACTGAAGCCCCTGAAACAGAAAATGAACTGCAATAAAAAACCTTCATACCTACACAGCATTAAAGCAAAATATTTCAGCTGACTCACGATCTGACAATTGATGAGATGCTTATATGAGTCATGATGTAATGTAATATCTGTTTGACTCTCTGACATTGATCCCAATACGTTCTGATATCTTCAGTAAAAACACGATCGTATTTCTGTGTGTTGAGCGTGCGGACAGAATAGGACAAGGTCTTCCACCTCCTTCAAAGTAAATCCTTTAATTCAGACTGACAAGTGTAATAATGGGACACTGTATTGATTCTAGAAAGGAAGTTCCTTTTCCTGTTACCCTTCCGGAGGGGGGGTCAGAGGTGAAGGTCAGAAACATAATGTAGCTGATCAGAACTCTCTTTTCTGGGAATAAGAACGGGCTGTGAAGTGTTGAGGAGCCATTGTTTGGTTTGTCTGTTCTGGACTACTGTAAAAATATGGCTTTTCAACATGGTGGACTCTATGGTGAAAGGCAACCCGACTCACGCCAGGTAACCAGGCTTCATTCAACTCACCTCAGCTACATCCACAGTCCACTCTTTGCCCATTTTTGGATGGAAAGCTCAGAAACGTATGTCTGGGTGCTCGGATAGAGCAGCTGGTAGAGCTGGGTCCCCATGTGCAGGGTCCCTTGGTTTGATCCTCAGCTGTCCTATCTAGTAAAGGGAAAAAGCCCCCTAAAAATATATATATATATAAAAAAAAACTTATGGGTGACGTCACAGAGATTACGTCCATTTTTAATTATGCAGTCTATGATTTGTACATACGTGGCAATGAAACTGGATGAACCTTTTAAAACAGTAGATGGACAATTCTGTATCATTTCAATGTTAGTACTCTATGTTAGTGCAAAGTTATGTGTTTTAATGTGTTTTAATGTTTTTCTATTAAATCTAATGTGACCATTTATCTTATTTTGTCTGAAAACTCAATCAAAAATCAAAAGTATTCCTTCAGCAACCTGACTTAGGAACTGGCTAAGGAGACATCACGCTGTATCTGGCACTCTTTTACTCATTACATATCAAAAACATAGTTCCTTCAAGTGAATAACCACAATAACCAGCAAATTTGTGTGACTTAAGCACACTTTACCAATAGAGGTACTCAAAATATCAATGGCCTACATGGAGGAGTGGTGGTCTGACTAGGTCTTCCATAATTATACTGTAGCCAACTACCATTACACTACAAACCAAAGGAGCAGCTCCTGTGTTGTGTTGCAGACCGCAGGCTCAGTATTGATTAACTGTGGATTTAATTGTGTACTTTTGGGAGCTCTTACTTGAAGCTGATGACATCATATCCTACGTGACTTCTGTTGCACCGATTTTAAATTCAGCGCTGCTGAAAAAACCCACGTCCAACAGCGAGATCACAGAGACAGAAGAGACAGAGAAGCTCGGGCAGTTTCTCCCCTGCACGCATTTTAATAGACAATGACAGACTGACCATCAGAGAATCCCCGACAGCCTTTCTGTCTCTCTGCAGCTTATCGTCCGGCTCACATCCTGCCTGTCTCCTGGCCTCTAATGCACGGAGGAGAGAGCAGGGAAGGGGATCATTTGGAAAAGCTTGTATGTCTCTTGCTAGTCGTGTAAACATTTGCAAACCCCACCGAAAATCAATAGCAGAGAGGAGAAATTCCAGTAACTCTGTGTCTGTACACGCAGCTTGTCTTACAGCGGAAGTGTGGGCCCCAGTGACACTAACACACTATAAAGAGCCACAAAACAGGGTCTGGTTGTACCCTGGGGGGTAACTAGTTGTCCTATGTCGGCCTAAATTTAGCTCTCCAAGTTAAATTCATGGTTAGCTTAGCACTTGTAAAGCTCCCCTAATCATTTTTACCCTAAAAAATGTATCAAATGACGACAAATAACAGGGTCTTTGGGTTTCCAGCAGCAACCTGCAGCTGTTTTAAACTCTGTAAATCCCAGAGAGTTGAGGCAATCTGTAGCATCAAAATACCCCAAGTTGATCCAGATAGCTGCTCCGTCACCACTGGTGTGTGAATGGGTGAATGTGAGGCCAAATGTAATGCACTTTGTCTGTTAAGTGCAGTCTATTTACAATCCACCACCCTGACCTCCACACATTTCACTAGTTCCTGCATTGAAATGCACTGTTGCTCATCACCTTGGTGGATTTTACCCAGAGATCAGCAGTTTTGTAAACTCAGAGCGACAATGTTCTCTCCTCGAGATTGTTCTGATCCCGCTCCATGACTTCACAACCAATAATGCAACTACATGTTGAAGCCAGACTTTGGCAACTCCTGGTGGCAGCATTATTTAAGTTTCCTACAAAAGATGCTCTGAATAAATATTCAACATAGCCTATAGGGGTCTTTAAGAAGCCTTCCCCACATTAAAACACTGTTAACATTAGGTTAGACTCTTTTATTTAATGAAAAAGATGCATTCACTTCTGGGTACAGAGAAAACATGACAAAGCAGAGTTCTTGTTGCAGGGCAGGAAAACTATTCATTATCACTGTTTCTAATGGTGACTCACCCTCGGCTCTTAGCAGCTGTTAGCGCAGCTTCACCATCGCTGCCGCTGCAGGAGCGAATGTCTGCTGCAATTTGTTGAGCTTGGAGAGGGATTATTTTAGCTTTTAGCAAACATGAGCAGATGCCAACAAAGCTTGAATTATCCTCTCTGTTTTTTAGGGTCAGGTATCGCTGCCCCATGGTGTGGTGGATCAGCCAGAATCAATCCTTTAATAAACAAATACTACTTCAGGTCATCCATCTATTGCTGTGCTACTACATCAAGATTAAATATATAAATACATTATCGGAACTTGAAGGGACCCTGTTAATGTTTGTCCACCAAACAAAAGAGGAGAACTTAATTGTAAGTGCTGAAATGAAATAATAAACCCTTTATTAAGTGTTAGAAGCCTTTAATAAGAACAGTGTTTGGGTTATTTATTCTTTCTATTATTAGGTAATAATGCAATTATAATACTCTAATAAACACTTATTGGTTTTTCACAGCCATCTAGTGAGGATTAATAAACAGGGTTTTTTTTAAATAATACATGAGGTCCAATGTTTGAAATATGAATTAACTGTAACAGGTTCAAAAATTCATTGTAGACATTTTCCTGAACAAATAAAAGACCAAATAAGTATCATTTTCACAGGAACTGCAGATGTAGCTTCATAAATGGCTTATTAATGATCTATAAGGCAATGAAAAAAAGCTATTCATTACAACTTACAATCGCATTATAAAGGGTGATTTATGAGAAGCAAAAATATAAAAGTTTCCAAAGTAAAGATTCAGCACATCCTAAAGATCATGTACCTTTACATTTAATCATAGTAATGATCATAAATGTCACTATGATATAGTACATTATGATATTTTGGGAATGTGAAACCATTCCTTGAGGATGGATACAGGCTGGTATCTGAAGCCCCTGCTGTGATACACACTGCAGTCATCAGTGTGTTTATGAACAGAGGCCACAAGCTGTTAATCACCACTAAAACCATTAACTACACTGTATTGTAACAGCAGGCTGTCATCTCCCATCTGTTACCTGAAGGCTGGTTGTAATCAGCAGGTTGAAGTTATACAGCTATAGAAGAGCAGAGATAATGATTACTGTCCCCAGGTGGCACGCTTTTACCTTAAAAAAATACTGTCAAGCAGTGGAAAGTAATGGGGGTGATAATTATGATTAACTTTTGGTCAAGCATGTGAGTTATTGAAGGTCCAGCATGCAATGTGGGCATCCCCTCTGGTTCTGCCTTTCTGGGGAGAGATAATCAAAAGAATGGAGGAGTGGTTATACTTGAATCAGTTCAGCTTTGCCTTTTGGGGGAACAGGTCGTGTTTATTCAAGACTTCCAAACCTTTCTCTGCTCTGGAACTAACAGGATTTATATCAGCTGCTACAGAGAGTGCAACCTGCACAACTGTAAACGATCATATTTGCAAGTCTGAACTCAGTTTTTGTTTTTTATTAAAAGAGAAATCATGTTGTTTAGTTAATATTCTGATTATTCAATGTATTAATATACAGGTGTTGTTGTCTTTTGTACCTGTTAATTTGTGTTGTTCCTTGAAAAAACAATGTGAGTTGTTCTGTTTTAATGTCTCAGTGAATTAAATAGTTATTTTCAGGAAACATCTGGTGCAATATTGGAATTTTTGGAATTTTAATAACGTGGAAAACCATTTTAAAGATTCAAAAACAACAGAAAATTTCAAAAAATGGACTGCTGGATCTTCATGTACCTTATAATCAACTTGTCATTTCTCAATATATTTTAAATGTTGTGCACTTGCATGCAGCAATGTGGGTTTAAAGGAACTGTGTTTGGCCGCAGTATGCAGTAGATGGCAGCAGTGAGACATGACTAATGCATTAAAACAGACTGAGAAACAATGATGTCAAATCTTTTTCCTGCTGACACAGTTTAATATGTGATTAACTGTGCACATGTCTCATTTATTTCTTTTGAAGATTGTTGTACAACTGCAGGACCACAAAATGTAACATTATAATAACCACACTACAAATGCGTTGTAACTATAATGTGTAATATTAAATAAAAAAGGAGTAAATTTTGCTTTGCATTCACGAGGGAACACAAACTTTAAATCTTAAATGCACCTTTTTCATATAGGATGACGGTTAAAGGGGCACAGGATAAACTACTTTAATCAATCAAACAATCTGCTCTGACATTATAATTAAGTATTAAATATCCAAATGTAAGGCTCATTAAAGGAACCTGTCCCCAGTCTTGCATGTTAAAATACATTTGAGGCATTAAATTATGAGATTTTCAACATGAATTATTAATAATTCATAAAGATTAAAATAATAAGCAGTTACAGAAAACTGTGACATCAAAAGGGGATAAACTGCGACAAAGACAAAAACAGTAATACAACAATTAAAATGATAATGTCCTTGTACTCTTAGCATATTGACGTCTTGACAGTTACTGAGAAAAAAAAATACACATTTGTGTTCATTTCTGAATAAAAGTACCACATTCGGTCATATACTGTAAATCTGAACACATTTCAATGAAGGAGACGTGCTCGGAGGCAGCGAGTAAAAATAAAAATAATCATTATGCAGCTTCATAATGCAGCTGCTGCTCTGCAATACAAAGCAAACAGCTTTAAATATCAGCTAGTAAGAGTGTAGAAGTATCAGATGTTGTGTAGGCAACCCTCCTCCAAAATACAGCCTCCGACTAAACTTCACACACACTTTCTGGCCACTTTAACTGCTTTACTCTGACTCTACTTGCATTTACAGCCTCTGAAAAACAAGAAAAATGTGTATGTTTTAAAACATTTCTGAGAGCTAATAGTTTGCCAGTTTACCTTTCTCAGTTTAACTGCTGAGAAAAAAAGGTAAAAATGTACATTTAAAGGAGTTGTGAGTCTGCATGACTGTGTGGGAATACTTTTAGCCAGCTTCCACCCCCACTAACACCAAACAAACCTCACACCTACTCACAGCCGAGCTGTTTCAACCAGTTTCATCATATATTCTGCCCTTCAACACAAAGTGAAGTTGAAACTGGATTTATTCATCTTGAAAAATGAGCAAGTAACCTATAAGTGAAGTGTCACTTACGATCAATAAAATAATTCATCACAGATCAGGACTTGGACGCTGTTAGGAGAATGTGTCAGCTTACATCATTCATTCATTAGTTTTTCATTCGTGCACAAGGAGCTGGAGCCGATCCCATCATGCACCGAGGGCAAGGCAGGAAAACCAGTTAATCACAGGGCAAATACATTACATGTCAACATCTTTACAATCTCCAGTCCACCTGCACTGTGAGGGTAAGAAGTGTGACAAGAAACTAAAACAAGGACGACAAACTGCCCACAGAAAGGACCACAGTTAACTCAGTGCTATGTCAAAAAGTGACGGCCGTAATTCATTTAAAAGCCAATAGAGCTCGAAAGCCTGTGTGAAGATTGTTCCGTTTCTAAGGAGAAAAGCATTGATAAAGCACATTTTTAATTTTGGGTCTAGCAGACTTTAAATACTGGTATTTTACATAATATAGTGATTTCCAACTAGGGGGTACTTCTGCAGTTGCCAGGGGGTACGTGAAAGGATTTTGGAGTAACTAAAGTAATTTGGAAAAATGCTGAAATTACAGTTTAATTTAAAATATGTTTAAAAACACTAGATAGTGTGCGAGCAGAGACATTTTAGTTTGAATTAATGGATAAATGGTTGAAAAAGCAACACAAAATGAATAAAGTGTAAAAAAAGTTTGCTAAAAGTGTAAACTTAATGGGAAAAAAATTATCTAAAATTGATCAATAAATGGTCGAAATAGCTAAAAGTGGCAGAAAAATGGCTAAAATACCAAAAAGTAATGGACAAATAATTAAAAAAGTTAGTTAAACATAGATAAATGTGAAACATTCAGCTTGTTCCACAAGTAGTAAGTAGTTGTAAATAAACCAAAACACTGACAATTAACTGTATGAATATATATATATGTATAAATATATATATATAACACATATTTATGATTGGTGGTGATGATTAAGGGGTGTTGAGTTTATCTGACAGGACTGCGGGGCTGAAAAACAAGCTGATAAATTCAACCTGATTCCATAAATAATGTTTAAAGTGTTGCCTCTGCAGTTGTGTTGAAGCTCAGTGTTACAGTCTGCTGGCAAACTACTTTTCAGGTACTGTCGGCCCTCTTTTAGACCTCTCTCCGATATTAAACACATAACTATGTGGGCAGTTCAGGTGCTTTTTGAGACTGTTTGGGTTTTTCCCTTTTCCGTTCATGTCCACAGGCAGCAGGCAGAGGGCACCGAGCACTTATTTCAAATGAGTCACATATTACTTTATTTCAATTATTGTAAAACACTTTGTAACTGAGAAGAGAAGAACTGTAGTTAATGCAAGAGTACATCATATGTTATTAAACGAGGCTCTAAAAAATAAATAGATTTTAAATCTATGGAGACCCAAAGCCTTTCGATATGAAATAAAAAATAATACACCTTGAAAGAAATGATCATATTAATAAATACAGACAAAATACGTCCTATACCACATTAAATTGTGATTAAGAATTCAATATATTCTTAAAACTCAGCTTTATATGAAATGTTTCCAGTTTTCTTTCACAGCAACATTATGGCATGTCACTTTTATTTAATTTTCTTCATGTTTTTTATTTTAATTTCACAGCAGGGTTTTTTTTTTTTTAAGCAGATTATATGAAAATCTAATGGTTATATTAAAGCTATTATTTAATATTGAGCACTTTGGGCCTCCATAGAATCTGCAAAAGCTGCAAAATAGTCCCTTTTTTTTACGCTCTGTCTTCTCTACGTATGGCCACACAATGATGAACCCACAGTGAATTATCACCAACTCTTTTTCAGCCTCTTTTAGTGGGCGAAAACAAAGCTCAGATAAACCCACTGCTGCTGCTGCTCAGCACCAAACAGCAGACACACACAGTCAGCGACTAGCTGGTGGCATTTAGCAGCTTAAGAAATATTTGATTTGGTGAGGACCAAAAACAGAGATAAATAGAAACTAGAATTAATTATTTCCATGCTCTTATATAAACTCTCCTTAAATACAGTCTTTAAACTGATGATAAACGTGCTCAGGCATCTTCGTCCCTCCCTCTCTCCCTCTGAGCACACACACCCACTCCTTCACTTTGTCTATATCATACCCATCAGGATTACTGTAAATTCTATTTCTTTCCTTTCTTGTGATTTATGTATTTCTCTCACTGCTGTTTGTCATTTTGATGTTTTTACTTCTATATTGTATTGAGAGGATTTTTCTAAGCCCCACAAGGTTCTCAACCCGAGATAGGTTTTCATATCCTTGCATTACTTGTTTCCAGTGTTTCTTTGTTTTTATCCTTTGCAAGAATTAGTTTAGCATCCTGAGAATAATAATAAGTCCTATTTTTTATTTATTCTAAAAGTTTTAGCATCATTTTATGTTATACAATTATGTAGAATTTGGTGCATCATTGGCTTTAATTGAAGCCTTTCAATGACTAAAACGTCATTATTTAAGAAGATTAGCACACAACGTCTCATACTTTCACACTGTATCACTAATAAAAACATTATTTTTGTATTTGTACTTTGAAACCCGTGTGAACTGAGCGTTTCAAGTCTCTCTGCCTCATGTCTCTAACACTAACACGCTGTTTCTAATGCTTTCTCTTACACACTCTGCTGATGGAAACGAGATCCGGCAGCTTGTTAAGATATTGTAACACAGGTCTCGTTCTACAGCTGAAACACCAGAGCCAACAAAAGAGGTGCTCAAATACATTTCCCACCATGGCACAAAGCTAGGTTATTTGAGTGGGAGTATTTGGATGCAGTCCTAAACCATACTTTTGCTTCCTGCAATTCACTCTTCACTAATGATCTCTTTGACATTCATTATTGACCTACATTGTCAGGTACAGAAGATATTTCAAACACATTCCCCTCTTTCAGCTTCATTTAATCCATTTTCAGGATAATCTATGCCACGAGGCTTTGGTGCAATGTGTTTCGTGCATCTACATGCTCCAGACTGTTTATCTGTAAAGGAATGTGCACACAAGTCTGAATTATACACACTTGTGCTCTAATTCTGACACATTATTTTTTAACTCTTTGCATAATGAAACAAAATACAGCTGCAGAGTCGTGTGAGGAGCTGACACAAGTTCACGTACAAAGAAACTTGACTGATTACTTGCTGATCCTGAACAGCAGTGAATATTGATGTTAATGCAAAGACGTGAGTGGATGCAAACTTGTCTGTAGTTAAAGCTGCAGATTTTATGTCACTTGGGGGCAGAAAACCCCCACAACAAGCTGGAAAACACAAACCTCTAAAACATTATAACCTTATAATTGTGTATAAAAACAAGCACACCACAGCACAATCTGCACACACGGTTGGTTTGTATGTTTCAGGCTGTGTAGTTATGGACCAAAAACACTTGCAGTTGGTCACACAACTAAAAATGTGCTTTGCAGGCAATCTGAATGCACCTTCAGAGGCATTGCGGCATCGGCGACACACCAGCTGTGCTCCATTTTGACATGCCAGCGTGCTGCTTGTTGGCGGCAAGGGGTGGAAACCAGCTTAAATATAGCACAGGCGGCGTATGAGGCAGCAGGTATAACGCTGAATCTCAATCAGCTGATAATCAAGTAGCAGCAGGTAGTGGTGATGCTTCTTAAGTTAATTTATTTTCACAGATTTTTAAGTGTTTGGCGTAGACAATGAATACAACATATTTTCCCTTTGGATTCAGCCACTACGAGCCTTGTGAAATATGCGTTTGTTATTCGGTATTTCTTTGTGAGGCTGCTGCTGCTCCACATTTTGTTTACTTGTCACTCTGAAGTCGTCAGTTCAAGTTGGCACAAGCTGCGTGAGCTGTTTTTGGTGCAAACCATGACAGGCTGACTGTGCCGGTCAGGATTTGGAGCTCATCCAGTGTGAAACAGTTTGATATAATGTCACTGGAATGAAGTCCACTTGTATTTTATTACTTTTTTTTATTATTATTTTTGACAAAAACAAACAAACAGACAGACAAGATCATCTTAGGTAAGATGAAATGCTCCAGATTGTATAGAAAAGGAAATAAAAAGAGGGTGGATTACGTTGAAGTGTAAAGGTCTGTGGGTCCTTTATTGAAAGCCAAGGTATTTTTATTCATTTATAACTCATTCAAATCCATTCTGTTGGCTTTAGTGGATAAAGAAACAGAACAAAGTTCACCAGACAAAGTAAGGAAATCATTTAAAATTTAACTTTTTTAGTGGCGTGTCTCAGGGAAAAAGTCAGAACTGCAACATTTCATGTTAAATTTGAATCATTAATTTCAGGTTATTAGTAACTAATCTGCAAAATAGTGACATGAAATAAATATCTATTGGTATAGGCCATATTAATTGTATCATTGGTGCACATGATTTATATATCTTCTGTTTTTATTTCATACGATTTTGGCCCTAATGGAACTCCATACAACAACAGAGGAGTTTATTTTAAGGGTAAAATTATGGAATTAAAAGCAAATTATACAAAAACAATAATGGCAATAAAAAGGTGTAATAATCTTGCTTGTTTATAATGTAATGACATAATTAGTCTAACAGTTTCTATTAGTAACTGCAACATAATGAAAATAAAATAAATATGTATTGATAGGCTTTATATATATTGATTGTATTAAACTGGTGCTGTTAATGTGCAGTGAGTCGATTAAGGTGCAAAACCCGGGTCACTTGATTATTATGTCATTCTTTATAACCAAAACTTCTTAAAACTCATTACTATTTATTAATTTCTGTCACCAATATATGTTTAAATTTACATTTACTTTGTATAAATGCTCTTATTATCTTATTATATCTTTTAGGCTCTTATTATATTTCTATTTTTCCATTTTATTTTTACTTTTTATGTATATATACACCTATATATTCATTTCTATTCCATTTATTGTGTTTAGATATTGTATATAAGTACTATTTCTTTAACGTTGTGTGAGTAGAACAATTGTAATGAATAAAGTATTTCTTAAATACATATATGAATACATTTTCTGTTGTTAAGTCATATGATTTTGGCCCTAAAGGGACTCCATACAACAACAAAAGGAGATTAGATCATTCTAAGGGGGAAAAAAAAAAATCTGAATTAAGTTTAATTAATTAAAGTATGAGGCATAAATGAGTATTGAGGTAATATAACCAGCATCAGGTAGATTATGTGAGGAGAGGGAGGGAGAGGCTGGCTGTGATGTGTAACTGCCACCCAGAGAGAGAGAGAGAGAGAGAGAGAGAGAGAGAGAGAGAGAGAGAGAGTGTGTGTGTGTGTGTGTGTGTGTGTGTGTGTGTGTGTGTGTGTGGATTCCCATCACAACCAAGATGGCGGCGGAGCGGACAGCCGGCTCTGCACAGTGACTGACAGACAGAAGAAAAGAGGCTTCGTCTCGGTTGGACAGCGAACGGATCGACTCCGAGAGAGAGGAAACAAATAATTCAAAATAAAAAAAAACAAACAAACAACCCAACTCAGGTCAACCTTTTTTTTTTTTTTTTTTTTTATGTTTATGTTTTTGTTTTTCTCTCCCCGGTTTACCGACAACGAGGCTGCAATGAACCGGTAGACGACACCGGTCGAAGTGTGTGTGTGTGTGTGTGTGCGTGTGTGTGCGTGTGTGCGTGCGTGTGCGTGAGGACTCATCTAACGTCCACAAGCAAGAGGGTAAGTACGATATGATGAACCGTTATAACGGATTTACCGGTAACAGCTGTTGTCATGCGGAGGCTCTTGTCTCACTCTGTTGTTTATGTGTTTACGTTGTTGTTGTTGTTGTTGTTGTTGTTTATGTTGTTTGTCTGTATCATATGTTGCGCCCTGCGTACCGTTCTCTATGTGACCCCTCGCTGGAAGCTAACACATGAGCCACAGGTTGTTTTGCAATCGGGGTTAAAATTGTGGAGGATATTTTTAATAACGTGCTAAAATAAACCCGGGTTATATTAATTGTGTCTGTTTGAGCGAGTATGTTAAGAAACTAAAAATAACCCCTCTCTCTCTCTCTCTCTCTCTCCACGTTGCCCTCTGCTTGTGCACCCTGTTGGTGTATTTGAGGTGGTTCAGTTTGTTACTTATTTAACTTAACCTTGCTGTAAACGGTAAGCAGTGACACTCAGTTCATAATCTTCTTTTATTTTGAAGCATTTGAAGTGAAGATTATAAAACTGTCTCATGATTTGATACAATTTTTGCAAGATTTTTTGAGTTTAAGGACAAATTATGACTGAAAACAAATTAAAGAATCCCCTTTTTATTTATGTGTTAGGATATAAACCATTAACTGTATGTATATATACATATATATATATATTTAAAGGACAGAAGTGTCTTCAACCTGCATTCTCTGTAATGGCCAGCAGGGGGCAGCTCCGACACCATTCATTCTTATGGAGAAGTGAGCCGACTTCTCTCTTGATTTATGAGCTCAGTGAACAATTTTCTAATGAGTTTATGGTCTCAATCTCTAGTTTCAAGTCTTCTTCCATACAGCATGATGTTCATTTAGTAAATTATGGTCCCATTTAGAGTAAAATAGACCATAAAGCGGGGCTAACTTATGTTTGACAGGTCATCAAACTCAGATCAAACTGTCAAACTAGACAGTGCTGATCAGATATGGATCCAGATTCTGTTACTGTGTTGACTATTTCTCTCCTAAAACCGCTTCATATTTATACATATATATAATATGTATAAATATATATTCATAATATATTTTAGTGAACTGTTTAGCTGGACTATGGGATTGTGTGTCACCAGGCGAGCCGCCATTGTTTCCTGCTTGAAACTAACAAACTGTGGTTTGGGGCAAAAGGGACAGCTCCATGTCGTTCTTAAGTTTTGCTATCCATAGTATTTCCACAGATTTTAGTTTTTTTTGTGGGGGATACAATGAGGAAGCTGGGCGTTAGCGAGCTAAACAGCTTTTTCAAGTTAAGCCATGTGAGGATATTCAAGAGTATCTCAATAATGGAAGTTAACGATTAACTTATGAGTGCTTTTATCCTGATACGTGATAATATCAAGTATCGTCCCATCCCTGATTCTTCCGATACCGTGTTATCAACGAGTATGCAATCCGGTACCACGTAATTTATTTACCCCCCATAATGGGACGCTGCTTACTTCCCAGCAGTGTCCTGTTTTTTTTTATTCCCAGGATAACAAAGTCATGACCCGGTTTAACCCGGCTTAGGCTTAGTAGTATACGCATGTTAAAATATAATAATATACAGCATATATATCTAATTTCTAACTCGCATGTATTGGATCGGTACTCATGTCGGCTGATCATCCCACTGATTTGAATCTTCGCATATTTCTATCGCAATTCAACTGTCTCGCAATATATCTTTTACATTCCTAGTCATTGGTTTTTATATGGATTTTGAAGCTGTTAGTTATAGCTATGTGTAAGTGTTTGGGGGAATATGTCAACTGATACTGCATCCCTGCGAATACGTCTGCCAGCGTAAGGCAAGGAAAAGCTGCAGAAGATACTGGGAGTCCAGTCTGAGTGGCCCTTCTCCTCTTATCTGACATCATAAGACATCAGGACAGGAGCGGTCGGACGGCAGGCATCAGGGATTCAAATTCTGAGGGTTTACTTCCCTGAAATTTCCCCTCTGCGTCGTTCAGTGGTGTTGCACATGGACAGGCAAGTCTGGTCAAATCATATATGTGACAGAAATACTCCCAAGCCTGTGATTTAGAAAAACCTCAGCTCCACATACCAGAAAGGTAACCTACACTGTGATCCCATAAATCCTCCGCCTGCGTCGTCCCTTCACGTATTATGGAACCTCACCAGATTACGTTGTTGTGCACATGATGGACGGGATGTTTTCCTTTCCGTCTTATTGCCTTGTCTGTTCATGCTCAGAGGGCAGAAAGGCGCCCTTTTGAAATGCCAGAGAGGAAAAAGGAGATGTACTTCAGATGAAGGCGCTCTCGAGAGCCAAATGGCACTGACCCGGCTGCACGGGTGAGCTTTGAGTAGCGGGGCCGTGTAGTCTTGTGCAGGTCCAAAGAGAAGATTTATGGTAGTGAGTAAAAGATCAAAGGACAGGCGGCTAGACGTGTCTGCTTAGCCTGATTGAAGACTTCAGGTAGACTCTAGTAACCCTGATTCCTCTTACCCTGACTCCAGCTTCAAGGTTAATGCCTGCTGTCCACCTATAATTGACACCAAATGTCCCCCCCCCTTGTAGTAGTGGTGGTTTTAATACCTCAGGCATAGGGTGCATGTTATTTCCCATCTTGCATAGTTCAGTTACCACAAACAGATTCGTCACATAGGAGTCCCACTTCATAGAGCTGTCAGCTAAAGAATGTGACCCCTCTCATGCTTGAGGTGTATTCTTGTGTTTGACTGTAACATTCAATTTAACTCGTCCTGCATAACGGTGCGTGCTAAAATGACTCAACTGGAGATTGTTATCAAGTTTCCTTGGCAGTGAGTGGATATCTGATGTCTGCTGTCGAGGGTTTGATTGTATTGTACCTGTATTTTGTAAATTTTTTAAGTTGTAATATTATTTATATATATATTATATATATATTATATATATATTCCATATATAGGAAACAACGTGGCGTTAGTAAGTAAAAAAATAAGCTTCTGACCATGTGAGAACATGTAAGGACGTGTAGTTAGTGTACTGTAATATATCTCCAAATACAAGTATTCCCTGCCTTTGGGAGTACATTGGGGGTTGAGAGTTGGATTTAATTTTGTGGAACATGAGCCAAAACTAAGATACTTTGCAGACTAAGTGGCGAAGGAACTTGGAGGATGGTTAAACAGCCACTTTCGACTCTGGGGAGATTCACTATAGGGGGAAACAAGGTCTGGTGTGACGGATTGTAAAGCAAAAATACTACCAAGTTCATAGCTACCCTGGAGTTATTTAGTGGTGAAGGTGTAACTGTTTGTACCCCCTTCCAGCGGTGATGCACACAGGTTGATGTGTTTTGATGTGGAAGCTGAAGGCTACAGGAGCTCACAGCCCTATTTTAGCTGTCATAATGATTAGGTCACACTATAGTCAAACTAATGAATGTTGTCACCTAATTTAACTTCTTCTTTCTTCTCCAAGGACGTAGGGCAACAGTTTTTACACCGATGCTTTACATTTTTCCATATTCCCGTTCAATGCCAACGTGTTGTATTCGGCTGTGTTGGAAGGAGTGATAGAGTTGCCGACAGCATAGAAGAGCGACAGAGCAAGAGATGTAGCTACTGAAAATGAGTGATAGTCACGCTTTTGGCATTCTGGTCTTCATCCTGCTTCTTGCGAGTGGTAAAATTGCTCTTTTTTGTTTCTGATGATTTCTTTTTGTCTTTTGAATTCTGTCTGATGCAACATGGTGGGTCTGTTGCTCTTCGGGTTCTGAGGGATGCCTACCATGCATACTGAAACAACAAAAATAGATCATCAGTTTCTTTTTAGGGTGCATATTTCCTTCAAGGATATCAATAATGAATTCATAACGAGGCCGTTGTGTTTCAAGCTTTGGTTGAGATTTGTTCACATAGAAATATTTATACTGAGATGTTAAAGCCCGCTAACAACTTGGATCCAGCTGACAGTATTTCAAAAGATCTTAAGGAAGATCTGGGTATCATTCTTTCTTTTTCTTTCTCCCAATATTGGTGTTATACTTGAATGCCCTTTGTTTCAGTAAAGCAAACAATACCCTTTTTCTGCTCTGATTAATGTAAGTTTTAAACACTATTTCTATAAAAACCATCAATAAGATAAGCCAAACTTCTCAAATGCTTCTGTTTGTTGTTGTTGCAACACTGACAGGTGTCCTGGAAACTATACAGAGGAAGAAGAAGAATTTGGTGCCAAGTGTTTTTGATTTGCTTGCTGCTGGAGACACAATTATGAGTGCCCACAAACAATATTGAGGCTGGAAACCCAGTCCTTTTGGCACTGCAGATTGTGCCACAAACCTAATATTTTAGGAACAAAGACTTGTTGGAAGCAGAACTGATATTTCAGTGATTGAGGATATTGTATCAGCCTGAAGGTCAAAGCACAGCATGGCTGCCGTTTTTATGCAATGTAGCCAAAAGGAGATATCTTACTTGAAAGAAAAAGCGGCTATAGATTTGCATGCAGACTGACTGAGACCAGGATTACATGTTCCCAGGGAATACCATCCACAAACACTAATTAGCTGTAAGCTCAGAGTATTGTCTGCGGGGAGAAAGGCAGGATGTGTCTTCAGTTGGTGGGTGGCATCTGCTGCTAGACAAGAAGAATTTGAGTGCCGGGCACTGATCTCATCATCTAAAGTGAGATTCATAACTCGTAGCAAAGTCATCTGTCAGAACACCGAAACACATTTCCCTCAAATCAACCGTCGCCGTTCTTTTTTTTTTTTGTCTGTGGGAAATTATGCAGCAGTCTGCAATATGTGTGAACTGAGTAAATAAAGTTTGGTTCAGTCGGAGTAGTTTTAATAATTGATTGACCCCTTTGAGAGCTGGACAGACTGGTTACCACTGTTTCTCATTTAGAAGAAAGCATTGACTACTTAATAGAGCTACAACAATTAGTTGACTTGTTGTCAACTATTAAATTAATCAACTATTTTGATAATCCATTAATCGTTTTGAGAAAGACATTCTCTGATTTCAGCTTCTCAAATGGGAATATTTTCTGTTCTCCTTAGTCCCGACTGAATATCTTCTGGGTTGCGGACAAAACAAGATATCTGAGGACTTTAGTTTGGGCTTTTAGAAACAGTCATCAACATTTTCTGACATTTTATGGACCAAACAATTAATAGACCAATCGAGAAAATGATCGACAGATTAATCGATGATGAAAATAATCGTTAGTGGCAGCTCTGGTAGTTAAGCAAGGAAACTGGCAGAAAGAGCAGTGGGGACATACAAGTGCATGACTTACTGAAACACTACAATGACAGTTATGAAGCAATTTACAGAAAATAACCAAGCAAACATCATTGTGAATATTTAATTAGAAAAAGCTGAGTGGGGATTTGGGAGCCTAGAGGTGTTTATTTAGCCAAAAAAATGACTCCTCTTTCGCTCCACTTTTCAAATGCCAAGTTCAGTAAATTCTCTCTTGCTGAATAAGAAAAATATATCTTTAAACCAATAACTAATGCCAGACAATTAAAATATCCTAATAAAACCCACATTGATCAAAATCTCTATCAGTTTTTGATGGAACCACATTCACACGCAGTGAAATAGACACACATTATATCTGGCTAAATTACATTAAAGTCTGATTTTCCGCTCTGTTCCACTTTGAGGAAACTTCTTGTTCAATAAATTTAAGTGAAACTCTCTTGGATGTAGGTTTACCACAGTCAGGGCTCCACTGGTGAAGGCTGTAATTGTCTGATTCTACACATTATTCTGCTGCTGCTGCTGCTGCTGCTGCTGCTGTGGTCTGCTGGGTTCACAAGGGTAAAAGATTATTCCCCAACCATCTTCCCTTTTCTTTTCATCATTCAGACAGAAATAGGCGCTTATCAGGAGAGACTAAAGACGTCACTATATACAAACTGCCAACCTCCAAAGTTAACAAGCTGCAAATAAAAAGAGGTCACACTGGAAATGAAATGTGTATGTTTGTACAAATCACTCTGTCTCTCTTGAAGGCAAAACACCAGCCTTAAGAGCAGTTTTCTGCCAACTAGGGAATTAAAAGATCAGGCTGGGAGAGGAGGCAGGTTGGTGAGATCAGGTTTCCTGGAGACATGGTATTAATTCCCAAAGGCCTCTGCATTAGCACTTCCCTCTGCTAATACTGTGCACATAACCGGGATGGTAACCTCTTGTACAGGGCTGAAGCCTGGGAATTGTGATGCCAGTATTTACCTTTTATATACTGAAATATGACCTTTTCAATGAGTTTTCATGCTGAAATGGTTACTCAAAGTTAGCATTAAGTGTCACTGACATGGAGTGCCTTTTGAGTGAAAGCAGGAGGCTTAACAAACGGCTTCATCTGATATCAAAGCCTCTGTTGCTAAAATCAGACTGCAGAGGAGCATTCAGCAGGTGGATTAGGAATCAACGTCCTACAACAATGCATACGTACAATGCATGCAATGCCTCAAACACAGGGCTCGAAATTAACTTTTCTCCTCAGTGTCCCGCAACTGTCCCAAATTCTACTTTCAGCTGTCCCAGATTTATCAACCACTGTTCCAGATTGAAGTTCTTTTTTCATTTTACATAATGAATATAGTTGTTTCAGTAATCTGTATCACTTATTGAATTACTCTGCTATAGATCGAAAAATCTAAATCACCTAATGTGTTTGGTTGTAATCAGTTTCTATTATTCTTTTAGTTACTGGTTAAGTGTCTTTTTCTTGTTTTAAGAAGAACTGTTTGATCAATAAATGCAAACCTCTTTCTGATTGGAAATTTACATAAACATTATAAACATTTAGCCAAATAATCACAAACTCACTACAGGGATATTGTATATTTGAAGTAAAGAATCTATCAAGGGAGGGAGAAGATCAAACAAATGATTTAATATTCACAAGCTATAGGAACCCTTTAATCCAGAGATTCAGAGAGATACAGAGTGAGAGAGAAGCTCAAACACACCATACTGACTTCCTGTGCACGGCACCGAGGATAGGAATGAGCACCATGCATAGGAATGAATTACAATATAATACATTTAAATTTGCCAATTGCCTTTTCCCTGATCATCTTAAGACGTTGCTGAATTTGTCACTAGCTCCATTAAGAAGTAAAGTCGCTAAGAGGGTCTGACAAGTTGTTAAATCGAGCAACAAAGCTGGCAACTCTCTCTCTATGATTGATTTGTGCTCATGCTGGTGCCACCTCACAGTTTTACAAATGTGCACACCTAACAATCAAAATGACACATATTCCATAATGCATAAACATAATAATAACAATACATTTCCCTTCTGTCCCAAAATTGTCCCAGACACTGTATCTCTGTGTCCCAGGTGCTATTTCATTGTTCCCAGGACAAAGGGACATCCTTCATTTTGAACGCTGCTCAAACCACCAAATACAACTGCACCAAAACCTCAGTGAAGTGGCTGCATGCAGCATAGTGTCGAGTCTTCACACCATCCGTCTGAATCTGTCAGGACCATTTATTTGCTCTTATTCGCTCATTGCAGGTTACTGTTATTGTTTTTACTTCGTTTTACTTCTTCTAGGTGTAATCAGATAGTGATGTTAATGGGATCAGTTGCTGGCAGGTAAAGTCTGTCACTGTTCACGCTGCTGCATCACCATCCATCGCGCTTTGTGCTTAATTATCCGTAAAACAAAAACACCTCGCAGTCTTCCACTCGTACCCAGAGAGGCAGAGCACCCTAGAGTTGAGTCGAAATTTCAAAACATCTTTTGAATTTTAGGTCAAGACCTTGTACAAGTTTTTCAAGGCACTTGGTATGCTCACCGATGCTTTTATACTGAAGCACCTCACAGGAACATTAGCATATTCATGTTCGTTATAAGTTCGTCCCTGCAGGGCACAAATTGCTAACCCTGACATTGTTATTTCCATTTTTTTACCCATTGATCCTCTTCTCTAACAGCAATATGATCTGCTACATTAGTATAATGCTCATTTAAAGGCAAGCAGTAAGTGTTAACGGATAAGACCTCCGTGCCCGACCCTGAGCATCCTCCTCCTGCTTTGACAAGTGCTTAACTTTGAAGATTTAATATGAAGTCAAGGACAGTTGTAACCTTGGTGCTTGTTTGGAAGTATGTTTTGTTTTGTTGTGCATTTTACAAAGCTGAGACACTTCAGAGGGCTTGTGTTACAGTAACAAGCAGAAAGTCCCATTTCCTCGTTTATTCAGGAGGCGTTTTGGTGGAATTAATGAGAGAAAAATACTATTTTAAGCTTCTGTGGTTTAATATACTTACTTCCCAAAGGCATTTTCTCATCTTTATATAGCTGTAAATGTAGTCAGTGTCAACACACATTGAGATGATGATTTGATAATCAGTACTGTCTTCATCTCACAGCATCAGTTCTGCCTTAATTTTCAGTAAAACTTTCACAAACTCTTACCGAAATGTATTTGAGCTGCTGTTATCAGTCCAAAAAAGTTTACAGATCGTAAACCGCTCGTGATTTACAGCTCCTATATCCTGACGCCCGGTGCTTAAAACTTCTTTAATTCCATCAGGTAGATTGTAAATTACAATGTCCAGTTCTGTTAGTGTTGCCAGGTGTACGATAATTATTGAATTTATATGATCATTTACGCCCTTTTTCTCTGTCTCAGCTATTATTATCTATTATTAATGAAAGCTTATGGAACAATCATCAACAATGTGTTGCAGAAAACACACTGTGTGCGCCGCAATCGGGATTTAAATGGACAATTCTTGAGTCTTTGTACAGTTATTTGTTTTTTTAGCACCTGGCTATCAAGCACCAACTAATTCATATGCTGCTTCTTTTTGCCTCGTGTTTGGCATTTTACACACTGCACCTTTGCACTGCTGCCTGGGTTTTGCCGAAATCTAAAATAATGATACACTTGTCAGCCCATTTTTATGTCTGACACTGATCGGCCCAAGGTGGGGCACAAAACAAGGTGGATATTGGTGACTGCGAGGGAGGGGGTTTACATAATTTGTGGGGAACACCGTGTTTGTTTTATTGTTACCTTGTTAGAAAATGGAACGGTGTCTAACTGATGGATGGTTGTAAGATAAGACTGACTTTGTTAGTCCCCGAGGGGATATTTGTTTTGGACCATGAAATAAGCACTTCTGCTTAAGAATGCAAACAAACACACTGACAGCAGCAAATAGTCACATACCTAATTAAAAGTACAATGTCTGTCGGCAAAGGTTAATGCATCCTAACTATCTCCTATGAATACTGTCCCCTTGGTACGCACACATATTCACTCCATCTAAGAGCAATTAAAGTGCACATTTAGTGCTAGTTGTTGTGTAATTAAACTGACAGTGTGTTATCTGCCACAGGGGCTGGTAGTGAACATTAAATATGGGAACTTTTCTCACACAAAGCTGGCAAAGTCTAAATCTTGTTGCCCATTCCTCTAGGGATATTTAGCTTCATTTTATGCCTGTTTTGAATAATTTTAAATATCGGGAGCTGGGAGTGTATAAGATGCAGCTCCATTACATTTCACTCAGGTGTGTCAAAGATGTCTGGGTTCAGGAAGGTGGAACAGCGCTCTCAGCATTTGTTGAATAAGTTAAGTAACACGTCAGGTGTAGAGATTACAGTTTTCCATGTTTCTCACAGAGGTCATCTTTCCTCCACAATGTTACATGACCTGATGCTGCTAAAAGGCACAAGAGCCAAGCGCCCACCCCTCTGGGCTAACTAGAAGCAGATGCTTGGCTAGTGAGGCTTCCTACTGGCTTTTGTTTATGTTCTTGAGCACATTCCTTTTCACCTCCTCCACGTGTCTGCCCTGCTGTGGCTGTCCCCGTGCTGGATGTCTATACAGCTGGAGCCGAGAGCAGCGACGGGACCGTTAGAGACTTGAACGAGAGTCCCATTGGTGAGTTTCATTGGCCCCGGTTCTTGTGAACTCAAGACAGCTGGAAATCGCTCCCCTGTCACGTTGACTCTGGACATCTTATCGAACTCCTCCCTGAGCTCCTGCTGCGGTTATAAGTCAGCGAGTTTGGGCTGGGAAGCTTTGTCTACGGCTCTGGCACCAGGCCCTTCATGTGGGACCGAGTTTAAAGTTTCTGGGCCTGTGGTGCTTTTCCACCAGCTCTGCTTCTCCTGTTTCTCTGGCTCGCACACCGCTCTCTGCGCTGTGTTATTACTGTAAAGAATCTGGCAGAGCCCAGATAATCTGTGCATCCAGCTGTGTCATGTCGTAAAGTACCTTTAATGCAAGTTAACCACATCATTTAAGGTACTCTGCAGTCAAATGCTGATTCCAGCCTTACAAAGACAAATAGTTGGCAAAGTCTTGGGGAAAACCGTGTCTTAAGGCATTTGTCAGCCCATGTCCTAAATGATTCACCAACACATAAATATTATTTGTAGTGCTTCAGGACCACTGCAAAGGACTCCAGTGACCTTTTTAAAGAGGTTTGCCGGCCTGAGCATATCCTCTCTTTAAATGTTCACAGCTTTTTATGCTGCTCTCTGGGCGTTTACCTCAAGACCCAGTCGAGCTTCCAGGTCAGTCTGCCAGGGGAGAAGTAGGACAGCCAGCAAATTAAGATATTTGGATTAGACCACTTAAGCTGTGGAGCAGATTTTTATTCTTATGTGTCAGGAACGTCGTGAGTCACAGCTCTGCGTCTTTTGGACTGGAAGGAATCCAGTGATGATCTGTGCATGAAAATCAATAAACTACAGATGAAATAGATGGGCGTTTTACACTGTTATGCCTCCTCAGCACAATTCAAGGCTGTCTGGGGAAAATGTGTTAATCTGTAAGGTAACTGTTTCTGCACGGACTGAACATCTCACATCATCATGTAAATGCAGCTACGAATGTCTCTCAATGGATCTGTTTTTGTTGTGTAACCCATAAATCCTCGTAGTTACCTTTTAACAAGAAGACTGACTGATGACGGCTTAGTAAAAATAGGAACTGTGAAATCTGGAATTACATTTTTTCATTCTGTCGCCTGCGTCTCTATCCTGAAGTCAGCAATGTTGATTTCTTCTGTTCTTGAAATGTAGGGCAGGCAGAGAGAGCAGGTTGAAGACAATAGAGGCGGTTTGATACTCTTATGCAGTATAATACAGTATATATATGTAATCGTTATGTAACGTGTGCCACAGTGCTTCTGCTTTGGTTTGCATTGTATTTTTAGCAGGCTGACAGCATGGCATGGATGAGTGTCATTCTTTGGCCCGTCATGTGGCCGTGTAGTCTCTCTGATGGGGGAGTGACACTGCTGAGCTCTTCGCTGCCTTGCGTCCATTGGACAGCAATAAATTAGGTCAATATTTTTTGTTACAGTTCTGTACCAAGTGAGGAGTTAACTGTACTTGCAGTGTGCTCCATGAAACAATACCCATGTTTTCCCTCAGGTTGAGTCTCATGCAAAATCCCTCTGGGTCAATAAAGCAGCAGTCATTTGCAAGAAACGAGATAGCCGCTGTACAGGCCGTCACCCTGGGTAATTCCACCCCTCCTTTCATTAATATATCATATGGACTACATATGCTTTGCATAGGTTTTAAATGAAGAACAGAACTAGGATTGGCTTTAAGTTTTAAGCGGTTGTCCTGCACTTGACAAAACCACACATGTTCGCCATGTTATCTCCTGCCTTTCATCGTGCCTGTGAAATACAAGAATGTGACCTCAGGACCTTGTGCTTGCACACACACAGAACTTCATCAATGTCTCACCTCTCTTTCAGACTGTCTGTCAGCCTGTCAGCCTTTTCACACACACGCTGACATGCAGGCTTTTAATGGCAGAGAGTGTTGGGAGCTCGTGAGAAGGTGCAATAGGAATCTGTGTGTTTGTCCCATCACTGCGAGCTTCCCACACATATCTTTTTATATTTTACTTTTGCTGTTGTTTTCCGTGTGCCTCAGCTGTTCTGTCACGCCACCAAAAGAAGGGAAGGGTTATTATAAGCGAATATAAGTGAAGCTATTTACACCGGCTGAGTTTTCACTTGCTGCAGTGGACCTGTTTTTATTTTGAAATTATGAATTTTTTATTGTGTTCAATTCTCAAGTAAACATTTCTGAAAGAGAAGTGAGCACGTGTCCCACATCCTGTCCTCTGGGTGTTGCACCAATGTGGTGTAATGCGAGTGTCCCATGAACATTTATGAGTCTGCACTGTGTGTTGGACAGGAAGCTGAACACACACTGTGGTCCCGGACTCAGGATGCTGTGCAGATGTTCGGCCCTTAGAGCTCCTAGGTCCACCTAACTCACCTCTGTTCCTTCTGCCTTATCAGGGCTGACCAGGAATCAGTTTGCACAGAAAATTAGCTCGCTGTGACTTGTCTTCTCATCAGCTTCACCACAGTGAAGAAGTGATGAGGTGAGATGTATTTGTAATCCGAGTGCAAGAGCCAGAACACAGTGAACCAGCGTTTTCTCACCATCTGTCAATAGCTGGAAGTGATCAGCAAAGACAGAAACATAAATCGCTCTTTATTTGGACATAAGCTTGGCTCATTGACCCTGCAAAGATAATTTAATTATAGCAATAAACAGCTTCAGTTAGATTTATGTAAACAAACCTCTCTCTCTCTCTGCCAAATGTTGTGTCTAAAAGAATCTAGCTGTTGACAGAGTCACAGACTGAAAATAACCTGAACCTGTTAATGAAGAAAATACAGAAACAAATGGGATTCTGTTCCATCTGCTGCTGCAGCCTGGATGACAGGATTCAGCCTGCTTGGTCTTATATCGAAAATGACATGGCTGCTTTTATGTTTGTGCTTCTTGACAGTCTGTGTGGCAACATGTGTGAAAAGGACACATTCACCTAAAATGTTTTCAGCACCGCTGCTGATCAAAGACCGAAACTGATGATGTCCAGATGGAGGAGATTCACTGGTAGAGGTCAGAATAGAGGAAGAGTTTGTCACTTTGATCTCTTCGTGACTTGCGATCGTCTCTGATGGTGAGGGGAATAAAAGGATGAACTAACAGCGGTTTACGCCTCTGCGATGGCAGCTGAGGTCTTGTTAGCATATCATCACACAGACTGGAGTTGGCAGCTTTTTTACCTTTCTTCTGGGCCAACGTACTTGCACTAGCTACACACCCTGCTAATTGAACCTCTTTTTCCCACACCCTCTTACTGCATATGCTTGGAATCACAGACCGTGTCTAGTTGAATTATTCAGAGTAACTTTAATGCTACAAAATCTGCTTGCAATGAAATGGCTCTCTGGATGAGAAATGGTCCCTGATTGTGTGCAGCAACTTGGGAATGTTTTTAAAGAAATCACACAGCTTTCCCATCCTCGGTTTGCCATCTGTACAAAATGATGTTTTATATGAGAGACCTGTTTGAATGGCATCCTGTTTCTTATCTGTGTACTTGCTATGCAGGTACACAGTTCTCATACCTCCTGATTTCAGTTGTCATGAACCCAATGTGTTCCTGTGGATTTGCATGGCTGACCTGGAGAGGAACAAGCGTACCGGCAGGGGTAAAGTTTCATTTGAACCCACGGAGACAAACTTGTGTCCCGGAGGCTCGAGTGTCAAGAGGTTGAGTGATGAATCTGGTCACTGAGGCAGACTAAGACTTTACACCACACCCAGAGAGACGCTGCCAAAGGGAAAAAAAAGTCCACTGTTACACTAAACTAGCTTACAGTATTTTGTTCTTCAGCAATTTAGCCTTCTTTAAGACTATTATGCAGAATGTAGATCTGCGTTGTCAAGCAGAGGTAAGAAGAACATTATGTAACCTCTCTTTATCCACATACTGTCACATCAGAGTGAGGGCTCATGGCAATATTGTCGACTGAAGAATAATTGGGTAAAAGAAATGTCTACAGTGAGAAGGAAAACCATTTCTTATCAAATATACGTATCCTTGTGTGTCACTGCAGGTTGTCTTGATGTATTTTTCATCTTTGTACTCACAGAGTTTGATCAGTAAGAACACACGGCCCGAAACAGCTACAAAAGTCTGGTGTTACTCTATTTCCATGACATACAATAGAGTATTATATGTAGTGTTCAGGAAAAAAACCCACAGTCCACAGTGGAATTATATAAGACCATAGGGACGTTTTATTTCAGTATTCCTATAGGATAAAATGAGCAACCCTTCATGACTAATGGCTACACGTTGTTACATCCAGTGCTTAGTGCCGTTGCATTCAAAACAACAACTAATCAAGTGTCGATCTGAAATTTAAAATGTCAAACCAAAGTTAAAGTTGTGATGCAACTTTGTCTACCAATTAAGGCATGATAAATATATGAAATCAGATTTTGGGTTTCCACCTCTAACTAGAAAAACACCTGTGGGGCTTTTTCCTTAACATACAAAATATAGTTGTTAGTCATTAAGGGGTTAATAAGTATGTGATGCAAATGTGTTTTGTCATTTCCTCCTCCTAAAATCAAATCAAGGAGGCAAAAAGTGCCTTTTAAACGAAGCAAGCAACACAATTTCAACATTTTTGGCAAAGCCTCCAGCAGCTGCTCTTTGTACATATGTCTTAGTCTCTCCTCACACCATTAATTTTCCTCTCAGTTGTGTCTTTGGCCCAAATTGTTTTAGGAGTTTTGTCTCAGACTCTGACCTCAGTGGTCTTAAACTCCTCTTGTTTTCTTGAAATGGCACTGTGATCATGACACTGCAAACAATCAGTGGTCGACTGCAGAGCTGGATCAAAGTAACACAGAACATCAGGAATCACTGGCTGTCCTCAGAGGGTGGTGAAAGTGTTTGTTGAGTCTCCCTGTGTTTCTGAAGCAGAAAGTGCACTCCCGTTGTTAGGAGATTGAACCGTTACTTGACTGAAACGATCACAGCTGTAACTCATGCATTTTCTACAATATATGAACATAATTGTGGTAGTGAAGTTTTGTGATGATGTCCTGGTAGAAAAAACAGTCACAATCATTGGGAAGTGACCTCTCAGGTGTTTGCCGTGGTGCTATCCTGTTTACTCGCCCATGTCGGTGTACCTTTCAGTCTGTGCTTCTTCATAAAGTGTAGATGATGATGTGCAGTCAGGACATGCCCTTCTTAGGATAGATTAAGGAAACTACTGTTTATTGGCGTTTATCAGCCCGCTTAATGGGCTCTGTGATATCACAAGGCTTCTAATCAGCGGGTTTTTATGTGGGACCGGCCTGTAATTGAGGCAGAATGTCAAGTGTGAAGAAACACCTCACTGCTCCCTTTTTAAAATGCACACTCAGGTCTGTGTAGCCAGCCAAGCTTTAATTGTGCTGTTTCAGTTTTTAGAATTAGAGAAATGTTTAAAACCCTCTACACCAACTATGTTCTGTTCTCTCCAGAGCCAAATGTTTTGTCCTTGAGCCAGGACTCTGAACCTTTAGCTGGTCATGTGAACTAAAATCAATCTGGTCAAAGAGCTTTAGCTAATGGCCTTAACTGTGAATGGCTACCTGCTACCTAATTGTAGCCCCTCTCCTCCTCACATTTTTACCCTTTTTTTTTAATTTGCCCTTCTCCTGGCCTCTCCTCAGTAAGATTTATGACTCAGATTTTTTATTTCACTGCCATAGCAAGGACGCAAGAACTGTCTGTACCTGCTACCATGACGAAAATCAATCTCCCCTCTCTCTCTGTCTCCCTCTCTGTGTCTCTATGTCTGTCTAACTCCTTTCCCCTTTGTAACCGTGCAGGCAGTTGGCGGGGATGGGAGATGATGGAGGACAAAGGCCCTCGTGTAGCCGACTACTTTGTGGTGGCCGGTCTGACGGACCCGTCCAAGCCGTTGGACCAGGAGATCCACTTTGATGATGTCTGCCACAAGACGGCCAAGCCCAAGGCGCCCATCACGGATGTGGCGGTGGTGATCCGCTCGATGGGCGAGGAGGTGCCGCCAGGGTTCACATGCATAGAGGAAACACCAAGCGGTCATTCAGCTGATCTTAACAATGGCGGCCTCATGGCGCCCCAGATCTTCCTGTGCTACAGGCGGGGCCGTGACAAGCCGCCTCTCACTGACCTTGGGTAAGTTCCAAAGGAGAGTTGATCTTTGTTTCTGATGTATTTTGCTGTGTTAAAAACAACACAACACAAAACATTGTGGGTATTGAAAGGAGTCTACGGCCATGTGAGGCTGTATTTAGACACAGATGCTGAAGTCAGTATGTTAACAGGCTCCCAATGAGCCTGCTGTATGCTGATGTTGTTCACCATCTTGGTTTAGCATGTTAACGTGCTAACAGTTGCTAATTAAGCACAAATAACAGCTGGGTCCGATGGGAATGTGGTTCGTTTTGAGGGTATTTAGTAAACCATAAACCCAACTTTAATCAACAAATTCAGATTGACCTGCTGTTAATCCAAAAACACAGATGTCAACATCATGGTGGTGCTGAATTAAAAGTCAGGGGAGGTTTCAGTCTGGTGGACTGACAGACTGAAATGTGCCATCCTTGAGCCATGCTGCTAGTAAATATAAATAAATAATTTTAAAGGGACTATAAAAACTTTTATAAAAAAAGATTTTATTTCAAAGTAAAGACTGTTATAGCTCCTATTGCCTCAGCCTAGAGCTATGTAGCCAAATTGTAAAGAATAAATGATATCCAACCAACTGTAAAACCAAATGTAGATGCTTAATAGCATAACAGGTAAAGGATGACACATTGTCTGCCTCTGCATCTCCGCAGTCACGCTTTAAAACCAGCTATGGACAGGCTGCTCTGCAGAAAAGAGTCTGCATTGGTATTGTGACCACCGAGTCTAGACTGTTAGTCCATATATCCTAATAACATCCTTTATCTCTACAGTCAGTCACAGGCTGAGCCAGCTTATTTCACTGATAATGATGATGGTTTCACAATAAAGGCACCTCTACAAAAAGCCGGAGTGGTTGTGTGGTATACTGACACAGAAGGTGTGATGAACCTTGATGTTACAGCTCCTGCTTCTGCTTCAACTGCTGTAGAATATATTATCCAAGGGGCGGTTAATGGAAACGGATTCACCTTTTTTTGCTTTAAAGTTACGAGTGTGAGTTTTCCAGACATCTATAATAATGACTCACTGTAATGAAGTGCACAGTCTGATCTATCCAACTCACACGGCAATGTTCTTTATGTATTGCAGCACTGTATTTATTATTTGTCTCATTCCTGGTAATGATTAGCTGCTACTGTCAGCAAACGTTTGCAGAGGTTGCAGTTATTTCTGTAACTGTCAGCTTTCTAGTTACCATGAAACTCTGCCCCGCTGTTCCTTGCTATTGTGAGTGAGGAGTACAGTCCCTATTTTAAAAAAGTACAGTCCATATCATGTCTGTTCTGAAAAGCTGTGCTCTGACTTTGGAAAGCGCTCTGCCTAAAAACTCCCTCCTGTGCAGCAGTTTTCCATAGCAGCCTCTTTCTGTATGCCTTGCAGCCGTTCCCCCATTGTGATTTTCTCAGCAGCGCGAAGCACCGCAGTTACAGGTGTCCTCCTCAGCAACATCCTTTGAACTGGGGGGAAGTCAATACTGTTTGTTCAGTGCTCTCACACCTCTGGCTGACACAGGCAGGTGGTGACAATGCTAAGGAGGCTCATACTGGCCTCTGACTCTACAGAGTGCAGTGCTTATCAGGCACTGACACAGAGGCTCTGCTCAGACACTATCAGCAGCTTTTGTGTGCTGATAGCTCAGAGGGGCTGCACTTCCCAGACATTGTTGGGACTAATGGGAAGTGTGTGTGTGTGTGTGTGTGTGTGTGTGTGTGCAGGTGTAGCCATTATTTATGTGCAGTTTTATTTATGCAGAGGGAATAATTACTATTATCTGTGACCAGCGGTCATATTAATATCAATTTGGCTTCAATACTGAGGACTAGAAAGGAAATTGATGAGCACTGGCACCTCGAGGGTTAAGCAGAGGCTATTATCAACCCAAACACTGACGCATGTGATCACTTTAGTTTAGTAGCTGACGGCCCAAACAGAAGCCACGATCAATAAATATGTGACATTTTCTGTGTGAAATAGCACCTCTGCTCTTTTCCCCTGAATATTCATGCTTTATTTCAGACATTTCTTAAAGGATCAGTGTGTAGGATTGTGTAGACGCAGATTACATTGTTGCACCGTCCCCTTTCAAGCATGAAGGAGAAACTACAGCCCTACATGGTGGTTCAAAACGGCGGCCTCTATGGAAGGTGACCTGCAGCGCCTGTAGATATAAAAGGATTATTCTAAGGTTGTAAAAACACAAGGATTATTATTTTCAGGTGATTATACACTAATGAAAACATCGTTATGCACATTATATTCCATATCTGCCAATAGATCCTTCTAAATGTTACACACTGGACCTTTAATGGTTTATCTTCTCACAGAGTGGTGGGCCACCTCACCTAAAGTAAAGATCAGCCCCTTTAGAAAAATCCTGCACTAAACTCTGACCTCCTCACACAACTCCAGCTGTTTGGAGAGGCATTCAAGGTCTCATTTGGCAAACACAAAGGCCGGTTTAAAATTCTACAGAATTGGTGGCTCTGTCAATAAAGGACGAATGTCAACTGCACTGGTCTGATGGTGGGAAGGTCTGATGTAACAGCAGAGAAAAATGTGCACACAGGGTAGAGCAGAGCAGAGCAGAATCACCACAGCAATGAATACTGAAATGATAAATAGACGAGAATAAAAAAATCCCACAGCTGACCACTTTCAATTCTGTTCTCTTTTCAGCTTTCAGATAGTGCCTCAAAATGCCTGTTGAGTTCCACTTGAAGCAGTAATGGAGGATAAGTGCATAATGGAAGCACAAAGAGGGATGTTTAAAATTACTGCTACTGTTACGTACCTCTGAGTACTCATCCTCTAAGTGGTTTGTGTGAGTGTCCTCTTGTGCCTAATTGTAAAGCTGTATTGGGTTAATATGCTTTGACTGACGGTGTACAGTACATAAGCCTACATGCGGTACTGTGTTGGGATTGTCAGATACACAAAATCACACTTTAGGTTTGCTTGTTGTCATTAAAAAAACTTAGTTGGTTGTAAACTATTACTTTTAAGACTCTTGCTAAAATAGATAGAAGGCAAAAACTTTATTTTTATATAAAAACTCCACAATAATCTCTCTTGACCCTTCCTAAGCCCCGCCCCTTTTCGCTCTGTGCTCCAATAAGAGTCGAGCAAGCCTCAGTCAACCTTCTCCTTTCCTGTAGTTAGTTAAACTTTGTGTTAAGCTCGTCTATGTTGAAAATACAACCAAATAACGTTAAAATATGATAAGTGACATATATACCTCATATCTTACTAGCTACATCATTTACATCAGTCGTTACTAACTTAAAATATGACAATGTATGAGTCACTTTTATTTTTTATCCTTCCAAATTAATTTGTCTTTTCAACATAGATGAGGCTAACCTGCTCCAGATGGTTTGTTACACAGGACTACCTGGGAAAGCGTTGTTGGAAACTGTTTAGAAACAGGCAACCTGGCAAGATGGATTCTCGCAGGATTTTGTGATCTTGTGAGTCAAGCTGCCTCGCAAGACAAGCCTAGCAGATCACATAGCATATCTAAGTACAGGAAAGGAGAGCAAGGTTCTGACAGAGGCTTGTTCAACTGTTATCAAAAAGGAGTGGGAATTATTCTAAACTATTTTGCACAATAATACCAAACGTACAATATGTAAAATTAGGTCAAAGCATGCTCTAGTTTAAAGCATGGTCCATAGATAAGAAGGGGACAGTAAGTAATGAGTGGATATGCTGCTTCTAAATACAGCCTCATACAGTATGCACCCACCCGACTTTATGATCATCACTTGCTTGCCACAGAAAGCCCACATACAAAAGAAAATGAAGTAATTTTTTACTCCATGATTACTCCTCCACAAGCAGAACTGTTTGTCATTTTGGGTTCGAATGCAGCTGGAGCTCCTTACTCGGCTACATTGTCCTGTGATGTCTGTTTATGTGAGATGTTTTTGTTACCTGACATGGAAAATGGCATTTGCACGACCAAACTGTCAGTCTTTTACCAGCTGCTATCGTTATTATGAGAAACTAAAATGGCAGGAGAATCTGCAGCTTTTTGGAAACAACAACTGAACACAACCTCGATGGCACTCAGCTTTTTTTACCTCATATGTTGAGGTAATGACTCATTTGAGTGTGGCTTTAAAAGTGGCCCTCAGCTTGACGTTGAGGAGACATTTGTACACTAACTGCCACTTTATAAGCCCATAGATCTTCTGCTCGTTTTTTCTTTTTTTATGAATCGCATCAATCCTGCTTTGCTGGTTATGAGGTGCAAAGCAGACATTAAGCTTAATCAACTCCATTCTGTCAGCCACTGAAAACTGGGACAAATGCCCAATGTTAGACTTAAATTGGGAGCTCCACCTAATTGGCCCAATGAGATCACGACGGCATATTGTGTTGATTAATTCTACATGGTAATCACACTAATAACTACACATCGATGTGGAGTTTTGTTTGGCTGACTCCTTGTGCCGTGCCTCCCCTCGCAGCGTGCTGTATGAGTGGAAGGAGAGACTGAAACAGGGCTGCCACCTCATCCAGACCACGCCCTCCGGCCGCCCAGCCAACATCAGCGGCAATTCCTCCCAGCGCATCTACGCCACGTACCGCCGGGCGCCCGAGAGCCAGCCGCACACCGCCCTGGCTGTCACCGACATCTGCATCATCATCCCGAGCAAAGGAGAGGCACCCCCGCACACCTTCTGCAAGGTGGAGAAGAATCTCAACAGCAGCATGGTGAGAGAGACGCTGGTGTACAGAAATCTTGTACTTTTAACATTTTGTTTGGTGAGGAGTTTCTTGGTCAAAAAGCAAGGTTTTCTTTCTGCCACCCTTTTGCAAAATCATTCAACAGTCATGCGGGGAGGAATCTATCGCAGAAGAGTTGAATTGCTCATCCTCCTTCTGGTTTAGTTGTTAATGATAATTCTTGAAAATCAAGATAAAGGGTAACTTGAGGTAGAGGGTGTAGGTTGAGGGTAAGTGGGCACCCCAAAGTTGTATCAAATTCTTCATGAATGTCATAAAAAGATATAATAATATATGAGGGTGGGTGTGTTTTTTTACTGAAGTTACTGCAGGATATTTTGAGTTCAGCAGGCTTTAGTGCTCATCTTGTCAGAGCCTTGTCTGAAATTCAAAATGTCAAGATGTTTTGAGTCTTGAATCCTCAACTCACTTTACTCCAAACCTTCTCCACATGTTTTAAATTGGTGATTTGAGCTCCGGTACTGCACTCAGCAATGCAAGAAGACATTGAGCCTTACTGCAATGACTATGAGTCAGCCTGACAAACACCGACATATTTAGCTCCCATACTCTCCTTCAGGTAGAGTTCAGCAGTTTAATTTGAAATGATTGTGTTGACAAAAAATGTCAGCCTTTGAATTTGTGCTGGAACATTGCTGGCGTTGTGAAGGACAGAAAATGAGAAATAGACTGAATCTTACCTATTTATTCTCTTTTTCAAGTTAATTGCTGTTTTGCAGTAGTTAGGAGAGAGATTTCAGCCCCTAGGTGAGTCACTGGAGCTTGGTAGTGCATCTAATTATGGAAAATTGTGTAAAACACTCCTACATTACCTCAGGAAGTTTATTAATGCTGTGTGTGTTTATACCGATCCAGTCTTGTTTCTTTTCGAAGAGGGATGCAGAGTCCCTCGAGCTTCATGGCCTCTGCTCCTCTGTTTGGTTTCCTCCTCACACAGTATTCGTGCTGTAGACAAATATCTCTCCCTGTCCACTCTCCTGTCATATTGTGCTAATATCTCTCTGCCTCTCTGCCCCTCTCTCTTCCACCCACCCAGCCACACACACACACACACACACACACACACACACACACACACACACACACACACACTGTAGGATACTGTAAAAGTCCTTGCTGTGTCAGCTTGGTCTACATTTGGCATTTCATACTGTAGAACAGGCTACCCCCGCTGAGAAACTATGTGCATGTGTGTGACTGCACGTGTGTCGTAAAAATCTCTTCATGCAGAGTAAGTGTGCCAGGGAGTGTATATAAATCTACAGAGACTTGTGGTGCATGTAGGAGAAATTGAGGCTCCTACAAAAGAATTGGGATTTAGTTACACTCATTTTTCAATCTGACTAATGTAGGAGCTGTGAAGATAATTTTTTTATATTTCCGCACAGCTCCGGGTGCGTACTTCATGTCCAGATTTAAAGATATATTACAATTTTTAGTTGCCATACACCATCTTCCCCTCGCAGTGACTAATTATCCCAAACAAGATGTGTTTATCAGATGAATCTTTGCTCTCTGCTAATGGTTTGGTTATTAGATGCCTGAGTCTAGTTTGTCGCTTCTGGCTGGAGGGGTAATAACGTCTTTGTACTGGACTTTCCAGTTTATTGATAATTAAACACTGTCTGGCTTGATTGGGACATTTTAATTAAGGCCAAATGATGAATGATAATAGAATTCAGTTACAGTGTACTTTTCTGCTTCAGCGGACAAAAAGGCTTTACAATTTACCTCTAATTCACCCATTCACTCCCACACACACTCACACACACACTTTGTAAATGTATGGTTGTTTGCTGGATTTAAAAGGTTTTTTGTGTTCAGCAGCTGACTCTAATCTCGTATGTCGGCGCATCCTTAATGCACCTAAAAAGGAGGGTTTTTAAATGGGGCTGTGCTTGTGTGACTGTGTTACACACTAATAACATCACTGGGACAAAAATAAAAAGTTAACTGTGACAAAGTACCTTCTGTATCTGCAGCAGGTTTCAGGCCTCTAATGGTTTTCTGTAATATAAAGTTTGGGTTGTAGATTGTGATCTAAGCCCTCTGCAATATTATTTTCAGGTGAATAATCATAAAAACTGTGGTTTTTAATGTCTTTGTTCTTCTATTCTTCACATAACTTCATTGACTAGCAGATCCACATTATGTGAACAAACCAACAGAGTGATGTAGCCAACGCAGACTGGACAAATTACTCCTCGTGGCTCTTCCTTGGGTGACATATTGTAATTGAGTTGATGGAGTACTTAAAGTGTGATCTTATGATTATTTTGTCTTTTGGCTTCAAATTAATTGATTTAAACTCAGGTGTTAGTCACCACCTTGAAGCCTGTGTAGTATCTTTAATGTAATATTGTGTTTTAATTGTCCAAATGATGGATCATGATTGAGCTTAAATAGATCGTGATATGACTTTTTTTCCATTCAGATCGCCACCACTAATGTAAAATATTCAGAATTTGTAGCTGAAAAGACTTACTTTACCTCGCTTCTTCTGGTTCAAATTCTTAGTCTGCTGCTCCACATGCATCATTATAGCAGCATTGTGAGAGTCATTGGTGATCACAATGGGCTAAAACATGCAAAACCACTTAAATGGCTCTTTAAAAACATTGAGCTGCCTTTTATATGATTTCATCAAATGAGGTAATAATTTCAACTTTGAGAGGGAGTAACTGGTCTGCAGCTCTAAGCCCTGTATGCATTTAGTTGCCCGTGTCTTTCATAAAGAACAACATGCTAACGTTTCCCATTTTGATCTTGTTTTCAGTGGGGCTCCTCTGTCTACCTGTGTTATAAGAAGTCTGTGGCCAAAACCAACACAATAGCCTACAAAGCAGGTAAGCCTTCCTAATCCCATAACTACTGGAGCACGCAGATCCGAATGCTGATGTGTACCTCCTGTTCCTGGTGATAAAACATATCAAATAACCATGTTGTGAGTAAATACTTTCCCTCCTTCCTCAGTTCTTCCCCCTAATCACCGGCGTCTTGTGTGAGAAAAACAAAACTGGATAATTTGGTGGATAATTTCATACGCTGTGTTGTTTGGAAAGTTGCTTGTAATAATAAATTGGACTTGCACTAAAGATGAAGGAAATTAGGTTAATTTGGAAGTGATAGAACTGTACTGCATTGAACCTGGTGCCTGTTTCTCTATTTGCTCCAGCTGTTTGTTGTTGTAGAGAGGAGGGTCTGCTGCAGAGTAAACCGGCTGCAGGATGACATTATGCTACAGCTGTGCTTGCAAGTTCAGGCTTGTTGAAGCATGTTGATGCCTCCGAATCAGAGTGATAAGATAAGCTTCTGCAAGCCAATATTGTCCTAATATAAAGTTAAAGGGTTTAAATACCATATATTTAATGGTGATACAAGCATAAGGGATAATGTGCCCTTTTCACATTAAAGCCTTCTGACTTTCCAGTGCGGTGACAGAAGATTGTCATTTTCTGATAACACCGTTGGCTCAGTGCTGCTGTGTTTGGCTCAGCCTCAGATTGGCTGGCTGATGTTTTGTTGTTCATGTCTTGAATATGCAGCAGACTGTGAATGGAGCGATCCTATCTGTTTCTCTCTAACGCTTTGGATGAGTCAGCTCACAGAAATGAAGTTTATTTTCAACATTTCAGGCCAGGAGAACTCCAGCACGCAACTAGCTTTAAGTTCTGGAAACGGATGTGTTTTGCAACATCTGACTTTATTTATAGACTAATGCGACAGTTTATCCGAAACTGAGCGTGCTTGGTTTGTTTTGTTGGTGGATACGTGGTTTTTATTTGGAATAAAATATTATAAATGTGCACATTTAGCTGTCAAGCCGTTCATATACAAGACATTATACAATATAGTAGCATGTTTACAGAGAAGAACAGGCAGGAATGTATTGTATTAATTCCTAAAATTGCATTAATAATATATATATTAACATATTGTAAAACCGAATGATTACAGTACATGTGCATCTGCAGGTCTATGGAGCTTATTATTATTTTAGCTCATTGTTTTGCTTTAACAGCACATTTACAGTTTTGGTTCAGTCTCAGTGCTCTCATCAGCTCCATTTCCAGCAACATCCGCTACCTGATTTCAGCCGATAAAGCTGTCTGCTACCTGCCAAACACCTCATGGCAGACAAAGCTAGCAACTAGCTGGTGAAGAAGGTGTAACATCTAGCTGTTAAAGAACCAGATATGAGTTAGATTTGGGCTGTATACTGTAATTCTAAATATTCTGATGCTTACAAACTTGTTTCCAGTCTTTTGGCCAACTAAAGCAGGGAGTCGCCCCCTTTTCTCAATACTATATCTGCTTTCCAAAATAGGTTAAAAAGCAATCAGAGGATATATCTCATTTGTTTTGTCCATACAGAAGCCAGAGTGTTGTGGTTGTACAGGGATTTATATGCCAGATTATTTCTTGGCGAGGTATAAAAATGTTAATTTATGAGCTTTAGATGTGTTCCTAGGCAGATTGTGTTACCTTTGGACAGAGCTGTTGTAAAGAATTCAGTTTTCCTCCGAGCCCGGTCGATATATCAGTCAGCTGTTATTATTGGCTGATATTGGCCGCTGACATATTGATATTTTATAGGTATCGGTGAATATATGTTATCTGATATTCCAGCAGAGTGCACTGCAGTTGTGGCAAACACTACCAATTATTTGACACATTAAACAATATTTAAATGAAATATTCTTTAACGTCGGAACAATTCTTATTACAGTGGGACAAACTATCATAGTTTGAGTTGCTGACCAAGCCTTCATGCCACAGCAGGTTATGTTTATCTATTCCCTCCGTGGGGCTATAATGTAGCTGTGCACTTGCAGGTGTTTTCATGATGAATAATCGTGTCCGATTTTTGAAGTGAAGTGTTTAATGATACCGCATTTTAAGTGCTGTAGTACAGCAGTTTATCATTGGCCCCAAGAATGTAAGTGTGCACTTTTAAAATGTGTGTTTACAATTACAATCTCCAACATTTAAGGAATGAACCTTTGATGAAATCTGGTGTGAAGGTTTTGTTACTTGGTGGGTGTTTTTGTGCACAGTTCGTGTCTGTTGGTAGTTATTGTAGAATATGGTCATTCAGCCAAAGTTAGATGTAGCATAGAGTTAAGAAAGTGCACAAAGTAAAATCAGTTCTTCATTATCTTGTTTGTGTCCACTGACAGTGACTAATGACCCATAGGCCTGATTACCAAGCACTGATTGCTTATTATAAAGCCAGCCGTTTCTAGTGAAACACTGGCCCGGTAAAGTCGTACGTTATCATTGTGATTATAATAAATTTAACTTGTTTGGTTTCATTTTAAGCTTATTGGAAAGGCGGTTTTGCATCTACATTAGCTGTCAATTGGTAATCACAGAGGGTTTAGTCTCTGCTCTCTAAATTGAGTTCTCAGTTTGTTTGTTTTGTGTTTTTCTTTTCCCCCCGTTAGGTCTATTCAGCAGATATCCAGAGGAGGACTATGAGTCATTCCCTCTGCCAGAGTCTGTCCCGCTCTTCTGCCTTCCCATGGGGGCCACAATCGAGTGCTGGCCAGCTAACACCAAATACTCCCTCCCTGTTTTTTCCACCTTTGTCCTCACCGGAGCCTCTGGGGAGAAGGTAAAACGGATGATTGGATAAATTCACTCTTTTCTACTTTTATGTCTTTTTTTTTTTTGTCCCACTCAGACGACTAACAAACATCTCAGAAGCAGCATTAGGTATGAGAGGGTGCCAGTGACTGTTAGACCTCATCGACAGACTGTAACTGCCATCTATACAGCTGACATGACCACAGACTTACGCACTATAATGGGGGCATGACAAAACCACAATGCCATACCAGAAGGGAAAGTGGGCCAGGCATGCATGTTGTCTTTGTCAGGTGAAAACCATGTAACTTCACATCTAGGGTTTCTTTTTTAGGACTGGTTTGTTGGCCTATTTTATTGGTCCCGAAAAGTGAACATTGAGCTATGAGGTTTTTACCTCGTAAAAAACAACTGTCTGTCTCTCTCAATCACTCACTTACTCACCCACATGCACAAAACAAACAACATAGAGTTTACATGAACACTAGTGTCCCTTTAATCTGCCCCTTGTATTCTGGTTTCAGAGGCCTGGATACGCTTTTAGTGTCTTTTAACCAACCCCCACTTATAAGGGACTCATTCTGGCCTAGGTTGGGATTATTCTTTCATAAACAACCTACAACGTGAAATAAAACTAATTTATAGCGTCTTGCACAAGTTTTGCATTGTGTTTTAAATATAGGATCTGGGATAGTTTAGGGTCAGGGTATGGCAGGAGTTTAGATTAGTTTAGGCAGTGGTACATTTACAACTGTTTTGAAGTTAACCCGTTTTCAAGTACCTTTGCACAATGAGTATTGCTTTATTATAATTCTACTCAACTCAATTTCAGAGAAAAATATAGTGCTTACATTTATCTGCCAGGTATAGTTACATGTCAATGTACCAGATGTGGGTGAGCTTCTAAAACTGTGTTGGTGTCAACACCTTTAAACTAGGAATAAGTAAAAATGAGCAAAAGTTGAAGTTATGAATGCAGAAGTGAGTGTTATGATTAAAGTAATCACTGTAGTCAACGGGGGGGGTCCTTATCAGTATAGAAACACAGTGCTGTGTGTGTGTGTGTGTGTGTGTGTGTGTGTACACATGGGTCAACAGGTGAGTCCTCAGTTAAACATGGAGCATACAGATTGCCAGAGTCCTGCTGAGTCTCTGACCTTGGCCAGTAAAACACAAGTCAGCGTACGGACTGTCCTCACCAAATATCTCCCTGCATGTCCTCCAGCAAGCCTTCCCAACTCATGCAAACACACACACACACACACACACACACCTGTACACACACACAAACTTGACTCAGCAGCAGCAGCCTGCAGAGGGTTTGGCACCAGCGATGGCTGCTGACCCCTAACTGGCCTTGTTCAACAGAGCCGCTGCTATCTAAACATCAGAAGGCTTTGTATGTTATTTGTTTTCAATCACGATTGTGTTTCACCACATAATTCACTAATAAGTGTCAACATGAGCCTCATCCCAACCGGACCACTTTCCAAACCCACAGACCAGCACAGTGGGAAGGGGCTTGTGTTTAGATTTGGAAACCAACAATGTGTGTGTGTGTGTGTGTGTGTGTGTGTGTGTGTGTGTGTGTGTATCTGTTTGTGTGTGGCTGTGATGTCTTAAGATGGAAGTATGCTCCTCTGTGCTGCCTTTAAAGACACACCTCCAAGCGAGTAGCCCTGTTGTAATGGTGGTGCATATTCCTACCACGCTGGGCTTGGGCGCCGAGTCAAACCGCGGTGTCATGTTTCAAACTCCAGGAAATGTAAAAGAAATCAATTTCAGTCAGGTGACAGTGAAAACAAACCACTTCATCCATGAAACAAATGGGCGGGCCAATGATGAGATGGTTAACGATATAAATGCCTTGAAGAGGAATTTAGTTTCCTCAGCTAGAAGGAAAAGTTCCCAACAGGATGTTGGATCAACCAATCAGCTTCAATCAATTGCTTGACGCGCAGGTCAACACTACATATTGCTGAGATTTGGCAGTTACCTATAACACCCTTCTCTGCATATGTTTGCAAAGACATTTACCTGTATCTCCGAATACCTCCAGCTTTAGAGGCTCAGTCTATTAAACATGGTGGATAGTGGGTTATAAATGGATATTTGATGGTTCCTGAAGTGTCTGCATTATCATTCATGCTGATTCACACTGTATTGGTGTGTGATATTCAGTCCTGTTGATTGGTTTAGTGTGTTACAACAGAATTAATCTAATGTATATTCAAAGATTGCTCAGTATTGGATTTACCATTAATGGAGGACATGAAAGATAATCAATGTATCCTCTCCATTACAGGTGAAAGACTTACTTTACTTTCACTTGATCATCATTACATTGTTCATATTATTTTCTTTGTTGTAGCTTTTTTTTGTTTTAGTTAAATGTCTTAACCTTGAAAGACCAAACAACAACCACAAAGAAGTTTTGTTTGTAACACACAAGCCTTTTTAAATACGCTGGTCCCATTGCCATTCATCTATATTCATGGAATAGAAATACAGTGCTGTTCAACAAATAAGGCTGGTTTCTGAACACATGCACACACACACGCAGGCGACCTCAGTTCAGTCATCAGCAAACAAAAACGTGGGTCCACCGCGGCCCCTTTCTGGGGAAAATGTTAAAAACTGACCCACACTGGCAGCCAGCAGATAAGCCAGTTAGCTTTGATGTGTGCGCGTATTGAGAAAGTCTCATATATCCAGGAAGCAGAGGGGATTTATTTGGACTAATGCTGCCTCTGGCTCAGCTAACCGCTGTTTGTTTGGCCACAGATGGCACTCATGGTATTAACCGTGTATTGATGTTCAATAAAGGTTAGACAGCGGTGCATTATACTTACTTTTATTTCTATGCTTATTGATGTTTTCATTTATTTAAGAGTGCAGGGATGATTCAGACGACTGCATAGAGGTTTCTAAACTGTCTGACTCCTTTTCATTATTAGCTGGCCCGTTCATCTGTTGGACTTTTTCCCCTTGAAATCATTGTTAAATAATGACAAGAGGTTTAAATAACACTTACAATGGATAAGTTTACCGTTATGTGCTAGCGAATGTATCATGCCAGTAAGACTCCTCATATATGTAGAGGAACATACGTTGATCAGACACGTTATGCAGCCCCATACGCAACAGAACCACAACTGTTTCAGCAGTTTGAGCTACAGTAGCTCGTCTGTTGGACCACACGGGCCAGCCTTCACTCCCCACGTACATCAATGAGCCTTGCCCCCCCCCTTGGAGTACTTTTGATAGGTACTGACCTCTGCAGGCCGGGAACACCCCACGAGAGCTGCAGGTTTGGAGATGCTCCGACCCAGTCGTCTAGCCATCACAATTTGGCCCTTGTAATAGTCGCTCAAATCCTCACGCTGCCCATTTTTCCTGCTTCTCACACATCAACTGTGAGGCCAAATGTTCACCTGCTGCCTGATATATCCCCCCCACTGACAGGAGCCATGATAACCAGATAATCAGTGTTATGCACTGTCAGTGCTCATAATGTTATGGCTGATCGGTGTATGTTTTATGTGTGTGAGAGAGAGACATTTTTGTGGATAATGAAATTGGCTAAATAGAGCTGAAACTGTTTTAGTTTATGTATTAATTGATTTGTAAATCAACAGAAAAGAATTTGCAACTTTTTTGATAATTAAAGCAAAAGTGAAAAACATTTGTTGGTTCCAGCTGCTCAAATGTGAATATTTACTGCTTTTCTTTATCTTGCATCATTGTAAATTTAATATCTTATCTATATGGGTTTTGGAGTTATCTGAATTTAAAGGAGTCAACTCGGCAGATCATTTGATAAGGAAAACAATCGTTGGTAGCAGCCTTAAGGCTAACGAATACAGAGATGTAATAGATGTAGTGAGAGGAACATGTTTTTAGAAAGGACTAGTCAGTGCAGTTACTGTATGTGCTGACGTCTCCCCTGTTTCAGGTGTACGGTGCTGCCATTCAGTTCTACGAGACCTACCCGCCGGAGTGTCTGACTGATCAGCAGCGTTCCCAGCTGGGTCTCCTGAACCCGGATCCACTCAAACCCTCCTCCTCCTCCTCCTCCTCCTCCTCCTCCTCCTCCAACACTACGCCGACGGCCACCAACAGCCCCACTAACAGCACCGCAACCCCACGCTTGGTCTACACCAACAAGTGTATCTGTCTGCTTTCCCACTGGCCCTTCTTTGACGCTTTCCGCAAGTTCCTCACATTCCTCTATCGCTACTCCATCTCCGGCCCTCACGCCCTGCCCATCGAGAAGTGAGCCAACTATTTTTTATCTCTTAATTTCACCAGTTTTAAAAACAAATCTTCCTAATTGTTAATTTCACATCATTCTTTGAGCAAAGTCCCAAAGTGGGAAAAGTCACTGGTTCCCCAGGTGTTTTTCCCAAATTCTCTATTCTCATTTCCATTTTTTCTTTAAACTTACAGGACTTTACCTTTAATTATTCTAAATACTACAATATGTTATATTTCCTCTGTTCTGTTAAAATACTGCCTGATAGTTAGCTAATAATGTTCAAAGATTTCTCTAACGCCTAATTTGGATGAGGTTATCTTTACATGGGTAGGTGGGGAATGAAGTTTTCACTGTGCTCCTCTGTAATTGAAGTCATTGTTTTTCGGACGCGATTTAACCACTGGGGCATTACAGGATATGGTCTGTCATAGACATGGACACTCTGCAGGGAAAACTCAAAAGAGAAAGTCAAAAGCTTCCTTAAGGGGGTGCGGAAGGTAGAGGTGTGTTGTAAAGACGGACTCGTGGCTGCGCTAGGTGACTATGAGTCAAAATGTCGACATCTATTGTGAATAAACCTCCATAAATCTGCATAGAAATCATAGAACAGAGACTCTACAGAACTTCCTTGAGACTCATGACTTTCTTAAGTTTTCCTTAAATAACAAAGTAACGCAGTGATAGTTATCTGTACATCCATGGGTACAATGCAAACAGGAACTACTAATAGCTAATTTGGCGTACCTTTAATGGTGCTACTTACCTGGTAATTGTGTAATTATTACTCTTGACAGGATTAAAATCACTGACCAGTGCAGGTTATGTTAACATCACCACACCTCCCCTACAGAAATAAATCCAGTCAGAAGGGAGCTTAAGACAGATATAGTAGTTTCTCGTTGACAGAAATGCAAATTTACTGTATGGTTTCAACCTAGTAAATCAAAGGCGATATCATCAGTATGCGATGTGCGTCTGTGGGGCTGACAGCAAAAACCTGATGTTTAAAGTCCATGCTGTAGTCAGAATGTTTTCCATCTGTACACCAGAAACATCCTGATGTTTGAGAAGTTATCCCCAACAACAGTGGGTTCAGAAATACAAAATACAGTTCCTTCAGGTTGGATATTTACATTCCCCCAGACAGGTGATTCATGCTTTTCATGTTTTACTGCTGCTCATAACTCTCACCCATCTGAGCGGGGTGCATTGACTGATTAGTCAGCCTCCAACTGCTGTTATTTTTGGCCTCACAACCCCCCTAATTCTTCTTCTTCTTCTTCCCAGGCACATCTCTCATTTTATGCACAAAGTTCCCTTCCCTTCCTCTCAGAGGCCTCGCATCCTGGTGCAGGTAAGTTTAAGTTTAGGTCACAAGAGTATAACAGTCCCCTCTGATGTTTGCTTGCATATGGCACATGGTATAAATGGATAATTATTATTTTGCAGACAGTGGTGTTGTTTTCTGTAGGATTGCCTGTGGGCTGCAGTACTTTAAGTCCTCCATTATGGATGAATATTTGAATGATTCAGTGCAGGCGTTTTTTTGCTCGGTTGGTTTTATCTCACTTTCCAGCTTTTCTACAGCTTTCCCCTCACGACAGTTTGATGCTGAGCCAGCCAGTGTCTTCTCCTTTGCCACTCAGGTAAGAGCAGCTGCTTGCAAGCTTTTCTGGTGACGTCTGACTTTGTGCTAAAACACATTTTGTTGCTGATTGGCCCCAAAGATGCAGTGTATGTATGCGCAGAACGACACGGTTCAGATACCGGATTTCTTTCAACCTAGAGAGCGTCTGATAAGTTGTAAGACTAGTATGTTGACGTTTCTTTGATACATTTTTAATGAGAAAACATCATTCGGTACTGTTTATCATATTTTCTATATTATCCCTTGAAAATAGAAATACAGAGAAAGCCAGATTCAGAATATCAGACTCACATAAAAACAACCCAAAATGTGTTCAATCCCAGAGGAGGTTGAGAGACCAGGTTGTAGTTTCTTCCAGAAGAATTGGCAATATTGTGCATTGTTATTGAATTTTGCCCATTTGTGTGTTTTTCGCAGTGGTGGTCGATTTTCCACGCTGCTCCAGAACCTCGGACCAGAGAACGCCGTCACCTTGCTTGTGTTTGCTGTCACTGAACATAAGATCCTGGTCCACTCGTTACGACCCGCCGTACTCACCAGCGTCACTGAAGCTCTGGTGTCTGTAAGTTGCTGCCTTTAGCTGCACATAGATGATGACTTCAAGCTCTTCATGCTCCTGCCCGCTTTGCTTTTGCAAATATGTTTCTTTTTCTCTTATCACTAATAGTATTTCATGTGAAATATGGTTGTGATGGTTATCATCAGTTGTAGAGACAGAGAGCAAATGTGGAAAGTATAAATTGTGAGAGAATACAGTACAGTATATTTAACCAGTCTCATTTATAGAGGTAGGAGATTTCTTTTTATATTAAGCTCACCTGTACTTGTTTTTACACCTTGGAAACATTTCTAATAAACCTGCAACATATAACGAGGGAACCCTATCTTCCTTCTGATCTGGCTTTATCGTTCTCATCCTCCTCCTCAGATGATTTTCCCGTTCCACTGGCCCTGCCCGTATATTCCTCTGTGCCCCCTGGCGTTGGCTGACGTGTTGAGCGCCCCCTGTCCATTCATTGTAGGAGTGGACTCCCGCTACTTTGATCTTTATGACCCCCCACCAGATGTGAGCTGCGTGGACCTGGACACAAACACCATCTTCCAGTAAGCACAGTACCCAGAAACCTTCCCATTGATCTCTCTTCACATCTCTGTTGCCTTCTCATGATGAATGTTGTACGGCATTGTGTGTAGGATTAACCATAGCGCAGGAAGCCACACGTTAGAGAGCCCAACATTGTTTCCTTTGCTGCATCTGTTTTTCCCAGACCACATAACTGCCAGGTCATGAGTTCTAAGTTTAGAGACCAGGCCATTTTCCTGGAGCCTGGGTGGAAATGGTTATTTTTGTAGTGTCAAACTCATTTTAATATGAAGAGAATGCATTTTTCAGGTAAGGTCGGTAATGGTTCACATCATCTCTGGCCTCATTACCCGTCAGACGGCGTTAGGGTGGTCTGGACCGCTGTCGATGTTGGTTTTGGCCTCTCAGCCTCCCCAGAGCTCAGTGTATGTATGCTTCTGCTTTTCCAGCAATGAAGATAAGCGAGCCCTCACATGGAAGATCCTGCCAAAGAAAGCCTGTAAAAACCTAATGAATGTGCTGAGTAATCTCTACCAGCAGCTGGTTGACGGTGAGTACTGAGCTGATGAATGATCTGGTCGAACAAATTATTGTAAAAATGTGTCAGTTGTTTGATTTGGTTGTATTAATTTCAACCCTGCATGTATCGCAAAGTACACTTTCAGCAAACTTTTCCCTTTGGTGGTTCTTTTCATTTTGTGTTCAGTTGAAAGTTTCTCAGTTTCAAAAATAATATAATTCATTCAAACCCATATAGGGTATTTAATCTTCTTGCACTATGTTAGTACCTTCAGAAATCAAAAATAAAAGAAAATCTGTGGCTAATTAAGGTCCTCACAGAGTGTTTTATGCTCCATTCATCATCTTTAGCTTTGGATTCTGTTGTCTTAAGAACTTGTTCTCCATTCAGTGTATACAGTTCTGCTCTCCATTCAACTAACTGAAAGCCAGCAATAATCCCATTATTGCATAATTTCCTAATTAGCCATCTGTCCTGCTGTGGTTCTCATTGTATTATTGTCAACTTTTCTCTGCTTATCGTGGAGCATGCTCACTGAGAGACCATGAAACCTGCTGCTTATTGAGCTGTAGAAATTGAATTAATGAATTTTCTGATTCAGTGAAGTTGAAAATCTGCCCAGTTTCTGCCAGAATTGCTGAATATTGATACGCCTGCCAGAGGTTTTAGTTGAGACATTTAGGCCTCCCGGACCTTCAGAAATGCTGATATCAACTTGAGTCTATTTTTCCCTAATTATGTAAGCCTAATCCTTATTTGCAATAAGAATACGCGCTTAAAGACTTGAACCAGTACGCTGGCATGAGACCTTTAAAAATATATTCTTTGATCATAACAACTTCATCAGAATACAAACTGTGCAACGTTTTCAAAGTGATGATTCAACCTTGACATGAACATAGAGGTTCTAATACAAGTATTTAGTGACAGTTTTTTGTTTGCCTTCAGGTCAGTTCCGGCCTGATGGGCTGCTGGAGCTAAGCATGAGTGATTCGTCGGAGCTGAGCTGTGGGAAGAGCCTCCACATGCTGGAGCTGGAGATCCAGGAAGCCTTCCTGCGCTTCATGGCAGCTATTTTGAAAGGCTACCGTTCGTTCCTGCGACCCATCACCCAGGCACCCTCTGAGAAAGCCACAGACGCCAGCTCACTTTTTGACTTGCAAGGTATCTGGAATAATCACCCTGACCACTTCAAGCCAAAAGCCTGAAACCATTTATCCATGTGCAGAGTTTTAGAGCCGCCAGGTCACAGAGGAAACAGGGTGAACGGATGAACCCCAGCTGTCCTTCTCCCCGGCAGCCTTCTCAAACTCCTCACACGAAAACACACAAAACAATTACACAGAACTATCGACAGTATCATGAGCCAGTTTTTTTTCTCTCTGAAAGAAATGTATCTGATGGTTCCCACCAAAGTGTTTACTGATCACAGATGGTTTAAGCTTAGTTGTCTTAATTCCAGTAATCTGAAATAAGGTTTCCATAATGCGCAAGACCAGCTAGTCCACCACGAACTCCTAACAAAGATGGAGCAGCTTGTGCGTTTGGTAGAATTATTGCTTTTACTGTGCTTTCTTGTGAGTAAACACTAGAAAGCACATAATTACTGGACTTTTTAGAGGGCAGGCAAGTCACCCACCATGATTTAGAAGCTCATAGACACTTTTGTATATAGTCATTTCAACAGAATATAATCAGAAGGAGTTTTGGCATGTTTTGACAGGTATCCTTTGGATGAGCAGATTGTTATTAATATTATAAAAGCTAGTAAATGAATCTTGAGTTATGATTATTTTGTCAGACTATTATTTCCAAGGTCAAGAATATACTTTCATCTTCAAGGATTGTAAAACGTTGAAGCCAAATGGAATGAGATTTCTTTTTGATTTATTCTTTAAATTGGCCATTTTTTACTCTGATGGAGCAATTTTTCTGGTTATTACTGAGTTTCCAACCCAGCCCGAGAGCTTTGAAAAATACCCTGAAGTCATTGCTTCCAGCCTTTTCTGCAAACATCTGGAAATCACTTAGGGGCGACACTACATGTGCAGTCAGTTCCTTAGACCATGTCTCCGCCAAGGTCCGTGGGACCAGAACCGTGCTGATATTTATTTAAATCATCCAATGAGGGACTGATTTAATCAATAAAACGTTGAGAGAGAGACAGATTGAGTTCTGTGTGACTGAGAACCAAATGAGAACTGCATGTTTGAGCACATTGACCATCAGTTGTAAACTGTTGGTTGGAGCTGTACGGTCGGATCAGAATGTCTGTCATCCAAAAAAGTTGAGTTTGCTCCACCTTTCCATCATTATTCAGCCTTCAGCTAAGAATGTGAAGCCAGTTTGAGTCACAGTTGTACAGTTACAGTGTATGATTAGCGCTAATGAGTCTGTGAATATATAAACTAACACTGCGTCATCTGTAGCACCTTCCTCTATACAGCTGGCCAGCCTCAAAAACAGATGGCGTTGTTTAATACATGAGCTTTCATAAGTGTCCATCTCCACCTCTTGAGTAAATACACACCAAAACTGTTAGGGTGGGGTTTGAGAGGATGCTGGGGTTGAAGGTTCAAGGCTGTTTGCAGGCCGAAGGTCAGTCAGTTAGCAGCACAGCTGCTAAATGGTCCGGAGGCTTGAGTGTGGCCTCTGGATCGGAGCCCATAAAAGCTGGTTCACATCACAGCTGAAATGAGTTAGGGTGAAATCATTGTTGCTCCGCTGTAGCCAAGGTCATGTCCAGTGTGAGTTATATGATATGGCGAATGGGAATGGCTGCAGTACATTACATAATGACTCGAGGAAAGATGTTACAACTCGTGTATCATGTGTATGAACTCCTGAACGTTTTCAGACGTAATATCCATAACAACAAAAAAAATTTTGCATGTATGGACTGTATTTTATGTTACCCTGCTGTCTCCTAAAAATAACAATTTCCGTTATATTTTCATTATTTCATTACAGCGCTTTCAGTCCAACATCTGTGACTTCTACATTATTTCATACAGACTGCATCTGCATTTCCTTTTCCTCAGAATATCAGTTTTGAAGACAGATGATCAAACAAACGTATCTTAATATGTCTGTTGGACAGTTTAAACCTTGCACATGCATTCAGCAATTTACAGACTTATTGTCAATATTGGCTTAAAAGTTGAGTTTCACAGTTCAATCTTGATTTTTTAACGGCTGAGAAAACAATTTCACTTCAAGGTCCATTTAGTAGCTGTTCTGGAGTCATGTGCGCTGGGTAAACTCCCTCTGGTGATTATATCATATGATAAAAAGCTCCAGAACAGCTACTAAATGGACCTTGAGGTGAGATGGTTTTGTCAATTGGTAATAATTTGTACTCGTCAGTGCTCTTGTGTTTTTCTTACATGTTTTACCATCGTACTTTATTCCATATTAATGTCAATTTCTTCTACTTGCTTCATTACAGTCCGTGTAACTGTTTTAAAAAACATGCATCGGGTCCTTTTGGGTTGATGTTCGGAGGTTTTAATGTTTTTTTCTTCTTCATATTTTCATGAAATAGTGTCTGAGGGGTCTATAATCAGAATTTTATGCCTTAAAATGAAATGATTTCAGGTCTTAAAAGTGGATTGGATTACAGCTGAATGAAGTTAAGGTTACTTGTATAAAGTTGCTTTTTTCAGTCTCGCTTATAAATATGTTTTTGGGAAAAAAATGTATTGATCTCAATGTAACAACTACAAAACGAAACATTGAACCGACTTTCCTTCATATCCTTTGTACTTTTTTTTTTTGCCAGTATGGACATAAAATATGTCATAAATTACATTCATAAAGGTCTTAAAAAGGTCTTATAAAGTCTTAAATTTAAACTGTTGAAACCTGCAGAAACCCTGAGTTAGTCACAAAATCTGGTACAAATTGTCGCACATATTGACTGTTTTATATCACTGTAAGATGAATAGACTGTCTCTGATGTAAAGAAAAGCCAACCAACAAATGTAGGAGAAATGTCTTGAATCTTGATGAGTATTTGATTGTTGAATGAGTAATCAGCTAATCATTAATCAGCAGGAGTGTCCAGAGGCCTTTAGATGACTCTACTATACACAGTGAAGCTGCTGAGAGGAGTTCTGGTTCAGAATCAATTGATGGTCCAGGTTGCAAGCAGCCAGTGTTGAGATTAAAATATTTATCATCTGTAGGAAGTGTTTTGCTTCCACCTCTGTGCTGTGAGCCAGTGGCCATCCATCCTGCTGCCAGTCTCACAACAGCAGTGGCTTATTAGTCAGTTAAGCTGCTTTCAGCATCTATTAAGAAAGCTATCCACCACATTGTTGTACAGCCCAAACTGGCCATTACACTAATAACATTGTGTTGGCTTGCATTATCCAAACCAAGACAAATGGAAGATGTGTGTGTGTGTGTGTGTGTGTGTGTACATAGAGAGATGGGATAATGGATTTTTTAACCACAAAGTCACACACCTTTTGGAGGAAGACCGTAAATTGCTCTTGTAAAAACTGATATTTATATAATTTCAGTAGGTTGCAGATGGGTAGTTTACGAGTAACCTGAATATTTTCTGGTTGCGAGTTTTATTTTTGATACAAACTCTGTAAGAATAAAGCGTTATTGGACACATGGATGAAAAAAACGAATTACCTATTCAAACAGCAAACTATAACAAATTACTGATATCAGTTAACTCCCAACTTTCCAATAGTAAACACAACTTGAGTTCTTGCAAATGTATTTATTTGAACACCTTAAAGTCCGTACCTACTTGGGCTGCCACTCTTTTCTCAGTGACTGGAACCAGTTGCAAAAGTCACTTAAACTGCACACCCTTATTCCGTTATCCTCCTTTAATAACTCAGTATGTTACTTTCTCATCACTGCACCTGTTTTTAAACCTACTTCTCTGGCACACAGTACATAGATCTCTGTTGTGTACATAGTGTATTTATATTGTGCTGTTTTAACTCTGTTTAACTGTATTATTGTTTGCATTAGCTGTGTGTATGCGTATCAGCTGGCCTCCTGTTGCTGCCTCATGTTCTCAATTGACTTATCTGGTAAAATAAAAGTAAAATAAACACACGTAAACTCATAAAAACAAAAATGAACAACAATAAATACAATTTTGCACGGCTAGAAATGAATACAATAAAAATAATAAACTGTCACACAGAATTAGATCTCATACCATGTAAACATTGACCAGAACTTTCCAATCGGGATGATTTTAATCATCATTACTCACATTACTCAAGAAAATGAGTCTCAGCAAGTTAAGATTATTATAATTTGTAAAAACTAACTTAAACATTTATGTCCTCAGGGTTCTTGAAGAGCCGCGACCGCTCACACCAGAAGTTCTACTCACTAATGACCAAAACCCAGATGTTCATCCGCTTCATCGAGGAATGCTCCTTTGTCAGCGATAAAGACGCCAGTCTGGCCTTCTTTGACGACTGCGTGGACAAAGTAAGTGTTGTATTTTATCAATATAAAAACATACAGTGTATTAAGGTATGTATTTGATGCAGTGGAATTAAGCCTCTCACAAAAAATCTACATAAAAATCTTCTTTAAATCTTTACACACATCATAGTACAGGAATATATTTCTCTCCAAGGCCTCTTTGTGCTCCACTCATACTAGTATCAGTAGTTTACAGTCTCCTGTATTACTTCACCTGTCTTCAATCATACCTGCGTCTCTCCTTTCCTCTTCTAATTTCTTGAGTTTGTCTTTTATCTTTCCCTTTCTGCCTCTGTGTGCGAGCAGCTCTACAATTCAGAGCGGGGTGCAGACAAAGGAGGCAAGGTAAGTCTAATAGTATTTGGTCTCAATTCCTACTGGTTCTGGGTACATTGTGTTTTCAGATGGGGGATTTGTGCATGGTGCATGGTCCCGGCAAACAACACAGCGAACAATATTTGTCTGCTAGACTCACAGAAGCAAGTAGCTGCAGCTTTAGTTTGAGCTTTCATGTTATTTTCCCGCATGTGTAATTTAAATGACTTCCTTATAATCCAAACTCTGTCACCTTCTTAGAATATTTCCATTATATTAGTGAATATTGGAATATTCAATGTCCACATGTACAGTTTTCTGAAAAGATTTCTACCCTAAATTTTTCATGACTCAAGTGAGTAAGGGCTTTTAGTGCCTCAGTGATTTCTGAAGCACTAACAGAGCTTGAAGGTTTTATTTTTATTTTTTTTACATCCACTGGGCTCATATTCTTCAGTGTGACAATATGAAGAGCGTTGAAGAGGCTGAAAGTGTATCTTCTGAGCTCCACTGGGAGCGTTTTGGAGTAGTCTGACCCGTGTGCCAGCAGTCTTGTTACTCTATCAAACTGTGTTTGTATGTTGAAGGTTAAATTTTGTGTCCAGGCAGTCACTCGCTTCCCCGCTCACGTCTGTGGGTCACTGGTTTTTGTAGGTGATATTTGTAACGGACTCTGAAATAGACTTGTCCTTGGATTTACTTGTATGTGTGTGTTCTGTCGGTAATGGAGACATACTGGAAGTGGATCCAGAGGCCAGCATCCACAGCCTCCCCTCCCTGTGCTCCCAGGCCCACTGCATGGGGCCCAGGTCTCCTCGTCCTTCCTGTGTGTCAGCTCCACGGGCGATTAAATCCTCCGACTGTCTTTCTGCTCTGTGACTGGATTACATTATCTACTCTCTAGGAGAGAAAGCGCACCGCTCCACTCAGACCACACACGTACATTACACTCTACCACACACAAACACACACGCGCAGCAGTCACATACAGAAAGATAAGGTTAAAATGTATTGATCCCTGAGGGAAAGTAGTTCAGTGCAGCAACAAAACTAATTAAATCATGCAGGGGAACAAGACAAAAGACAAACTAATCATACAAATTAGATATAATTACATTTTTACAATTAAAAGCTGCATAAAAACAAACTGTAAAGGGAAAATTGAAACAAATGAAATAGAAACAATTGTGGGAAGTAAATCAAACCCACAGTGTCAAGGGTCAATTGGTAATTTCTTTAACATATAAATTACAGGTATATTTAGCCATATTTTGGGATCCACTAATTGGAAATTGGAGTTAGGGAGTGTACATTAAAGGGAGTCGTAGTTTTCATGAAAATGATACCATTCTCATGTCTCTAGGGTAAATATGTAGCTGCAGCTGGGTAGCTTAGCTTAGCATAAAGACTGGAAACACCTATCCTGGCTCTTTGCAAACGGAACAAAATCTCTTTTGTTTTATCTTCCCCCAAAAACGACACATTCTGGCTGTACATTGGGGGTTATGTGCTGGAATCTTCCTTGGCTGGGAACAACGAAGTCCTGCAGCTATCGAGGTGTTGGTTTGTGGATGGTTGGTCTAACTATTCCCTAAAGGACCAGTGTGTAGGAGTTAGTGGCATCTAGTGGTGGAATTGCAGATTTAAACCATTTGAATACATCATGAAAAACGTGAGATGGCCTATCTACATCCAGTGTTTGGTTTGTCCGCTCTGGGCTGTTGAAACATGGCGGTTCAACGTGGCCGACTCTGTATAAAAGGACCTGCTCTCTCTGTAGATAAAACCAGCTCATCCTAAGGTAACAAAAACCACAATAACTCTTATTTTCAAGTGATTACACACTAATAAAAACCTACTTATGAGCGTTATATTCAATGTATTCCAATAGATGCTCACACCTTCAGTCAGTAGATGTTTTGGCTGGATATATTAGGGAGGAGTGCGGGTAACTTAAAAGTATAGATGAAACACTTGTTTCTGTATTAAACTACCTTTACCAGTTGATCTGCAGTCATTCGAGGCAGACGACCACCCACCTAGAGCCGAGGGGTCTTTTCCTTGCCCCCGTCGCCAAGTGCTTGCTCATGGTGGAACTGTTGGGTCTCTGTAAATAATGTTATAAAGAGTTCGGTCTAGACCTGCTCTATTTGAAAAGTGTCCTGAGATAACTTCTGTTATGAATTGGCGCTATACAAATAAAATTGAATTGAATTCAGCAGATGCTGAAGAGAGAACTCTTGTGCACTCAGCTTCTTGGAAAGCTCCCAGTCTGATCCAGATGAACTGAATGTTCTCTGAGAGACACAGACAAGATGTTCTTGTCTCACCTGTCTGTGTTTTCATTCTGATGTCTGAACTGTAGAAGCAGCTTGTCAGACAGATTGCTTCAGCTGTCTCCAGTCTCTGTGGAGTAGTGTGGGTTGTCTCGCAATAAAAAACAAAAAAACTCCTACACTCAAATATAAACAGGTATAAATTACATTATATGTGTAAGTGTTGGGGGGGGGGTTGCAGAAATCTTAAAATATATTAAAATGGATCCAAATGCTAATCTCTATATTGGAATTGAATTACACACAGCCACAAGACACAATAAAGACTTAATAAGAATAAATAAAGACTTATTTTCATTGTTATCCTTGTATAGATTGCAAATAAATGTTATATTGCAAGTTAGACAGTGTGCTACAGTCTCATAAAATAGATGGGTGGAATCTTTTTTTGTCTGTAGTGAAAAAAAATATAAAAAATCTCGATGATGTGACGTTTGTTGGGATCTGTACCAAACAAACATGTTTTCCTGCATCTGGAGAACAAGATTTGTAGGTCAGGGCATCTCTGAAGATACAAATAACTACAAATCTAACTAAAATCTAAATGTTCAAATAACTTTAGGTTGATATGATTGTAATAACAACATTAATTTAAACATAACTGAGCAGTTTAAGTAATGCGTTGGCAGGTATCTTTCTCTATAATTTATACAGAGGTTACAGATCCTCTGGTCAGATATGGCCATATTATGATTTTAATAATGTTTCAATGCAACCCTACAAAAAAAAACATACCTATAAATACCCACAACATCATTAATAACATCACTTTAACGTAAATTAAATTGTAAAACACCCACACTTTATCAAAGATGGTGAGATTCCAACAGTTTCCTGTGATCAATAATTTAACCTAACTTGACTGAAACATTAGTTTTTAAATCCTGAAAACATAGTTAAGATGTTTTGCAGCATCAAGCCAACATTGTATTAAACATTTATCTGGCCAGATGTCGTTTAGCACTTCCTGCTGGTTTCCTGACTACATTGGGATTTGTAGTCCAGCGGGTGTGTTCTGGTTCTGCCCCGGGGTCTCTTCCCCGGTGGACAGATCCTGCGTATCTGAGGCATCAGCTGGTTCCTTCCAGTGCAAAAGAGCAGTGATTCTACTCTGATCTCTTTTTAGATATCTGAGCTAATGCACTTCTAGTGTTGTGGTTTAAACTGTTCTCAGAGACACATCACAGAACATTATATTAGCTTTTGATGTGCTGTATTAGACACGAGGATTCATGAAAGATTTCTTAGCTTAAAAAGGCTTTAGACTGAACCAAAGAACAAAAGTCTCCCTTACTTTACTGCTTTGGTTATCAAACTTTAACCACTATCAGACTAACTAGACTAAATTATGAACTTAGAGCAAGTGCTTCACTTCCCTCCCGTCCGCCACGAGTAGAATCATTGCTTGTAGTGCTAAAGCCTGTCATTAAGCACTTCTCAATTTATGATGCTTCCCTCTGTGACCCTTCATTTTTTATATCCACCATAAAGCTTCAGATTCACTCTGAAAACTGGAAGTCTTATCTGTCAGTGGCAGTAGTAAAAATATGTGCAGTAACTCGAGATCCAAGTTCTGAAAATGATAGGTGTCGTCCACTGTGCTCACCGCATTTCATTGTGTCACCTAGATGTATTTTTTTGCCACCTTTTTTATTAAAATCGGAGCGCTTTCCCCAGCGTTGAGCAGCCATAGCCTGTTATTATCTGGATAAGGGGTTATGGCTGGAGACATGCTGGTAGACACTCAGCTTTACAGTCATTTAATGCTCTCGCTGAGTTGATTGCAGGCTCTTGCCCGTCGTGTATCAAACACACACAGGACTGACTGCAGAGGACACACAAGAATCTCTGCTACTGCTTTACACTGATATAATGATGTTGTATGACGACTGGCTGACCTTGATTCATTTGATTGGTAATGATTATTATTAACTTTCTAAAATCCACAGAATATATGGAAGTGGTGAATACATCACAGCATGTGACCACAAGATAATGAACCCTCCATATAAAAATGGGTTTAATTGTTCACACAATAGCAGCATATCTGCTCACACTCTGCAGATCTCCAGACAGTCTGACTGGAGAAGTGACCTATTGATCTCTGTTTTGACTCTATAAATCCTCTCTGGGCTGTTTAGATTCTCACAGTTTCTGACACTTCTGTCTAATTTCTGCTCAGTCAAAGCCTGTCATTTTCTCCCACATGTGCAAACATACACTCACAGATCACAGCAGGACCATTAATCCTTAAGGGGCACTGCACCAATTTCACATTTACTTATTTTGTTTGACTAATAATGATGAGGAGGACTGCTACGCCTGTTAAAACAGAATAATTTCTTCTGTGACTCTGGAAGAGTAGTGATATCTTGGGCATCAATTTGGGTTTGTGGGTGTAGAGGTAAAAAGACACAAATGTTTACCACCTGTTGAAGGTCTAATGAAAACCCAGATCCAGTGTCTTAGGACTTTGGCCCATATTAGGGACTAAAAGTGCAATACAGAATCTCTTTTAATGAACTATCTTGAGAAAAGAGAAGAAAAAAGCTTATTTTGTAAGCGACCAGATATCAGAATCAGCTTCGGTGGCCAAGTATGTTTGTGCATACAAAGAATTTCACTCCAGTTTCTAATAGCTCTCCATCTGCTTTCACACAGTTCCAAGAACAAATGTTCAGGAAGATGATTTCTATCATCTATATAAATCTATACTAATATATTTATAAACACCATACAGTGTCTATATGCACATCAAACTGTTTCTGTATCTGCAAACAGGGATAGAAACTGTCATAAATTTTGTATGAGTAATATAATAGACCTAATAGAAAGTAGGTGGTTTATGTGTACACACATCTTTATACAGCACATAATGGTAAACAGCTAAATATTGCACTGTAGGAGGGAAGCGGAGGAATATGGAGTACTGTAGTTTTGAGCTTTGTTTGTGTGCGTGGTGACAGAGGGCGGCTGCCGAGAGGTAGAGTATAAAACAATGAGGAAAAAGAAAGAAATAGGAAAGCATGTTCACCCGGGAAATCTAGGTCACCTGCTGTCATCCTCCCTCAGCTCTCTCCGACACGACAGGGTGGCAGCTACAAAGCTGGTTTGAAATGATGCTTCAGTAAAAGAAAAAAAAACGTCAGGTCAAAACCCTCCTATGCAAACACTGACGGATTTATTACAGGGCTTAAAGTCAAGATCTGGGTTTTTAGTTCTCACCTGTCTAACGGGATACTCCTTATTCCCATCAGCTGTGGTAGATGACGGGTCCCGGTACGACCACCGAAACATCTCTCTGTCCACATTTGTGTGTTCTGTTGTGCAGGTGGACAGTGACAGGCCGGAGGAGACCAGGCTGATAGAGATTGATGAATCCCAGCGGAGTGAGCACACAGTCTTTATCACACCTCCAGAGCTGCCTCCTCTGCCTGAGGGGGAGGAACATCCACTGTGCTACAGGTAAAAACTGAGCTTATGCAGCTGACATTCCCTCTCAAATGGGAGAATAAATACGAATATTTGTAACTTTTCTTGTTTTATTCTTGGCGTGTTTTCATGTTTGGATAACATTTTGCAGTTGAGTTATTGTAACCGAGCTTTCACACCAGAAACTACAAAACCCATTTTAGATTATTATTGGCCAGTAACTAGAGGTGGGAAGTAACGAAATACAAATATTTCATCACTGTTATCAAGTAGTTTTTTCGATGCATCTGCATTTTTACACAAATATATGAACTTTCTGCTCTTTACATTTTCAAAACAGGCTCGTCACTTAAATTTTAAGGCATTTTAGGGGAATTATCAGTTATTATTCTTCTTAGTTCCAACGTCAGATGGTTAATAGACACAACATGTCGGAAATGACGTAACAAGAGGAAACACGAGAGCGGGAGACTCAAACCCTATTGGAGGTTTCAGTTAGCTTTGCACAGAAACGGCCGGTAGAATTGTCCTTCAGAAACCAAGAAATACTGTATGCTCTTATGCTTTTACCTACTAAAGAAGTTGAATCAGTACTTTTCCCTACAGAATCATCTGTGCTTCTGAGTAAAGAATGTGTGTATTTTTTGCTGCCAGTAACATGAATCATGTGCCAAGTGCTTTAATCACTCCACCAGACTGCAAACACATTTCACATGTTATTTGTAAATGGGTAAGGATGTACTACTTTGCTTTCCCTACTTGACATCCTCCACGAGACTAACTGAGGACCAAACAGCAGGAAGAAAAATGGAAAATCTGAATAATAAATTGAGTTTAAAGTTGTTTAATTAATTCCTGGATTAGCTGTTTGAGGACCAGCAGGTGTCCGGCTCCCTTACTGGGACCAAAGACTGAACACTGCTGCTGGACTGTGTGGCTCTGAATATGCGCTATTTGTATTCTGCAGTCATGTTTCGCTCTAAATAATTAATGCCAAGAGATATTTCAGAGGCACTTTTGTTAAGCTCCCCTAATAATCCATAATGACCAACAGACTCCCAGAATTTATCATCAGCTCTCCTCGTAGATAATTACAAGCAAAGTGTTATTTATGATCATTATAACCTTGGAAGGAATCACCTCACGTTAGATATTGCCAAAAGACAGCAGAGTGCTGAGAGAAATAATGTGTTTCTGTTCTTCATCAGGTACGACGGTTTCCCAGTGTTAAGTCTTGACCTGTTCGACCCTGTGGAGGGCCTGCGGACCCCCTCCTCCCGCCTCGCTGCCAGGCACAGCTGTCCCACCAGCCCTGCCCCCATGTTTAGACGCACCAAGCAGGTCAGCATAGCAGTAACTCACTGTTGTCACACAATGATTTATTGATTTATCTGTTTTTAGTGCTGAGCGGATGGTATTTTTCCAGACTTAACCTGAAATGAGAGCAACAGTGAAAGGTTGTTTTTCTAAAATTGTCAAACTTGCAGCCAAAATCTACATCCAACAATTTAAATAATCAGATGATCTTCGAAGAAAAAATGACTCCCTAAATATATGAGAGCCAAGAGGGTCAGTCAGTTTTATAACTGGCAATTCAGCATATCTGCCCAAACTGCCTTAAGCAATAGATAGGCCTACATAAAAGAAAAATGACAAGGAATGAAGGATATTGAAGTTTGGTAACACTTTATATTAAGATACACATATTCACCATTAACTAGTTGCTTATTAGCTACCATTTTAGTAGCATATTGGCTATTTATTAGTATTATAAAGCACATATTTATGTCTATATTCAAAGAGTCTTCCCTTAATAACGTCCTAATTCCTGCTTATTGATAGTAAGTAAGGAAGTTTTTAACTTATATTCTTTGCTCAGTATGAGCCAAAGTGACAAGGCTTTAAACTATTAAACTTGCATTTAACTTTGTATTTATTTTTATTTTTTAATTATTACAGTTTTTTACTAAATTATGAGCAAGATCTCACTTTAGTGGGAATGTATTCTAAAAGATGAGATTTCAGCCTAAAGATTTTGAGTGAAATCACACATCCATGAGCCTGATTTGTGCATTAAAGAATTTCCTTTTCCTCACCCTCACCTCAACTTCCACAGGAGATCAAATCAGCCCAGAAGATAGCCAAGAAGTACTCGTCCATCCCCCAGCTGTGGTCCAAGTGCCTGCTCCGTCACTGCTACGGCCTGTGGTTCATCTGTCTGCCAGCATACGTGAAGGTGTGCCACTCCAAGGTGCGGGCACTTCGCACCGCCTACGACGTCCTCAGGAAGATGCAGGCAAAGAAACTGCAGCCCCCCGACGAGGTACGTTAACCATTCCCAAAAATACCTGTTTGACATTTATTCAACTAGACAACAATGTTTCCAATGTTTGTTGTCTCACACTGAGCTCTATTTTAAGAGTTTCTATCTGAACAATCACACATGTACTATACAGGTCTGCTACCGGGTGCTGATGCAGCTGTGTGGACAGTATGGCCAACCTGTCCTGGCAGTCAGGGTCCTTTTTGAGATGAAGAAGGCCGGAGTCCACCCCAATGCCATCACTTACGGCTACTACAACAAGGTACAAAGCCAAAAATTATTGTATATATATTTTATTTTATTTATTTATTTGATAGGGACAAAGCACGTTCGTGAACAGACGCTGTCAAGCCATTTTTGCTACACAAAATTCAACCCTTTTTGGCAGATAAAAATAAACAGATACAGATAAACAATACATACAGTTGTCATGTATGGTTGATAAAGTGATGTGATCTAAATCTGCCAGTAAAGACGGAGGTTTTTTTATTTATGTCATAAAACATTGCGCTTGGATTCAAATGGGAATAAAGGGTGCAACTCACCAGTACCTACCCTGTGCAGTGTCTTACACAAGTGCTAATAAAAATATATTAGCACTGGGACTCCCTGCCCTGGGTGTGGTGTTCCTGATGTGGGTGTGTTAAGAATATTCTGCTGATTCTGCTGCAAGTTGGACTAATGTGTGAACACGCCCATGACAGCCGAAATGTCAAACTAATCTCTGGGAAGACTTTTCCAGTGGGATAGTCCCCTTTTCCATCAGATGTAATGGATGAAGACACGGACTGAGTCGGAGCAATAAAACACAATTAAAGTCAGGAGAATTGGCTACTGTTCAAATCAAACAGTCGTTATGCTCATATCGAAGGGACGGGCTATATGAGGAAATATTATAAACTCAATTTGATTTTAAGATGCAGAGAAATATCATGACATAAAATAACTACAATGACTTTAAGTAAACATGCTAATAATATGCAGTTTCTGTACAAGTTAAGCCATACTCTGCATAAAAGTTCGTTAGAAAACTGCGATATATTATAAAGCTGACTGATTGCAGCCTAGATGCTGATTGTTTATTCATGATTTACAATAGGCGCATAAATAATTGCATCCAAACTATTACCCCACTGTTGCTCCATCACTTAAATTCATTCCTCTCCGGTTGGTACTCACGAGGCAGAGAGACACTTCATCACAGTAATGCCTCTGCAGACACTCGGCTTGCACATAAAAAGAAACATCGGTGACATTTGCAGTTTCCCGCCAAGGTTGTACGGTGTCGTGTGTGATCACACACAGGTGTCAGGATGAATCGTGGCTCTGTTATTACTGCAACCTGTCCCTGGTCTGGCAACCCAGGGAGTGAAAAAAGTAAATTGGCTGATGTGGGAGTTGGCTGTTGGGAGACAAGGCCACAGTACAGGTTACGTCCGTGTGTTTTTAGGCTTCAGAGGGTCTTGTTTCATCTTAGAAATGGACGGCTTGAAGGGAAAAGGTGGCTGATCCCTCCACTGACACAATTAGTATCTGCTGCAGCTGCTGCGTCCGACAGTTGTTGGTATTTTTTCTCACCTTCATGCTTCTTTAGGTTTTCGAAGTCCAAGGATAGAAAAGAGGTTTTGTTTGTGTAAGAGCTCATTTATTAAGTCTGGCATTTATTCCCCTTTAAATACAGATGCTTTAGCACAGAGTTTTTAAAATGCAGAATATAAAATTAAACTGAACTAAAAACTCACCTGAAGCTAAACTGAAAAGAAAATTCCTCCTTGAAATAGTTGAGAACATAAAACTAACTTCTGAGAGTGGAAGTAGAATAACCTTGATGCTCCCCCGTAAATGGATCTCTGTGCCAAAGTTACCACTGTTTGCTGTTCTCTATCTACAGTGCCCCCCGTCATTTGCAGTTTAAATATACCTGTTCCCTGCAGAACAGCACTCGAGGCAAAGCACCACACGATAGCACAGTTCAATTCAAATTAGGTTCCAACAACTGTACTAAGTTTCTTATTCCTGTACCCTTGAGAAATAACACCAAACCAAATATCTGATTATTATTTGCAGCTCGAGAAATGTTAGAAAAACCAAAACATGGTTTCACATTTCCACCGGTGAGAGTCGTACAATTTTCTGTATCAGAGTTTCGGAAAGGTGTAAATCCATTCTGGGAGAATCGAGGAACTTCAAACACAATTTATCTCACATTTCTTATACCGAGTCTTTTAGAAAAACAACAATAACAACCGGAGAAGTGTCAACATCATTAAGTCAAGACAGACTTTCTGGGTTTTCGCATCACAGCAGGAAACTTTGAACTGTTCTTCTACATTGGGTTTTGGCCTCGGTGGGTTAGACTCTATAACAACAGCGCTGTGGATGACTCACACTTCTCCATCATCAGCATCCCTTTATGCACTTTTTCTGTGTAAATAAAAACACAATTGGAGACTAATGGTGAGACCTGAGTATTGGTTGAGCAAGAAGTCAGGTCGATGACAACCTTTTCTCCTGTAACAGTCAATTAGAAGCTGTGCTGATTTGCTTTCTTGTCGCTAGAAGACCGATACCTTTTTCAGATCTGTTAATTAAATATGACGCTACAGCCTCGAGACAGCCTGGCTCTGTCAAAGAAGCAAAAAAACATGTAGCAATACCTTTAAAACTCACTCATTAACACATAATATGTCATTCTCAGTCTTTCACCATGAGGTTGGCAGTGAGCGATTAGCTTAGCTTAGTGAGGAGAAACAGCTATCTTGGTCCTGTTCAAAGAAATAGTTCCAGCTTCCCGTCAAACCACAGCTTTTTGTTTTGGCACTTGAGCAACTGAGCTGTAGAGGTGTTGGTAGACAATCTTTATGCTAAGCTAAGCTAACCAACAGATATGAGAGTGATATCAATCTTCTTATGTAAATCTCCCAAAAATGCCAAACTATTCCTTTAAAGACATTGATTGATCGGCTCAAGATATCAACCATCAGTCACTTGTCTAAGATTTTATGGATTTCCGCCTTATAAACAATCACAGTATCTCAGATCCTGTTGCTAGGAAGGTCCATTCCCAGGTAGCTCTCTTACAGACGCTTTACAAAGACTACAGAGTTATTTTGGAATATCAGTAAGTGGAACTTTGGCCAGATCGCTGTCGTTAAGTCGTCTTAACATTGCTGACAACATCTGCAGGAGGGCAGCCTCCTGCCACCTCGCCCAGTCCTGAGAGGCTTTGCACAGGAGCAGCCAGCGTAATAAACCCGGTTCTGCTCAGTGGCATACCAATCGTGTTTTTCTCAGGGGGCTTCTGAAGTGTATTTTAGGAGCAGACAGAGACTGTCGAACGTGACTTGGCCACCAACAGCTGCGGTTCCTTTCCTTTCCTTTCCTGATGTCGAGTGTGTCTCTGGATCTAATAACGCTGAAGTTAATGCCTTTGATGAAAAATTCATTCAGGGTGATTTTATATCGAACGGGATTGGGTCAGTTTTAGTTTGCTCTCTTTAAAAAATGTTGAGTTGAAACTGAAGTTGGAGCTCAATATTCTCACAATATTCAGGCTCTTAATGTTCAGTTATTTAGTAGAAGAATATAAGAACATTTCATGGTGGAAGATACTTGAAATAGAAACTGCTTCAAGAAAATGTGATCAGAAACTTTTAAAAGTAACTTCAACGTCATTCATCTTCTCCTTCACATCTCTCTCTCTGGTCTCTCTCCCTCCCCCCCGGCGTCCAGGCGGTGTTGGAGAGCACGTGGCCCTCCAGCACCAGAGGAGGATACTTCCTGTGGATGAAGCTGAGAAATGTCGTTCTGGGCGTGGCGCAGTTCAAACGGGCGCTACGACGCCACGCTCCCCTCACCCAGAGCCCTCTGTCAGGTAAACTGAGATCAACAACCCTCTGCATGCCTCACAAGAGGAATGTTGTTGTTGTCCATGCATTCAAACCAAGAGCAACCATGAACACTACAGACTGGTATCAGAATCAGTTAATAGTATAAAAAAGAGACTGAACTTATCATTTACACTCGCAAAAAAGGAGATTTAGTGTTTAAGTTTGGATTGTTAACGTTCATACTGCCTCAAACACGTAAACAAATCTGTTTAGCTTTAGGGTAATGCTGAATATCAGTCCAGACTGTTGTTTGTTTTCAGTTTATTTGTTTTTTTCTGGTTAAGCCTTAAGGACTACTGGCTGACCAATATCTGTAATTATAGCCATCATTTCTTACAAGTTTGCACTCAGATGTGTTAAAGCTTGTGTACGACATCACCAAAAAAGACTGCATAGAAGAATCCTTATACAAGAAAAGAGTCCTTATACAAGAAGGTAATTTCAGTCATTTTTTGGAAGCGTTACACATGGACAATAAATTAAATAAATCAGGCTAGTAGCTAATGATAATTACTCATTAAATATAATCTAAAAAGATGATGATCAAAGATTTACAGAACAATCTGAAGGATAAAACACTTTATAAACAACACTTGTTCCTACTGCAGTCTCAAACCCATGTATCTGAAGCTCAGAAAGGAAAATCAATCCAACCACCATTTCGAAATTACATTTGTCAGTCGTAATTAACGACCAGCAGAGTTTAAAGGTAAAACTATAAAACACAACTGTGTGATTTAACCCCCCCCCCTGCATGCCAGTGAACACCTGCACACCCAGTACATGCTAATCCCCGGCCTGCTAATCCCTGCTTTTTTAAGATACTCCCTGTTACTGGCGTAAGCATTGTGTTCTTAAACTCTCCTCCTGAGTTCAGTTTGAAAGAGCCAAAGGTTCACACACACACACACACACACACACACACACACACACACACACACACACACACACACACACACACACACTCATCTGTACACACCAGTGAGAGACACAGTTGGATTTCATTTCTCACAATGTTACTGATGATGTAACTTATAATACATCGCTCCACTCCCGTCCTACACTCATATATAATAAACTTTTACTGTGACACAAGAGGTGAAAAACAACTGGCCTAAATGCTTCTTTTTTATGTGTTATTTTCTAATAATTTTCTATGAAGTTTCCTAGAAATAACTTTGTAGTTTGATGCTTATTAGAGGGTGAATAGAGGCATTGCTCTGCAACAGTTACTTGGAGTTTATAAGCATTTGTTGATTTCTAGAGGGATTTCCTTGAAAGAAGTGATGAAATTTGGATCTTTTTAAACTCAATTAAATATTTATTTTTGGAAACTTAATTCTCCATATTCATCATTAAATTATATATTTTTCAAGTCATTTTTTAATTGGAAGTATAACAACTGAGTCAGTCTTTGTTTTCTCTATAATTAGTACAAATTTACATTTAAACATTTACAGCAATCAGCTCTAGTAAACTATGGGACCCATAAATAAATATACTGTTTTATCCTGGTGGCTAAACATTATATATAAAGTATTTTTAAGCTTATGTTATTAATATTCTGGTTCATCTGGATTTCTATTAAATTACAGAAGCAATACACCAGTACCATACTGATTCTTCATAAGCTCTATAGAAGATAGACACTTCCTTTCACCCACTTATCCAACACTTAAAGATATATTAAAAAGAAGAACAGTTGATCCCCTGTGGAGCAGAAATGGCGCCCGGCTTCCTTTAACGCCTTGTTGTCTTTGGGCAGATGGCAGCGACCTGGACGCTGTGAGTCACGGCAGCCTGGATAGCTCTGCAGACACTAACCTGGCCGAGCAGGGCCCCTACGCCACTGACTCCGTCAAAGTAGACCCCACTGATGATAGATCTAGCACAGGTACACTCAACATGGCTGCTGCTTGACTCAATCTTTCACAGGCAGCCATCTTTGTTCTACATCTTTTTCTTCTCTCTCAATGACATATATTTTTTATTTTTTATCCTCCTTCCTCATTTGTCCCGCTCACCGACCGGCCTCTTCCTCGTTCCCCCTCTTCCTCTTACACCTCCTAACCTCTGCTGCCTGTTTTTCCACCTTCCTTTCGTCCCTGTTGTCCATCAATGTCTCTCCCTGGTTTTGCGGCTGTGGTTTCTGCTCTGCTCTAACCCTGCCCTTCACTCTGGCCCTGCCTGTGTTGCCCTTGCATGCAGCCGGCCGTGGGGGCGGCAGCGTGGGCGCCAGGGCCCTGGTGGCCAACTCACACTGGGGGGGCTGTGAGCTCAGAGAAGCCACCCTCCACCCAGGTAAACCTCTCTGTCAGCCTGCCTGTCTGTCTCTCTCTCTGGTTGCATTTTTCTATCATCTTGCAACTGTTTTATTTTCTGACTTACTCAGCCCTTCCATCAACACACTTTTTCGGTTTCTCTTTGTCTCTGTGATCTTTGCCTCATCTCTCTCTCTCTCTCTCTCTCTCTCCGGCACATCCCAGTCTGCTGCTCCTCTCTTTCTCATCTCTCTTTTGCATTTCTCTCTCCTCGCATCACCACAGAGTGATTTGTCATTGTCAATTATGGCGAGTAATTACCCAGAGGCACATTCTTTTTGATTACGGAAATAATTTTAATCATGGAGATGGCAACCTGGCAGGAGACTTCGGCTAGTGCGCACAAAGTCTGGGAGGGAACCGCAGCTCACAGCACAGCAGGAGGGAAGGACCTCGATGTGCAGTTCATTGATTATTACAGTCCTGGAATGAGTTTTGTCACTTGCCATCAGTTGCGAGTCGCTCCATACTGTATTACTGCCGAGCTGTGCAGCCTCATGTTTTATTTAGAGATGCCGACCAGAGAGTTTCACGGGAAAGATGAAAGAGGAGAACAAATCATCAGACAGCTGGTTGCCTGGAGACCCAGGGAAGTTTTAGAGGCAGATGGAAGAGTCAGCCTGGAGTGACAGCAGGGTTTTTTTTTTTTCGTCAAGTCTTAACAGTTAAATTCATTAGCAGCTGTGAAACTGAACTTGGCTTTCACGCAGTCACTGTAGATCTCTGCATGCCCTGAGGAGGATTCTTTTATTCAGCACAGCTTAGCTGCTTTTTTCTCTTCTCTCCCTGCAACAGTGCAGTGCCTCCCAGAACTGAGGAGATGAAAGGGAAGAAATGCCTCACTAAGTTTTTTTTTTTGTTTTTTATGTATGTTTCATAAATCTCTTCTACCACAGTGTAAAGCTGCAAGAGATGCACTTTTTTTTAAACACCAAAAAGCTTTTTAAATGAAGGTAAATAAAGGATTTGGTGGTTTGTTCAGTAATACGAGGGGTGGCACACATACAGTGTTGTTGAAGTATTTCTCTTATACTTGAATCGTTCCTCTGCATAAATTTTCCATGCGTTGTGTTGCATATTTCTGTTGATTTTGTGGTTTAATATCAGAGAGAGTTCAGTACTTCTATTGTCCCTCTTATCTAATTTCATCTTTGTCTCTGTCCTCTAGGAGATCAGTCAGACTTGGGTTATAACTCACTGTCCAAAGAGGAGGTTCGGAGAGGAGACCCCAGTGCCCAGGAAGCCGTCCCCGACAAAGATGACAAGAAGGAGAGCGACTGCAGCTCCTGTCAGTAGTCTGTCTGATCTGATATCACCTGATATTTCTGTCTACTGTACCTTCTAAAAATGATAGCTTGGCAGCTTCGTAGCCACATGGGATTTCCCCTTCCTCTGCCTTGATCTTTCCGTCTGTCTCCTCCAGAGATGATTCATTCATTTTGGTTTCTCAGCATCAAAGCATTTCAGTCATGTGCTGTTCTTTTTTTTAAGAGAAATGCAATTTTTTTCAAGCTGTGCAAATACTAAAAGAGACTGATTTTAAATTGTAATTTCTGTGTTTGTAGTGTCAGAGACTGAGAGTGCTAAGGGAAGTAAAGACTGCCTCCCTCAGCTGGACATGGAGGTCCATTCCTCCTTCAAATCCCGTGGCATTGTTCGCAGCAGTTGTCCGTATGATGATTCATCCTGTAAACCCAAGAGCTCCGCCAGCGCAGGTAGGGAAGAAAACTTAAAAAGATTAAAGTAGTTTTGAATAGTGGGGGGGAAACTGAAATGTTTTTCCTCACTGTATATTTCCATTTCAAAGTTTTCTTTTAATGATATCCTCAATGTTCCTCAACATAGAAACACAGACCCTCAGTTTTAATTATTTCAATACCCATGAGCCTCAGCTGCTGTTGCTATGGCGAGGAAGTCAGAGGAAAGAATGAGAGACGCATTAAAAGACGTTGTTTTCAGAATCTGAAAGTGATATCATTTTCACTGCTGATTGTGTTATCTCCTCAAAGTGTAATCTTCCGCTCATTGTTAGCAGCCCATTCTAGCAGAATTGTAGACTTAGTGATTGCGTGTTTCTTCAGGCTTGTACCGTTTATCAAATCTAATGCTGTTGGTTTATATTAATGATTCAATCAAGTCCAGTCAAGCCTTGTAGTGCAGCATCATCTCACATCATCTATGCAGAAAATGAATGGGATGTCTGGAACCCTGTACGCCCAAAATAACTCGCTTTGTAACTCACTCATGTCACTTCCTAATATAAATGCAAATAATTCCCCTTCCTCTCTCTCAGGTCATGTTGCAGGTCTCCTCTTCACTTCCTCTCTGGATGAGATCGGCGAGGTCCACACCAACAGTTTGCTCAGGAGACATAAGAGCGCTCTGGAGGAGGTGGTGGGCAGCGCCAGCAGCGGCTCGGCCCTCGACTGGCAGGGCGTGAGGAGCCGCCGGCTGAGCGGCGACACGGTGGGCAGCAGCGGCAGCGGCACCACTGTCCTTGGCCTGGGTATGAGCCAGGGTGAAACGGACCCAGATAAGATCGCAGGACAGCTGGGCGCAGATGTCAAAATTCTCTCCGGGGCCAACTTCAGTAAGAATAAAAGGCCTCGCTCACTGGCTCTGGGAGGTCTAGAGGGGACGGCTGCTAAGGCAGGGGCTGCCAGAAGTCACGATCACATGGAGGAGGAAGAGGAGACGGAGGGACAGGACTCCAGTGATGAGGACCGAAGTAATACAGAAGCTATTTTTGATTTGGAGGATCTGGATTTAGACAAGCCTGCCACGAGGGCTGGCATCGGCTCTCATAAAACCAACAAATCTCATAAGAAACTTGTTGAACGCAGCGCCAGCTATGGTGGCATGAGCACTGAGGCGTCCAGAGGGACCGTCAAGCGCACAGGCATTGAGACGGGATACGACCCTCTGTCCCTGCTGGCAGCACAGTCACAGACGGAACAGGAAAATGACGATCAGTACCCAGAGGGGGACGAGGCCAGCACGCCAAGCGCCCGCAGGCACTTGGCCAGGGAGATCGAGCTCTACATGAACCACATGGGCAGCCCGCTGAGAAGCCGTACTCCCAGTCTGGACTTGCAAGACCCGGCCAGCCCCCTCCTCCTCCACCCTTCCTCACTCTCTGCTCCCCGCAGAGCCAGTCTGCCCCACAGCTCCCCCCTCAGGCCTGCTGGAGTGCCGCGCTCCTGCACCTTCCACCCACCCTCGCCTTCCCAAACCATCTCACGCCAACGCCTATGGTCGTCGCCTCCCTGTCGTAGTTCTAGCACCACCCCCAGCCCCAGCCCCAGACCCAGCCCATACAGGGACAGGACGGACAGGATGGGCCAGGCGTCACCTTCACCTTCGTCCTCCTCTTTCGCTCTGGACACTCTGCTCACACCAACGCTTGATGTATTCAAGACCAGTGTGTTCTCTGCTGGGAAGGGTGTGGCAGAGAAGGCCAGCCGCTGGTATTCCCGTCTGGCCACGTACACCACACCTACCAAGGTACTTGTTGTCAAAGTTAACTGATTGTTGTGTGATGATACAGGTGAACATTTGATCAAACACATCTCAGTCTATTAGTGTTCAGTAAAGCAATGCAGATATGATTTGTAGCAAATGGGCAAAATGGATAAATCTGTGGCAGAGAGTATTAAGCTGAGCCTAAAGTTGGATGGCTGCTGCCATCTTGTGGCCTTTGAGGGTCTGACAGCATTCTTGCTGTGGACACAGCATGCATCTTCCATAGTTACAGCTAAAGCAACAGCTTTTATTGAATAAAAGCTGTTGCTTTAGCTGTAATTTCAATAATTCAGTAATTTGCAGCCAAATTACTGAATTATTGAAATCATTGCAACATCTTTGGGGATGTTTTTTTTCTTCATGTAGGCTGATCTTCACTGTAGCTTCTGTTTTCTTCATCAGCAGCAAAGTTTGTGGGTTTGCTGAATGTTAAAAGCTTAAATAGCGAAGTACTGTACCTTTCTAGTGCTTTTATTAAATAATTCTAGATTGATTTGTGAGGTTAAAGTCATAGGGAAGATGCATTTGAGTGGGGGTGTCTTTACAAAATGTCTTATTTGTACCTCATGTGAGCAGTCTTGGTTGTTAGTCAGTGCTGAACTTGATCTACTGTTGCTGTGAGTATTGAAGTCCAGGACGACATTAACCTGCCCGGCTCTCTCCTGCTCATTCAGGACGGTCACAGCGACCGCCTCAGCGTGTCCTCCCTCGGTGGAGATCCAGACGGCTCCTCTCTGCTGGATGAGGAGGACTGTGGGGAGTTGGAGAGCTCCGTGGTTTCTCCACAGAGGAACGGCCCCATGGGGCCCCGCAGAAGCCCCAGACGCAGCCCCCTCCGCAGCAGACTGGACAGCCCCACTGCAGGCTCCAGCCTCGGGAGACCCACATCTCTGCAGCCAGGTAAGAGCAACCCTCGCTCGTGTGACAGTTAAAGCCAGTGGTTCCCAAACGTTTTAATGTCAAGAAACCCCACAATAGATGCACATTAGACCAGTTGACCCCAAGTTTGAGGATTTTGTCTTAAGGATCCCTCTAATCTTTATTTATTTTTAGGTTTTAAGATTATGAAGTCTTCATAGTCAATCAGTGATCAAAATGGGTTCACTATAAATTACAATCAATAAAAACAACCAAACAAAAATCTTCCAGAAATCCAGAGTTTGATTGATTGAATTTGAACGTTCTCTCTCTCTCCATTCAGTATTGATACTTCATTGTTATATTTTCATTCTGCTTAACGACAAACAATGAGACACAGACAGAAAATATCACTGTCTGTTAAAAATTAATTGAGAAAGCAATAAACAAAATGTATAAAACATATCTCCCACTTTTCAATAAAATATATAGAAACAATATTTAGCGGAGAAGTCAGGTCGTATCTTCTCCTATGACATATTCTGATCATCCCTTCGTACTCCTGCAGGATGCGTCCTCTCGCCTCCTGGCTTCCCTCTGCCAGACAAGTCGGACCTCGGCTCTTCGCGCTACACCAGCAACACCAGCATCTTCAACAACTACGCCATGGAGGTAAAAACTACAAGATGGAGAGTAGTGGAGTGTTATTCCGCAGTGAGGAGGTGGTCAGTGTTGTAGATTATAACTGAGAATTAGTGGTTAAGGGTCGATGGTTCTTTAAAATCTTGATCATCTTTGGTCAGTAAGGTAACCTGTGTGTGTGTGTGTGTGTGTGTGTGTGTGTGTGTGTGTGTGTGTGTGTGTTGTGTGTGTGTGTTTCCAGCTGCTGATCTCCAGCTGTTCTCGCTGTAAGACGTGTGACTGCCTGGTGTATGACGAGGAGATCATGGCCGGCTGGACAGCAGACGACTCCAACCTGAACACCACTTGCCCCTTTTGCGGAAACCCCTTCCTGCCCTTCCTCAACGTGGAGATCAGGGACATGCGAGGGCCCGGCAGGTAGACGATAACACCTTAATACTGAACTGCTGAAACAGTGAAAATATAACTGTTAGATAACTTTAGAGGAATTTTGTAGTTGTCTTGTATTTGTTGTTTTTATCGTCAGATTATCACACGATCTGTAGCATTTAGACTCTTCTAGATGGAGCTACTTTTTGGTTTTTACTAATATTAGTTGATTACTGTGATTGCTTATTGATTGAACTATCCACTGTTCAGGCCTGATTTTTATATTTTTAATAAATTTATGACTAAATAGGCAACAAACCAAAGTTAAGAGTTTAACAAAAACCCAAAAAATTTGATCGACATTGGCCTGGAAACATTAGAAAAACCTGCTTCAAACCATTGAGAATACCACAAATGAAAACAGAAATCTCTGAAGTAAAATACCCAGATCTGTTTTAACTTTGGCAGACATTAGTGTGTTCATGTTCCTCATAGTAAGACATTTTCAGTGCCAAAAAACAAATCAACAAAATGATATATTGTGAACAGGATGAAATGCTACAGGGATTTTATAACCACTAATTAATCAGAAAAGAAACCTGACTCGACTTTCCTGAATGTCCTCTCTTTGTGCGCCCTCTCCTCTTCACAGGCTTTTCCTGAAGGGAAGCCCATCGGTGGATGAGGCAATGACCTCATCATACTCGGCCTCCACAGGTTTCGACACAGGGACGTCCACCTTGTCCACTCCCTGTCCTACAACAGCTGTCTTCCCTCCCTCCCCTGTGATTGCTGTCCAGGAGTGCTTGGGCAGTGGAAGGTAAACCACATTCTCCAGTTATCTACACACTGATCCTACATTGATAAAACATGTGAATTTCCGACCAGTCATTAGCGGTTTGGTTGCATTATGGGTAATGTAGGCGCCAGATTTTGATGTATGGAGTAAAAAAGATGATATCTGTTATATGAGAGTAATGTAGAGTAACTAAATGTCTTTTTATCCACCAAATACCTACTTTGTTCTCAGAAAAATGTTTTAATTCATGCCACATATAACGGCATGCACACACTGTAGTTTAGAGCAATGTATTTTGTGGTGCTCACTTTATCAAATTCTTACTGGTGACTGTTTTTCAAAAAAAAGGGACCTGCATCTCATTTAATTCATCCACGTGTATAACAATATACCGCATGTAGAAATCTGAGTTTGGAGCCACAAAGTCTGAATATTACATCCTTTACATATAGAATTAAATATCTGTCTTCTACATGTTCTCCTGTAAAGGACCTTCAAGACAAATGAAAACATCCTTCATAATCACATTGTAGTGTCAAGCAAGTGACTGATTGATACTGATGTTACTAGTTTTGTTTGATGGGAGGACGGCCGGGAGGATTAAATACAACCAGAAAGCAGCTGACATGAGGCCTGAAACACTTTTTTTTTGTCCTTGTGGTTCATTCTCAGATGTGCTGTATGATTTTGTTTTTTACAGCTCATCTTCATTCAGCTTCCAGTTTGTCTGATTAAACAATGCTTTTGAAGTAGGAACCTACAGTAGCTTCATCCACATGCCCCATCTGCATTGTAAAAGAGCGATATGAGATGATCTGCAGCACCTGGTCCAAACAAAGCTTTCTGTGTCTGTGTGTGTAACACAGAGACCACGTGCTTGTGAAACCCTCATGAGGTTATTAAATGTGTGAGCAACAGGGACGAACAGCGCCTGATACCCTGGTGCCGAGATATCAGGAGGCTGAAATGTGATTTTTAGTGTTTTTGCTGATTTAAATCTGGATTCTGTTTTGTTTGTGTGACTTAAGACACTTAACAACAATCATCTTGTTAAATGTTGTGAGTTGAGATGTGTGTTATGAGCTGATCCTCCTTGCTGTGTCTTCACAGGACTCGATCAACCAGGGTTCAAGGTATCAATATCCCCTCAGACCGCCGGAAGGGGGCGTCCTCCCCCGGAGCTCCCATGGCCCGCAGTGTCAGTGCCTTCGGTCCTCTGGACGAAGGATCTCGACTCAACCGCTGTGTGCCGACATCGGGTAGCCTTCCCAGCCGCCTCAATGAAGCCACGGTGTGTCTCAACACAAATCACTGATGTTTTTAAATCAATCAGCATTTGTTAAAAAGGGCTGCACATACTTTACTCATGGCAGTTACAAATGTTACCTCCTGTCATTCTTGTCCCGCCCAGGACCCGCTGAGTATGGAGTGGCGGCTGCACAACCCCGAGCCGGTGACGGTTCCCTACCTGAGCCCGCTGGTGCTGTGGAAGGAGCTGGAGAGTCTGCTGGAGAACGAGGGCGACGCGGTGATCACGGAGGCCGACATGGTGGACCATCATCCCATCATCTACTGGAACCTGGTCTGGTACTTCAGACGGCTGGACCTGCCCAGCAACCTGCCCGGTCTCATCCTCACCTCTGAGCACTGCAACAGAGACTCCCAGGTCTCTCTCACACACTAAACATACAACACTTAATGATAATTATAATAAGGGTTTCCGTAGCAGTTTTCTAAACAAAGTTAGAAAGTTCTGTTATACGTATGTGTCTACCTGCAGCACGCATTAAGAATAGCTATAAAGAAATAGCAAATCTTCTTGCTCATGGTTTTGTTTGTTTATGTAGGTCATATAGATCATCAGTACAAGGCAATACATTTCAAACTGGAAACCAAACTCAAACCTATACTGTATGTACATGTACCTGTAATTGTTTTCCAGATTTCCATGAAAAACACAGATTTGTTTAAACCATTTTATCTGTTTTTTGTGTCCCTGTGCAAAAAGCAACTCAATCACCAGTTTACAGAAAAAAGAAAGTGGAGCAAATGAGATAATGATTATGTCAAATAACTGTTAAAATACAGTCTTGTAGTGCAAATAGTATTTTAAAAATCAGATTTTGACCTGTATTTGTATTGTGTTATTGTTGAAATCAAATTGAATCCGTTTTTGTAACGACTGTCGGACTGTCTCTCTCTTCACCTTGTCCCTCAGGTCCCTCGTCACTGGATGTCGGAGGACAGTAAACACGTGCTGATCCAGATCCTGTGGGACAACCTGAAGCTGCACCAGGACCCCATCCAACCTCTCTACATCCTCTGGAACACATACAGTGAGTCACCTCGCTCTCTCTGCGGACCAGAACAGACCAGTTTAAAGTCCAGTTTAAAGTCCATCAGGCAGGGGATGTGTGGATACAGAAGAAGTGAACAGTCAGAAAATAATAAATGTGTGGTTTTGTTGTCCTTTATTGTGAGTGATTGAGAATAGACTCATATTCTTTTACTTAATTTTATTTTAGTTTATGTGTCACTATGTGACTTCAACATTATGTATGTTGTGTATGAGTAATTATAAAATTGGTTGTATACATATGTGTGTGTGTTGTTTTAGAGAGGTCAGGGGACGATGTGACAAAACCCTTTCTATGAACGGGTTATGAAACAGGCTTAGTGGATAAATCATGACGTACGTGAGGCAAGTTCTGTTATAGAGTAATCACACGCGACTGGAGGATTAGCTCCACCTGCTGTTTATCCTGATGTGCACAACTCCTAATATTAAAATAACAGTAGTGGATGGAAACAAGCAGTAATTGTCATTTTCTTTCTGTAGATATTTGGAAATTTGTTTAAAATTTGCACTTAATTTGGATTGAAACTTGACTAATGAAGACAAATATGCAGGAATTCCACCATTATTATGGTATCATTGAGTGTTTACATCAAGTGTAAACCTTTTGTCACCCATTGGTGCGTGGAGTAACACTTTGAAGACTCAAGTCTGCATTATCGCTGTCACCATGTTGGTTTTTTGCAGCCAGCGGCGGTGACGTACTGCGCAGCTTCGATTCGTCCGTAGCAGGAAACAATGATAAAAACATCCAATCTGCGTGGAGCCACGAGGAGAATAAAACATTCCTCAAAACAAATACATGTAACATTGTTCTCCACTGTTAGAGCTCTTTGAATGATGTCTGAAGGAGGCGGGGAGGCAGCCAGCTAATCCTTGTCCTAACAGGCTCTGTCTGCTCTCTGTCTTCCAGGGCTTAATTGTACTCTGTTGTTAGAGAGTGAGTGTTCGTCTCTGCTGCAGACTCCCACAGATGAGTCCTGTTGTTTGTGTCCCGTGACTGTCTGAGGCCCGCTGTCTTCCCTCTGTTGTGTTTTACTTTGCTTGATGCATTGCAGTGTCGTCTGTGGAAAGTCAGCCTTCAACTCTTCATGGTTTCAGTGTCTCTGTGCGGTTTTCACACTGTTAACATGGAACGTGTTTGTTTCAAATACAGCCCCGCTCTGTATTTGAATGTTTCTCCACTCGCTGACTGTTTCTTTTGTTTTTTTTTAAATTCAGCAACTTTATAAGATGGACGTTGTTGTCGTACTTAAAGGGCTGGGTACTGAACAGCAGCCACATCCTGCTGGTGCTCCTGAATACCTTAACTATCCATCACCTTTCAGTCACCAGGATTAATCATATAAATACAATGTGGAACTATTAATATGAATACAACTCACAATATCTCATTAACCTACTGAGCTCGTAGATCCAAGTTTATGTGTAAAAGTTCTTATTAATTCATACTAACTATTGCTATTTACTAAACCAGGTTGCACCATTAAACTTAAGAAATGTTTTATTGTGTAGATTTCTTAAAGAACATCTGTATCAAAAACATTTGTTGATATAGTGTGAAAATGTGTTTCAGTGTATGCATTAAAATGAGTGGGAAATATCTTATAACTAACGTATTGGTATATTTTAGATGCATTTTGTGAATTGTAATTATTAAATAGTCGGATAATTATTTTTTTATTCTAAACTTTAATAAAAACAAACTTATTTTATTTCATTTAAAAAAATTCCTATCCTAAAATAATAAAATTGTCCACAACGTAATGTTAAAACCTGTATAAAGTGATTAAACAATGTTATTTATACCTCACACTGAACTTCTAATTAGTGTATTTTACCAGTACTGGTTCTTTATTCTCCAGTATAGATACCCAGCCCCCCCAAGTACTTTTCATCTGAGTGGAAACCTGTTTGATGATTAAACCATCCTCATTTGCCGTTACTGTTTTATGTCTTAAGCACTAATATAACGACTCCAGAGCTGAACTGTGTGTGTGTGTGTCTTTTGGTAGACGTCGGTTACCCTCTGTCCCGGCCGGTCTCGGAGGAGGAGAAGCCGTTCAGCGAGGACTTACTGCAGAGCGTGGTGAAGAGCATCCAGAGGAACGACGTCAGCCGGCCGATGGCTCAGCTGCTGCAGCTGCTGGGCCAGACGCTCGGGGTCAAGAGGCAAAGGTCAGCACTGACATGTCGTATCAGGATTATTTCCTTTATTCAGCTCCAGAGTGGTCGCCGTTATGCAGAGGTTCTTCCATGTGTGTCGGCTCACATCAGTCAGCGTGTGTTTACTTAACCCAAAAACCCAGCGGGCTTTATCTGCTGCTTTAAACGTCACCGAGAGCTCTTCAGAAGCAGAGCGCCTTCAGAGCGTGTTGCCATCCCAACGTTGTTTACTCGTAGATCCTTAAAAAGGATAAAACAATGTGTTTCTCCCTTTTAAAATCTCCTCTAACCTGCCTCTCAGTGATTACTTCTGGCCTTGGTGTCATAATGTTGATCTAATGTGAAATTTGATTTGGAGTCTGCACACTGTATTTTATTTTGAAAATTGACCAGATTCTCTCTGTTTCTGTGACTGACTTCCTGCCACTGTGATCTGCTCTGTCGCGTCTTTATTCAGAAAATTACTTTAAAGTACCTTTACTTTACTTTTTACCCCACTACACTTATTTGATATATTTAGTTAGATACTTTACAGATTCTTACAAACATAACAAATCAATTATATTATAGATTCAGCTACAAAACAGTATATAAAGTAATTAAAATGATACATCAGTGATTATCAACCAATAATATACATTATTCTGAAATGAGCCATTCTGCATAATGAGTATAAATAAATAAATATAAATATAATAATAATAATAATAATGTTCTAACAGATTTAACTAATGTTGTTATTTGGTTGTATTGAAAGAGTAAAAACATAAATTGAATTTCTGTTCAGAGAGGAATGATGATGATGAAAATGTTTGAATTTGTTTCGACCTCCACTCTCTCTTCCTCCTCAGGAGTTTGTACAGGGACATCCTCTTCCTCTCCCTGGTGGCTCTGGGAAAAGATAACATTGACATTGGTGAGTCACACTTTTATGGTTTGAATTAATTCATTGATCACGTTTATGTATGTTTTTATAATTTTACATCAGCTCAGGGGTTTCACTTTTGTTGAGCTCTGAGATGTAAATATTTCCAAGTTGCTCTGAGTAAATTTAAGAATTTAATTTAAAACCTGCATTCACTGATTTCTATAAGAATATAAGAACGTTGACATACAGTTTATTTACACATCCAGCGGTTATGAAGCATTTGTGAGAAAGTCCAATATTCACGCTACTTTTAGCTGTTTTTAAACTTCTGAAGTGAAATATCTGCCACTTTAGCTCCTAAATGCTCCACTATGTACGTCGTCTACGATTTGGTTGCTGAGAAGAAAATGTACTGTGGACTTTTTTGGAGCTTCTGGGCAGAAACAGCTGCCTGTTGCGACAGGAAAGACCAAAACAATGAGCGAAAAGACACTAAAACGCTCCGAAGAGCTGAGGGGGAATTGCAGTATTTGTCATTTGGTCTATTGACGATAGAAAAACATTTATTAGAAATCTGTAAAAACTGAGAAAAAGTCCTCTCTTCTTCCCTCAGACGCCTTCGATCGCGAGTACAAGCTGGCGTACGACCGCCTCGTGCCGAGCCTGGTGAAGCTGACCCATAACTGTGACCGTCCTCCCAGCACGGGGGTGATGGAGTGCCGCAGGACGTTTGGAGAGCCTTACCTGTAAAACACTCACCTTCACACACCTGGAGTAACTCTTCATCACACACGTCATATTGCTTTAAGACGAGCTCAGGAAACCTGTTGGAAGACTGTGAATGTGCACTACAGTAACGTTTGGAGGTGAAAAAAAAGAAGAAAAAAAAAAGTTGACGGCGGTCAGCGATATTGTAGCCCAAAACAACAACAACAACAAAGTTTTACAGACTTTATCTCAGCTAAGTGAAGATGGAAACACACTCACATCACTCATAAACACAACTTCATCCAGTGTTGTTGAGTGACGCTCACCTGGTTTCTCTGGAAACCCTGTGAACAATTATACAAATATTCTGTAAACACACCGCAAGTAGAGGATTTTTTTTAAAATGCAACATTTATTTTGTATAGTCATACAGCATATGAAGACTAATACTAGCAATATTTTAACTTGAACTCTATTTATACAAAGTAAGCTTTATTTATTGTAGTGTCTTGTCCCGTGTTCGCTGTTGTCTCGCAGTTTAAACCAGTGCGTCCTGAACACTCGTTGCTCGTTTCCAGCAGACTGGAAGAGATGTTGCAGTACGGATTTAGTGTCTGTTGTAAGTGATGACTAAGTGTTTCTGTGCTGTATGAGTTGGGGCATCCAAAAAAAAAAAAAAACATATTTAAATTAGAGCTGCAAGGATCAGTCGATACTTGTTATTCAACTGGCTCCAGCTTCTCAAATGTGAGGATTTGCTGTTTTCTGTCAGTATGATTGAATAATTAAATATATTCAGATTTTGGACTTGTTTTGTCTGACAAAAAACAAGTAGATTTTCTCATTAACATTTCACAGATGAAACATTTAAAACAGAACCAGTGTGAAGGATTTAGTCCAGTAATCCAGTGGCGAAGTTGCAGATTGCAGCTAACTGAACACCCCTCGTGTCTGTGTTTGACCACCTGGGAATGAGATAAACTGTGAAATGTGTAGGAGAAAACGTGAAAGGCTTCCTTTCTACAGCCTAATCACCTGAATATGAGAGTTGCTGTGTTTTTTTGTTAACTTAGAATGAGACGTTTATTTCTACATCATGTTTTTACAGTAGCCCAGAACGGACAAACCAAACACTAATAAAAACACATCTATGAATATCATATTTCATTTCTGTCAATAGATCCTCTTAAATGTTCCACACTGGACCTTTTCATTAATCAATAAGGAAAATAATGTTCAATTGCAGCCCTAATTTAAATGTTTAAAAACCACTGTTTAAGCTGCCTTTAATGTTAGTCCACTATCTGAACATAAGTGTCCGCTGTGCTGCCACAACCAGTTACAATAGCGCTTTACATTTCATTTTAAGTTAGTTTACCAAACATTTTTTTGCTATTTAAATATTTCATCCATCATATGTTTAAGTTCTCTGCACCAGTTCATTAATGAAGCAAACGTCAGTGTTACTGTTGATCGTCGACTGCTGGGATGAAGGGAGGCCGGCTGACAAACACACACACTTGTGATTATAAATATGTAGTTTACGTGGATTTCTTTGGTTTTATGAGTTGAAAGATGAACTTAAGGTCGGGAGAAAACTCACTTCAATACGAGCGGTTTGTCCTAAATATACAAAAGCTGTTCTGAAATAAATACAAAATAAGATTCCAGTACTTTTCTGATAAATACTGTCAGGTAATGTAACACGTTTTGGCAGCCATGTTGGTTTAATTCACAAAAACTGTAAAAGGAAAATGTATGTTTGTAGTTTTTACCATAATTTATGTCAGTATATCATTGTACTCACCAAAAAGAAATAGCTGACACCGCTACGATGAAGTCCGACGGGTCAGACGATGAATGTGTTTATCCAGATTATCTAAAATAAAACCTTTATTTGGAGGTAAATCATGATTTATTGGTAATAATCATCCATCACAGAGGAAAACTGTAGGAAAATGAAAGCTTTACCCAGGCTGTCACTAATTATTCAGATAAACATGTAAATGTCTGTTTTTGCTTTTGTTTTAACATCTGTGGTACAAAGAGTTAAATCTGCCTCTGTGACTGTAATGAATGACTTCAATCTCAGATCAAATGAAGGGTACAAACTCTTAATTATTTTTAGGTGGCTTCTGTAATTTCTCTGAGGGGCATTACTGAGATTTTATGATTGTTGTTGTGTTGTTTTTACTATCAGATATTGGTGGATACACATTTGGATGTTCTGTAAAAAGCCCAGAGGGCAGCAGAGGAGGAGAAAATGCTTTAAATCTCCTCCGAGGTAACATCCGGTGTATGAAAGTCATACACCGGTTTTATCTCTGCCATTTAAATTAAAACCAAAAAGGGATTTCAGTGCCCACGGGAAATACTAATGATGCAGTAACAGACGGAGGATTGTGTATTTTATAGTTTACTGTTTCAGCACTTTTCAACAAGTTAGATCAACTACAGAACGTCTCCTGTAGAGTTACCTCCAGTTATTCTACATTTAAATGCACCATGAATGCAGAAAAGTGAAATTAGAATCAAATCAGTGTTCACAAGCAGTTTCTTGTCTGTAAAACAATGAAAAAGATTATGGAGTCGCTGAAAAGTAGAAGAGAATTCATATTCTGTATTAAAATGTTAAAATAGGGGATGGACATCTGTTCTGAAGTCATATATAAACATATTTCAAATGCACTAGTGTTTGTAAAAGTACAGAAAGTAAATCAGAACTTTAACTTTTTGTAAATGTTCATATTTACATGTACAAAATCTGTCTATTTCTGCATTTTTAAAGCTAAAGTTCTGATTTTATTTACATATATTTGTCACAGGGTTATTCAACGTTGAGACGACCGTATGAGATTCTGACCAAATAGATTCTGGATCCAACTGGATATGAACTGTAATTACTCATTGTTTTCGTTTGTGTGTGTTAAATCGGCCAACACCATGGTTGAAGGAGGACCCTAAACTCATGAAGGTCTCATGAACGTCAACCATGGGTGCGATTCGTGGTCAGTAAGTTGCACTTTGCTCCTAAAAAATTATAATCGAGCCGGCGAAGAAGAGGACGCATCGACTACGACGTCAGCGGCTGGAGGAAGCTGCCATTCATCTGTGGATTTCTGTTGTGTTAAAAAGTTGTACAAATGAATGATTTTGCAGAATCTGGGGGCCATGTACATTTTAACTCGCCCTTTGTAGAAATCACATTTTATAACAGTTTATTCACACGTGTGCAAAAAGGTCCTTTTTAGATGTGGTGAAGGTTCTGTACAGCGACCAGATCTACAGGGCTGTTTAACTGTAAATAAAAATCACTTACACTCTCGTCGCTGGCGTTTTTTATTCTCTTTAGAAAAGTACTAACTAATGCTACATCTGGCTACGTCTCTGTTGCTCTGTGCTTTAATAACATTTGAGCAAGTCTTCGTCAGAACAGAACTTCTGTCGACTTCCTCCTTTCCTGTATGTATTTTTTTTCTCCCAGGATGGCGAAGGCTTGACCCTAACCAGTCTTAACTCCTCATACCTAAACCCAACCAGCCAAACCAGTGAAGGCAAAAAGAACAAGCCAGTCAGAGACTGAGTAGGATAGAGTAGACTTCGCCATACTGGGAAAACAAAAAAGGAATTGGCATCCTGTTCTTAGATATGCTACGTGCTAGCCTTGTCTATGCTGAAAAAACAAACAAATTTCGATGTAGCATATCTAAGTACAGTAAAGGAGAAAGTTGATTGAAGCTTGGTCAACTGTCATTGGAGCACAGAGTAAAAAGGGGCGGGGTTTAGGAAGGGTCAAATCTTACCCCGTGGAGTTGTAAACTACGGTGTTGGATTACTAGCTATATTACTTTTCTGCTACTCCCCAAAATCAAAGCAATGTGAATATTTCCAGTTTGTTTCCATTCTCCAACTAGTTTCCTCAACGATTATATGTGGATTGTTGAATTTTAAATTAGTAGGGGGAGGAACAACAGGCATTTTCGTAGCTACTTTCATATTAACAATGATCAATCGTAGCATTAACATTCCAGGAAACGTACCAACACACCCACAAAAAGCAGTGAAAAAAGAAGAATGCAAGATAGAAAACATGGTTGTAAACACTGCAAGATTTTACATATTTTTTTAAAGTATCAACTTAGCAAATGTTTTGCGGAATTTTTTTTTTAGATGGTTTTAAATGGAGGAGGCCAAGTTATGCTTCTGTAGATTAGCCAGTGTCACACTACTTGTGAAGAACACGTCAGTAGGTCGCTCAAATGGACTCCATAATAATTATCTGACTATCCAATGGACCAATAAAGCCTTTTTAAAGAAACCTGTTTTCTGATGTGAGCACTAAAGTCTCTCTTCCCAATAACACGGCACACAGAGCTCTAGTTCACTGTTAAAAAAATAATTTATTGCAGCATGGAATTTTAATTTGAAATATTGATAGTTTTCCTATCAATAATACATGTTTGCATCCACTTCAATCCAACAAGAGCATTTAACAAGACGGTAACATCTGACAACGGGACACCTCTCAGGTTTTTTTCTCACAGCTAATAACACAGTCTGATACACATTTACCTGACACACAAACAACCACTGTTTCTCTCCACCACAGTTATGTTGACAAAATGAAATATTTTGTTCACAAAAAAAAAAAAAAAACCAGAAGAACATTCTAACAAACACTAGTTTGGTTGAATACAGAACAGAGTTTTAGGAATACAGTTGAGAAAATAGTGAACATATAAAACTGAAGTTGCATCCAGTGGTTTTGCTGCACAGTGAAATCTGAACCTCCACTGCTGTAATGGACATAAAGTATTTAATAATTTACCTATTAAAGTCACCTCAGGTTTCAGAAGCATTACGCTCACAGTGTTAAAAAGGAAAACTCCACCCCAAAACACTTACACGCTCAACTAAAACAGTCAGTGGTGATTAGAGCTGCAACAATTGGCCTATTCAATGATTAATCTATCTTTGCACATTGCAAACATACGTCACACTGCTAACTTGCAGATTCCTGTACAGCTCTTCACTCATTTATTTAAGCATTCGGCCATATTGCACATATTGTCTCTCTTTTTCTATTTGTATATATATCGTCTCTATTTGTATGTTTCTATGTTTAACTGTTGTGCACCAACTTACCAAGGCAAATTCCTTGTATGTGTAAACCTACTTTGCAATAAACCAGATTCTGATTAGTTTAACTATTAAATATATCACTAACTACTTTGATAATTAGTTAATAAAAAGAAAATGTCCAAATTCTGATTTCAGCATTAAAATGTGAATATTTTTTGTTTATTTTTTCCTCTATGACAGCAAACTGAATATCTTTTGGTTAAAGACAAATTAAGACATTTGAAGACGTCACATTCGGTGACAGTGATCAACATTTTCTGGACAAACAAATAATCGATTAATTGAGGAAATTAGACAGTAAGTTGCAGACCTGGTGGTGATGTAGTGTTTGTACTGTTTTTGATAATAGATAACTAAGCAGTCACAGGTCACAGGTCACATTATCATTAACAATGTAGTCTCTGTGACGTCAGTTGTTGTGAAGCTCTTTGTTGGCTCTGGTCGTCGCCATCTTGGCAGCCCTGACTGCCGGCTTCCGTTAAATTTAAAAAATTTGCAAATAAGCAGAGGGTGGAGCTGAGGTGGGCTGAATGAAGCCTGGTTACTGAAAACAGACCCCTGTGACGGCACCCACCTCATTTAAAGTGTCCAATCACTTATGCATAATTTGAAATTATAAAATAAATAATGTAGCCCCGGCTAAAGCATACCCTGCTTTATTGTCTATTTTACTCTAAATTAGACCATAATTTACTATATGAACATCATGCTGTATGGATGTTCAGTGGTTGTAACTAACTTTTTTTTGGGGGGGTGACTAATATTCTTACTAAAATGTATTACTAATTCATAACGCTACTACTAGTTACTGGTGAAAGTAATATTATTACTAGTTATTCCTTACTGCCCAACACTGCAATTGAAACATACAAAATGGTGGAAGGTAAGTACAGTGCACTATGTAGTAAATGTGGAGTGATTTTGGACACAGATTAAATTCAGTTACCGGACAGTTTTCACAAAGTAGCTGCTGGAAAATGTTCAGACTCTTGAGGGTGGATTTTTCCTTTAACATCACTGCTAGTTTAGTTTGGTGTTTCTATCCTGTTTCTACTGTGCGTCAGGTCAGCCTTTTGACATCAGGCTTGGTTCCTCTACTAACATATCCTACGTACAGTATGTGCAGCAGTGGTGTTTGCTCTCTGCCTCGGGCCCGTACAGCTCAGATGGAAACAGGACAGGTGAGGATGCGATCCTCCAGCATGACGCTGAGGACGAGGAACACAAAGTACAGTGCGAACATGGTGAGGCCCAACATTCGGCTCATCTTCCAGCGACAGGCGGCAATGGAGATGATAACGAAGAGCAGCATGAGGAAGAGCAGCACGATGGCGCAGAACAGGCCGTTGGAGCTGACGGCTACCGGCTCGCCATTGTGTAACAGAGTGTAAATGAGCCACGGGACCGGGAGACTAAAACCAGAGAGGACAGATGTGTTTCTGTCAGGTTTACATAGTTTATCTCACATCTTAGGAATGGGAATATTAGGGGTGCAACAGATCACAAAACTCAAGGTTCGGATCGTATCAAGGTTTGGGTCATATCATGGTTTTTGGTTTAATGGTTTATCAACACTTTTACTCAGTGGAGGTGAAAGTGATGGCTTTTAAATCAATCACTCTTCCTTAACCCAATCATTGCACTTCAGAGTAAGGCACAGCACACATCTATCATTTAACTGCAACTCCGCATTGAGATTTATGGAATTATTACGTTAAAAAGTAACAGCGGCAGTAAAAGTGTAAAGTTGAATTGGGTCTGCTGTTCACATATGTGATGAACCGTGCATAATATGGATCACTGCCATTTAGACAGCAGTGGATGTTCCTCAGGGTTTGATTTTAGGTCCTATACCTTTTTACTTTGTACATGCTTTGGGATAGTTACAGAATAACGTAAAAATATATTTTGTTAAATTTCTATGCAGATGATACTCAACTGTATCTGGTAGTTAAACCAAATGTTGGTGCTTCGCCTCTTAATGCCATATTTGGCTCAAAGTACAAATAATGTGGTTCAGTAATGTTTTCTTCAACTAAGAAATGACCAAAAATTGTAAAATGATCTTTAAGTTAAAAAAATGATTTTGGTCACTCACCCGATGGTGATGTCGAAGATGTTACTGCCTACTGAGCTGGACACGGCCATGTCCCCCAGACCTTTCCGGGCCACAATCACACTGGTGATCAGGTCAGGGATGGACGTTCCGGCAGCCAGGATGGTCAGGCCCATGATTTCCTCTGAGATGCCCACAGTCTCACCCACCTGTACACAAGAAAAGAAAGAAAACAGTTAAACTGAGGAAGTTTTGTTGTTCCCACTACAACATAGCATGTACACTATTAGCCTGTATATAGGTATGTACATGTGTCTCCATTTTCTTTGTACAAAAAATAATCCTGGGGCTTATTGGTATTTATTTTGAATATTCATACATGAGATAAAATCAGATAGTCCATAGATCATCTTGTTGTTACTGTGAGTTTGCCAGACAACTATCAGAGACTCCAGAAAGTCCTCCATAAACTACAATGGATTGTTACATGTTGTTACATGTTTACATTTAAACATGTAATTGCAGATTGCAAGATATAACTTAATCCATGACATTTAGAGGTGCTGGTAGGCAGACTATGTTACTCTTGGACAAAGCCAGACTAGCGGTTTCCCCCTGTAACCATACCTTATGCTAAGCTAAGCGGCTGCAGCTTCATATTTACCGCTCATACATGAGTGGTATCGATTTTGTTATCTCACATTTGGCAAGAAAGCAAATAAGTGAATATCCCAAAATGTTGAACTTTTCCATTAAGTGCTGGAGTTGCAATCACAATAATTAATGTAAATTCAACCAATACTTGTGAAATCTGCACAACCTTGCAATTTCATCTGATCACCACAACTGTTGGCCCCAACTGGCAAAACGGGACACCTACTGGTAATTTTATTTCAGCTGGAACAAGTTGCCTTAATTAAACAAGGAAAAACATTTTTTCCAATCTAGTTTTTACAATTTTCACTCTTGAAAATTACCTAAAAACATCACAATTTCTTTGAAAAGCTGCTGAATTTTAGGCCTCAACAATCCCCAATAAATCTGCAAAATCTTGGTGCAACTTCTATGTGATGTGATTGGTAAAACACACCTACAACAATACAAACAAACACTGTTGTAGTGCGTCAATTACTCACATCACTTTTGACAACACATATCTATTGAGAGAAAATATGTTTTCCTAGTTCCCTTATCAGAACTGTCTACAAGTTACTGTCTACGAGTAATTGTTTAAAGCACCAGCGTGTAGGATTTAGTGGCATCTTTTGAAGACCTGGAAATTCCATTTTTGCCAATAGATCCTTACACACTGGACCTTTAAACTATTAGATATGAACCTATCTTTGTCACACACTAGTGTCACAATGGATGTAAACTTTTGTGAAGTTCCAACCAACCTGATGAGCCCACCACACCATCAGGTAGGAGAAGACTCCGATCCACAGGATGGAGCCGATAAACGTCATGACAAAATACTTCCTGGAAGCCTGCAAAATACAAAAACACATTTCAGGTCTGGTGTTCAGAGAAACAGCTGCAGCAACATTATGACGACTTGTAAACATCTGGAATTTGAATCCAGATGAATCTAAATTTTTCCTATAGATCTTTGATAAATAGATCTTCACAGAACTGTCTGCGCTCTTAAAATCCTCACCAGGTTGCGGACGTCAGGCAGCGTAAGCCACAGCGGGAACACGATGGGCAGCAGCAACAGATATGTGGCCTGCTTGCGTCTGGTTTCAGGCCACCCTAAAGACAGCGGCTCATTCTCCTCCTCTTCTTCTTCTTCCCCCTTTTCCTCTTCCTCCTTGTTTTCGTCATTGTCATCGCCGTCGTCGTCGTCGTCGTCATCATCATCGTCGTCGTCATCATCATCATCTTCACCCTCACCGGAGTCGCTACTCCCCTCATCACCGTTCTCATCCTTGGCGCCGCCCTCTGCGCCCTCTGATCCCCCCGCTGCCGCCTGCAGGAGCAGAAAGAGACAGCGAGAGTTTGTTCTGACACAGTGGTACTTTTTCTGTCATACAACAGTAAAATCCCCCCAAAAAAGACATTACTGTATGAGTAATAATTATCAAAAGATATAACATCTAGTAGCACAATCATCACAGGGGAGATTTTTCTGCATTGAGTACTTTTAATACTTTAGTTACATATTACAGTGTGTAACATTTAGGATGTATTGGTATAAATGGAATATAATATTCTTATAGGGATGTTTTTATTTACCTTAGAAACCTCTTCCATTGACTTTTACCACCATGTTTCTACAGTAGCCCAGAATGGATAATCACTGGCACAAGTGTAGGACCTTTTGTGTAGTTTCTCCTACACACTTGGAATGGGACGGTGAGGCAAGGGGGTTGTAATCTGCAACTACATCATTAGTACTTTTACTTAAAAGGCCCAGTGTGTAGGTTTTAGAGGCATTTTGCAGTGTAGTTGCTGATTGCAGCACCCTTGCCACACCCTCCTGTTCCAAGTGTGTAGGAGGAACTGAAAAGGCCCTTCCTAGAGCCAGCGTTTGGTTTGTCTGTTCTGGGCCACTATAGAAACATGGCAGTAGTAGTCAATGGTGACCAGCAGATAAAAAACGTCTCATTCTAGGATAACAGAAACACAATAATTCCTATATTCAGGTGATTATACACAAATGAAAACATACTTCAATTTCTGCCAGCAAATCCTCTTAAATGTTACACACTGGACCTTTAAAGGATAGGTTTGCACTTTTTCAGGTCTTTCAGTCGCCTATAATGGCCATTAAGAGATCCCTTCCTAATGTGATTCTAATATAAAAGAGATGATCGACAAAATCCACTAAAAAGTTTATCTAAAGCTAAAATGAGGCTTCAAGTATTAAAAGTACCCAATGCAGTTATTTATTAGATTACTAAAATAACTGAGAAAATAACAACTGAAACAGATCTTTGTGAGTAATTTCCTCCAATATTAATGTCTGTGTACCTTCGACTCGTCTGGCTGTTCGGCCGCCTTCTCGCTCGTCTCTTCCGTCTTTGGAGGCTGTGAGGTGGACGGCTCGGCTTCAGCGCCCCCTGGTGCACCGGGAGCGGCAGAAGCACCGGCCTGCTCAGTGTTTGGCGTCAGATCGCCATCTGGAGAAAGAAGAATTCACAGAATAACCCATGAAGATTATATATGTCTTAACTTCAAAAACAATCTCAAGTTGTTTGTATTTCGTAAAATTTCAAAACAGGAAGTTTATTTCACACTTTGAGACAATACAAAATCATATTCTTAAGGTTAAGCTGACAAAATGATCATGCTGTGTGGGCCAGTAAGAAGTGCCAGTGGGAGTGATTGTAGTGTTTGGAGATAAACATGGTCTACTAATGGAGGCAGAGGGATTCACACACACAGAGTCCCATCTGCATGTTAATCCTCGGGCTGATTGATTCGGGCTTGTTGAGGCCTCTCCAGACTCCCTGCCGCCCCACTTTACTCTGCACCTCAGACTCTGAAGCACCTCATTACTCCACACTGTGACGCACAAACACACTGACTGAGAGGCTCCGCTGATTGTGGAGAACAAAGTCCTTCAACCCCAAAACCGTCTCTGATGATCGATACACAACCAACCGCCAGCACAGAAACCTCTAAATGAAAAAAACTTTACAATTTAATCGCAAGAAAATACCAAACAAACAATCAAAATATTAATATTAAAAGGTGGTACAGAACTGTAGTCTCTTACAGACCCCCCAGACATTTATAACATAACATACACACTCCAACATGCAGCGGGAGGAGCTGGGGATCGAACCTACAACCTTCCAGTGGACGGCCTGCTCTACCTCCTGAGTCACAGCCGCCCCTATTTAGATTTTTCAAGCAAAAATGTCGAACATTTGCTGGTTCCAGCTTCTTAAATGTGACGTTTCTTTGTCATTTTTATCATCCTAGACAAAGACTCTTTGGCTTTTGGACAGTTTGTTGGACAAAAGAAAGCAAGTAAGTAAAACAATTAAGCTAAAACAACTTCTAAAAATGCATCTGTTCAATAAACAAAGACATTTTAAAGTAGACATTGTGGTTTTAGAGGCAGTTACATGGTTGTAATCCATATAATGCTAATATTAGCATGTTGACTTGAAAACTAAAAAACCTACATTAACATAAATAGCCTCTAGCTTAGGCTGCTTAAGTCCCAACAAATGAGATGTTATAAAGAGCGATTTAACACAAAGACACATTTTATATGAAGAATTCTATCAATAGTATAAATGATAAAATGCTATTTTGGGGAGTTAAAACTGGAGTTTGACCTGCTGCTTAAAAGAAAATGGCTTCCAAAGACAAGAAACCGTTTTTATGAAGGTGAATCTTTTCCTCTGCTGACACACAGACATAACTTCAGATATTTTGTCCCTTGAATGGTAAGTTATTTTGTGTGGTATAATGAGATCTATTTAATTTTGACAGAGCTAGGCTAGCAGTTTCCACCCACTTCCAGTCTTTGTGCTAAGCTAGGCTAATATCTCTGAGGTATCGGTGTTCTCATCTCACAGTGGGCTTTTATCAGAACATCAGATCCTACCTTAAACGCACAACTCACCTTCAGAGCGCCGGTGACGAGACTTGCTCTGTAATTTGCCCGACACCGGGACGTTCAGAGGCTTTATTTTGTTCTTTGCTGAAAATTAAGAGAATAAAAATCGCTCAAACAACACGAGTCCTCTTCATATCCACTGAGAAAGAATTCGTCAGCATGCCTTTGACCTTATATTCACACACTGGACATTTTGTAAAAAGACTGGTAGAGCATAACAAACCTCCATAAAACCTCTTTGAGGACGCTTGAACTGAGCACAGAACCTCCAGGAAGTTGTGATCGCAACAATTAAAAGCAAACTACGTCCAATCACTGCAATGTTTCTGCAAATTTGACCAATCATTGTAGTTTCCTGCCACATGGCACCAAAGTCACTTCCTTGTTTCTAGTTGTGATGATGCAGGCGTAACTGTTTCCAAGTAAAATGTTCATATGTTGCCTTTATTCTGTCTATATTTCAGATTTTTAAGAAACAAAAACACATTCATATTGAGAAGGTTGCAAACAGCAACAAAGAGCCAGTGTGTGAAAACGGTCAGCGGTCCTCACAACAACACAGAAACAACTGGATGCAACATGCAAACATCCAACACAAACAACCATCCAATAACAAACATAACGACCATTTAAAACCAGATCAGAATCACTGCTGGGACAGAAGCACACCAGGCCAACAACAACAACAACAACAACAACAGACACAAATGTCTCAGGTCTTACCTTTCCTCTGTACTGACCCCTCCCCTCTGACATCGCCATTAAAGGATGTCTCTGATTGGCAGAAATAAACAGACTAAATACCAAACTTCATCAGCCTCCTCTGAGACATGTGACACTTCAATTTCATGCAGATACAATATGAGAAAAATATATGAAACAGGGCCGTTGTCCCTCTGATGTCCTCCGGCTGCCCCGCCTTAACTCTCTGATGGTTCGCTTAGCCCGTACGGCCCCGGGGCCAGGTGCTCAGAGCACCGGGGGAGTGTTACATTACTAGCTCAGGAGCTTTGAGCTACCGGAGGAGAAGTTTTCAGGCCTGGGACAAGGAGGATCGGTGTGAGCGAACAATGTAACCGGGCTCACCTACTCCTGTGGCTAACGACAGAGGCGACGACACCAGTCACTGTCGAGAGCTTTGTGAAATAAAACGCTGCAGACAGACGGCGAGCAGGCCGCCTTCTTGTTGGACGAGCAAGTAATATTAACTGGTGTGCTGTTTCATATATAAAATCTTCCATAATGTTGCTTTAAAAAGGTGAATTTCTGCCAACTTCTACTGTATGCTGGAATGTGAAGTGCAAAGTGGACACAGAAAAAAAATAATTCATGGCATTCATTTTAAATATCGATATATCAATATATTGAGACACCCTTATTATGAAATAAGAACTTCCTTCTTTAATGCTGTTCAAGGTCAGACGATGAAGCTGGAAAATCCTGTAGTTTTAATTATTTTTAATCAAAGTGGTGCAACAGTCTCAACGATAACTGCTGGGAAACTTTGTCAACGGATGTGTTTTTGGCTTTGAGTTACTAACATGTGACATTACATGTGAATGCAAGAAAGAACACGACAACTACAATCACCACAACACAACACGACACGACACAACACAACACAACACGACAGGAAACAACAGCTTGTTGTCGCTCTTACCTCGTCTGGCTTTCCTCAGACGGGGGGTTTTAACGGCCCCTCTAAGTGTCGCCTCTAGGATGGAAACCCACAGCAACAATTTTAACTTCTTATGGTCCATCATCCTGCACCTTGTGACCACTCAAACTGACAGAAATATCAGCAACTGGAGCCACTTCCCTTCAACCTTTGTCTTATTTCTACTTTCTACTTTAACAGACCAACTTCAAAACCTGATATTTACTTGAAACTAATGTCTTTTCTCATCTTTAATTATCTTAAAGAACTACTGTCTCACCCCCAACATGTAAATTTAAGCACGTTTATGTGGAGTGTAGGTATCTATGATCCATGTTTAATGCGTGCATGATGGCTCCAAGACAAATTTCTCTGCAGGAAGATAAAGGATATCTTATAAGTTCGAGCTGATTTATAAAGCATTATTAAATTATCTTTTAAGCATTAATACATTCATTAAATTACAATCCTGTATTAGTAAGTGGTGCCAGTTGTTTTCATGATATCAGTCAATAAAAACACTAAACTCTGCTCTTACTCTTAACGGTGTCAGACCTCTATTTATTCTCTAATTGTCACCATATCTTTGTTGTTACTTTTTGACGTCACCTTATTTTTGCTGTTTTTTGAGATGTGAACCTTGTGTGCCTTTATTTCTCCCCAGGGATCAATAACGTTCTCCCTGCCAGCCACAGGAACTGATTGTAGAGGCTTTAAGTACAACTTTGACTTTCTACTCAGCTACAGTTCAGTTTGTACTTTTTTACTTCACTACATTCATCTGACAGCTTTACTTTACAAATGAAGATCATGATATTTATATGTTATACAGTTTATACAGATACAGCTGAAACCATCAGTTGATTAATCAATTTGTAGATTGACAGAATTTTAACTATTTTCATTATTTTTAATCATGTAGAAACATTTTATGGGGCTTTTTCCTTTGAATTATTCTGAATAATTGAGGATGGGGCTGTCGGTTGGCAATTGTGACGACATTTCTCACTAGTTTCACAATTCTTACAAAGCAAACAATCAGTCGATTAATGGAGAAAATAATCAGCAGATTAATCCACAAAGAAAACTGAGCTCAACATCAACCATCAACAGTAAAATCCTGCTTTTACATTAATGCATGACTCCTAATAATCTAATAACATCATATACAACAGTAGAGCAACCACAGGGGACATTTTTCCTCCATCAATACTTTTACTTTTAATGCTTGAAGTACTTTAGAGTATTTTTCCTTCAATAAAAAAAAGGTCTGAATGCTTCTACCACCGTCCGTTGCTCCACAGATGAATTTTGGTAACTGATCAGAAACCTGATTTAGTTATCAGGAAGTTAAATCTCCTCAGGTTCAGGTTTCAGATGCTGACAGTTTACCACTGTAATGAGATACAATCCAGCTGCACAGAGCCGCTCTGGGCTCCGGTCCCTCTGCTCTGCACTCGTTCCACAGAGATAAAGAGCTTGGTCTGCTAGCACGCTGGCTCTTATCCAGCTTTTATTAGCCTGTATTGAAAAGCTGATTAAGGATCAGCGGTGGCCAAGTGCTGCGAGAGCGAGGAACAGCGGCCCGGTGAGTTCGAGGACGGGCTGAAGGTCGACGCGGTTCATCGCGCAACCCTGACGTGCAGGAAGTAGACAGAACGGACGGAGCTGAGTCACCGGAACATTTAATTGATTAGTTGGTCGACAGAAAATTAATCGAGTGATTGTTTCAGTGATTTTTCAATTAAAAACACCAAAAATGAACTCCGGTTGGGAAGATTTGATGCTTTTTCCTCATATGATGATAATAATAATAACATTGAGTTCCATTAATTTGTAGAAAGCAGAATACTTGATAATGAAAGTGATGATTGGTTGCAGCCTTATTGCATCCAACAGCACAGTGTTATATAGATAGTATGATGATGTGGTACAGAAATAACTGTATTACGTTAGATTTTATAAAATTAGAGTAGAAATTAAAATTATTTTCCCATTTTTGTGACCAAATATCATCTGAAGTCTCAAAATTTCCTCTAAAAAGTGAAGAGTTGTGTTTATTTGGAGGAAAATATAAAAGGGATTATACATTTTCTCTTAAAAAGGGCTTTTTTTGCCTTCATATTCTTAATTTTAGGAGCAGACAGTATTTGTTTTATAAAAGTGGCCTTGAGACACAAAACACAATATTTCAGAAAATATCAAACCCTCTTCTTAAACAACATTTTTCTTTTGTTCATTTGTTTTCTGAAATACGTCTTATTTGATTTATTTATGAAAACTCCCTCACACCACAGCTGCCTCCTTCAAATCCCAACAATAGTCCCGGGGTGGGGGCAGCTTTACCTTTTATGTGTGACTCACAACCTGATGTAAAAACCTCTTTAGGGGTAAATTTAGTAGTTTGTCTCCTTTTATATTTCTGCAGCCTGCACTTCGAGAACCCGTCTGCAGATCCGAACCTCCGTTGGTTCTGATTCTGGTTCTTACCTTCTCCCAGAGGGTCCAGCGTGTGGATCATCAGCTGGAAGATGGTGCTCCTCAGCGAGGTGTTGTGGAGGGAGGCCGAGCTGCCGCCCCGCTGCAGGACGGGACGCACCTACAGACAAAGCAGACAGAAATCAGTGGAAAACTGTGAGGGACTAAAGCAGGAAGAGCGAGTAAACTGCAGCCAATTAAATGATCTGTGTTCATATCTGCTCTCAGAGTGGGCGGGATTGAGCAGAAGTTGCTCATTTAAGCCTGAAAGTGATCTGGACTGATCAGAAATTGCTGTATTTATTAGAAAACTATTTACAGCTTCAGAGCAGAACTATTTACTTACTTACTTATTTTTAAATAAAGTTACACAGTTTAATCTGATGATGATGATTATCTGTACCAGATACTCATTTCATATCTTGGGTTAAAAAAAAACAGCATTTAAACCATTTGCAATCTACAATTTTAATTATAAAGACCCACTTAAATATAAAATGACCAACTTCAACACTAAAAAAAATTAGAAAAGAAAACTAATGTTTGCAGAAACCTTCCCTAAAAAGTGACTGTTAAGTGACCTGTTAGCTTTAGCTTATAAAGGCATTAAGTGCATATTTAAGACCACTTTTACAGGGTTTTCATTTTAATACATGTCAGATGGAAACAGGGTTGGAAAATAACTTAAAAATCAAACATCTGCCAACCACTCAATAGTAAATTTGTATTTTAAACATTAAAAAAAGTCAGCTGGAGAGAACTGAGGAAAGTAACGTTGGCTTAATTGCCTAGCTAGCTAGAGCTAATAAAATCTTCTAGTGACTGTGTGAAATCTACAGTCGCTGGCTAGAAACAAGAAAACAACTTTTGTCTGAATTACTCAGAACTGTGAGGGCAAATCGGCCACCGTTATTTTAACGTATGTGCCGTGTGAGAAGAGAAAGCAAACTAGCACAGCAACAATAATTAAAGAGGGGCGGGGCTCAACAGTCACGATAACAGGCTGTACACCTGGTTTTAAGACTTCTAAGTGTGAATTTAAGACTTAAAATGCTGCAATAAACTGTAAACAAGAACTTTTAGAGCCTTGAAGGTAGAATAACTTACATAATGCAGAAGTTATTTTTCATTAGAGTCCAAAGGTGAAAGAATGTCTGTGATAAAATATCTGCCTTTATGTGAGGAATTCATTTTCTAACATAACAACTAAATAGAAAATAACTTGTTATTGATTCACCGTCAATGTAACTTTTCATACCCGGAGTCTCGTCCGGTCCTCTTGTGAATCCGATGGCGGTTTGTTGCACTGAGGGCTGCTCGGAGGTGCAGGTTCTTGTTTGGATTTATCTTCAGCTTTTGGTGCAGGAGGAGCAGCGGCAGGAGGAGGTGGAGGAGCTGCTGGAGCTTCACTCTCCTGTAAAGTCAGTCACAACTTGAATCAGTTAGTCACATGCAGTTTTATTTCATTGCGAAAGAGTGAACAGTTTCACACAGTCAGTGACAGATTGCAGACGTATTTACTCTATTTTTACCTCCAAAAATCAAACATTGATTTATCTGCTCTGGAGCTCCGCCTCAACCAAGATGCTGACTGTGGAGGATGTAATCGCTGGGGGTTGATGGGTGGACGAAAGGCTATACAGTAATCCAATCTACTTGCTATGGAATTAACACTGGTATGGAGTTTCTCTCCATCAGCAAAAGAGCATGTCACGACCCTTAAGCTTTAAAGTAGATCTTGCTTTATTACCTCATCCTGACACCTTCATTATTTCTGCGCTCACTGTATATGGTGCATATTGCTTAACTAATATGTTTCACATTAACACAAATAGGGACCTGAGTAGGAAGGAAGATCTGTGTCTCACTCAGTCGCATTTAAAACCTGATCTGTTGTTGATTAGCCACTTTATTGTAAAAACAGACACGCTTACGTGCACACCTACCAGAATATTTTCGCTTTTTTTTTCTCCTTATGAGACTTGTTGGTACGAGTCTCCCAAGTGAGATACAACCAAACTCTCCTAGCGGCACAAACCTGATGAACATCACCACATCATGACACATTTCTTGCACAAAATGCTACATAAGGCAACCCGGTCTGCTCAAATTAAATGCCTAAAAAGAAAACCTTTATGTTGTATTAACAAGGATCAGTGTGTAGGATTAATAGTTCATCTATCGGTGAAACTACGGTGGCCACAAAACACAAAAGGCCCTAAAACCAAGTGTTCTGGGCTACTGTAGCGACATGGCGGACTCCACAGAAGGACTCGCTCCCTCTGTAGATAAAAACAGCTCTTTTTCAGGTGATTATACACTAAAGAAAACATAAATGTGAATATTATATCCCATTTCTGCCAATAGATCCTCCTGAATGTTACACACTGGAGCTTTAAGGGACGTCAGATTGAACAGGAAAATATGACTACAGCTGTCATAGCAGGTGATGTTAGGAATTTATCAGGTGTTACTATGATAGATAAATGTTCCCTCTAGATATCGACTTATATAAAAAAGGACCCCGAGGAAGTTGCTGCACTGATAAAATTGTCAAGTCAAATCAAATCTTTATTGTTCTCAGTAAACTGGCAGGATGTGATCAGAACATTAATTTGACATTAAACGTACAAGTAGATTTTAAACTGGTTGTTCCTATATAATTATTGTTAACGCCTACTACCGGGTCGGATTTTTTTTGTCCACAAGGGACGCCAGAAGCCGCCACTCTGCATCCTCACCACGTTCTACACGTAACGTGACATGTGACGAATTAATGCTCTAGCATCTAAAAGAAAGAATGGCCACCTGCGGTATTTTCCACCTGTGGAGAAAGGTGGGAGGGCCGACCGCGAGGGAATTTTGTTCTTAAGAGAAACTTGCTCACAATTCTCTAAAATGAACAGATTTGTTCATACGAGGGAGTTAATTGTCTCTGCAACATGATCCTTAAAGCCCTGTGTGTATTCCTGTAGATTCAACAGGTTATATTCTCTAACACATTCAGGAGACTAAACACTCAAAAAGTATTGCATTTATGGAAAACTGATGATTAAAAACTGATGATTGGAATTCCTGGAGGAGGGATTTTTGAATTTCAGTGATTCATTAATGTGGCAGCATGCTCAGGGTTGTGACTGAAGGGGCGCACACTGACTGCAGACGTGCTTCAGGCTAATTGCAGAATGTGCTGGTGATACTTGAAATACTGAAACACGGCTCTGCATGTTAATTACAGGCTCAGACATTTCCTGCTCTGTCAGCTGCAGAAGGCCGTTTAGTCTGCAGGCGTTCTGCAGAAAATAAGCAGTTTTAAAAACACATAATTTGCTTCTTTTAAATGAAATGACGGCTCTAGACACACACTGGTATTTCAGGGCCGTGACAAGAAACTGAGTGACATTTGAATCACTTCATCACTGTGACGCGCCATCTGTGACACCTGGAGTCCCTTTCTGTTCAGCACCATCAAAGGATTTTACACAAATACAGGCTGTCACCTGCTCAGACCCACAAATCACTGTCCCTCTTTCACTGTATCTGAGCAGGCAACAGTCCCAACTGTGAGGAGATGAAAGCATAGAAAATAAATCGCGTATAGATAGAAGTCGGCGTGGGAACAACTGCTCTGCACAGACATCGGTTTTTGCTTGTATCCAGCTTTTGTTGTGTCTGATTGCTTTGTTTTTTTTCCCTTTCTGCACAGTGAAATTGTCTAAAATCAACACCTGTTGGAGTTAAAGCAACACTTTCGGTCATTTAGTGCGTCTCTGAATACGTCCCTTCCAAGCTCAGAGACGTAAATCTTTAAAATAGGCTCTCACATACAGTTTCATTTATCAAAAAAGGCTAATTTCCTAAAACAAGGTGCTCACTGTAGTTTTAAGCAAACGTTACTCAAACAGGAGTAAATCGTGCATTTGTTGAGGACAATTTTCTACGGCAGATTAATCCACATTTGATGCTCTAGGGATGGTGTTCTCAACCTTTTAGAGTCGGGTGTCCACAACCCCCCCCTCCCCCTCCCCTGATTGCAGAACAACTACTTAAGATTTAGGCTATTTTCACTGCTGCTGAGAGCTGCTTTCTTGTCTCCGATTCCACACTGCCACAATATGTCACTTTATTCTCCATTTGATGGATTTATTGTTAAAACTCTGTCTAAACTGCAGTTTTAAGCCAAGAAGAAGATTATTATTATTATTATTATTATTATTATTATTATTATTATTATTAATAGTTAGAATAACTTGCACTGAATATCAAATAAACAATTAGATTCCTGCCCATTACTTTCTAAAATAAAATCGATCGGTTGGTTTTAAAATTAAGAGTTCCCGGAGCACAAGTTCACATATTAAACTGTGTTGTTTTATCCAACCAAAAACCCAAAAGATATTCAGTTTACTGTCACAGACAAAGAAAAACAGGAAATATTCACATTTAAAACCCTGTTTTAATGTACGATTAATGTATTATCAACTACTCGACGAACTATCTGTTGATTGACTAATGGTTTAATCAACTAATTGTTGTCTCTCTACAGTAATCGACAATAAAGACGCCACAGAGGCAAACAGACAAACTCACTGTGAAATCAACACTATCATCACACAGTAGCATGAGTTTGATTTGATGTTGCAAATCAGTGAAGGAGCCAAATTGTGGCTGTAATCAGTTATCTGGAGTTTCCAATGTTGAATGGAGAGCTGATTGTTGAATAATAGAGCTGATTTGACCCTGAGGCAGCAGTTTGCATCTATTAAATCAACTGTGATGGACACATATGATAGAAACACTGGTAGAGGGTTGTTTTCTTACTAGGCATCTTAAAAAAGCTACTCCCCCCACCCAGATGGGTATCCAGACGTGACACCGACTGACCTTCTCCGGCTCCTCTGCGGTCCACACCTTGACGATACTCATGTGCTTGTTGAGCTGGCTCTTGACCGCCTGCTCGATCTGACTGTTGAACTTCATGAAGCTCACGTAGCTGATGTAGCCCAGCACCAGCAGCATGCTCTCCCACCACAGGATCGTGTTGTCCAGGAAGAAGACGATGAGCATCATGAGGTCCAGGATGTAGAAGCTCACATCCCTGAAGAGCGGCCACCAGGTCAGGTGCAGCATCTCGCGGGAGAAGATGGCGCACATGCCGATCACGAACAGGATGTTGAAGACGGCCGAGCCCACGATGGTGCCGATGCCCACGTTGCTGTGGGAGATGAAGACGCCGATCAGGGAGGTGAAGAGCTCGGGGGCAGAGCCTCCGGCCGCCATGAAGGTGGCCCCGGCCACGTCGTCAGAGATCTGCAGCTTGTTGGTGATGACCTCCAGCCCAGGAACGAAGAACTCATCGCAGACGATGGCAAGGGCCACAAACATGTAGATCATGCCTATGACGTGGAGGACCACCCAACCCTGCTGTCGCTGCTCCACTGAGAAGAGGTCCTCTGGATAGTCACCCTTCCTGCGAGGGGGCTGGTGTGGGGGACGAGGGGTAGGTGTGGTGGTCGGCGGTGGTGTCGGTGGTGGAGATGGAGTTGGAGGAGGTTTGGGAGGTTTAGGATCTACATAGATACACTGTTCGATATCTGTCCTGTTGACGATTATCACCGGAGGAGGTGTGGTGCTCTCAGGTGAGACGACCTCTTCCTCCGTCTCATTGGACGCCATCACCTCCCGAATGTTGACCTCCACAACATCATCGCCACCCGCCTCTGCTCGGAGAGCGTCATCCGTCTGGGCGGAGGCTCGCGGCTGTGACAGCCTGGCCTTCAGAGTCAGCGTGTAGATGAAACACAGCAGCACACCTGAGATCAAGAAGAGGACGCGGCTGTGCCTGAGTCTCTTCCTCGGAGGCGAGTGCACGTTCATTGCCCTCGTGGTCTCGACTCCCAAAGAAAAAACAACAACCAGAAGTTATGTCAGATGCATTGCGATTCCTTGGTAGTTCCAGCACCGATGCGTGGCGAGAAGACGCCGCTGACAGGGAAGAGACACACACACGTACACACAGTGTGTTTCATCTTTTACAGCCGGCAGCTTCAACCTGTGGAAGGACTGGAAGAAAGAAAAAGATTAAAATCATCATGAACATGTTTGTATTTTTATGTCCTCTCTGCTTGCATAGTTGCAGAGGCAGATCTACTGAAGGGAAGAGTCTGTGTGTGTGTGTGTGTGTGTGTGTGTGTGTGTGTGTGTGTGTGTGTGTGTGTGTGTGTGTGTGTGTGTTTGGGGGGGGGTGATGGGGATGCAGACAGCCACCTGTTACTATGGCTACATAATCACACGGGCTTTGGCTTCTCACAGAAGAGGAGTCCATTAAAAAAAAAAAAAAAAAAGACACGTTAAACATGTTTAAACGTTCAGGAAACCGGGGAGGACTCGCCTCAACATAAATCAATTAATTCTCAAATTGCCTCTGATTATAATTAGCTTTAGCGACGTGAGCGCGCGCACGGAAAGAACGTGATTTAAAAAAAATAATAATTAAAAAAATGCGCGCGTGCAGTAAACGATCATTAATGAGACATTAATCAACCCGGGAGGAACATTAAGATCTCCACGTTAATAAAAGCGAGCAGATCTTTGACTGAAAAGGGCGTGTTGAGGTTTAAATTGTGGAGTAATTGAGGCCAGCGCGGATTATATCGCGCAAGGTCGACGCAAAACCTTTTAAATATTCATTCAGCATCTAAAAATAATGAAGAAAGAGACATTAAAATGTGTTTAAAAGCTGTGTGCAGTGAGTGGTGCTGCGGGTCCTACCTGTACCGCCGGCTGCTCGACCCCTCGCCGCTGCGGACCGTCCCTCCAGCTGTGCGTAACGGACGCAGAGATGCTGACTCCGGCTTTTGGGGAGCTACAAGGGCGCACCGCATGTCAGGGCTTGAACGAGGCTCAGCATAATGCTGTTAAGAGGATTAGGAGCCAAACACCTCTCACCTTCCCTTTCACACATAACGCTGTATCAATACACCAACATTCAACCTGTTGTGCTGGTCGCAGCCGCCGGTTTGAGGGGAAACCTCGGAGGCGGCTCTGAGCGCGGAGCCCGTTGGATGGGGAATAATTAGACGTTCAGAGGCTGACAGGAGGAGTTTGGTCGGTATTTTGGGTGTGGTCAGGTGTAACCTCGTATCAGGAGTGAGGAGAATTGACTTTATTTCCCCAAATGAAGAGCAAAACATGCAATGCAAAGTGAAAAATAAGTGTTTTTTGGGGTTTAACAGAGAGATATTTGATTGAATCACGGTGTAAATGTAAATGTGTATGTTCACATGTGAACAAAATGAGTCCAAAAGTTAACGTGTATGATTATTGAGTGTTAAAAACTTTTATTTTTTAATTACAGGAGGAATTTTAATGTCCAGTTTTGTCACGTGGTTCAGAGTTTGGACTGTAATTAGAGTAAAGATGGATCGATGGTTAAATGAACGGTAGAAAGTACAAATCAAGTTAAATGTGACCAGATTATTCTTAATTGATTAAATTTATAAGATATCTAAAAGTAAGCAATAAGAAAATAAATGACATTATCAGAGCTGCTTCCAAAACTTCAACAAAAAGGTCATAAAAATGTAAATATTAAACCTTTTACCTTCAGTCTGAGTCGCTGCTCAGCTGATTGATTGGAGCTCTGCTGAGGTTGAAGTTGGGCTGAGAAATTACACGAAATGTCCAAATAAGGGAGGATAAAGACAGAAGTTGTCCCGCCCGAACAGATACTACAGAACCAGTGATGGAGAGAGAGAGAGAGAGGGAAAGAGGAGGGAGGAGGGACAATCAATCAATCAATCAAACTGTGCAACCACACAGGAGAGGGCCAATCAGGTGAAGTGAAAACACCTGTGTGAGTCAGAGAGTCCCTTATTATCACATCAGCATCACCTGGTGGCTTTAAACTGATACATACATTAATATAACTGTTAGATTCACTTAAAGAATACACAACTAAACAGCTAGAAACAGTCCAGTTGCTTTATCCTTCACTTTGTTTGTAATAGAGCAACAATCCAATGTTGAAATCTGGAAACAGTGTTCACTTATTTTAAAGATATCCACTTGATTTGATTAACTCAGACTCCTGAAGCCTCGTGTTAGTGTCAGATTCATTTAGAAACTTTTGGACTGTGGATTTTGTTTGTTCCCATCTCTCACAACAAGAAGTAGAAACTGGCTTATTGGCCAGTTTGAAGGTAATTAAACTGTTGTTTTAAGACAGACCTAATTAGACGTTCCATATTATTTAATTTTCATCCAAACTGTTTCTCAGGGATAGAAAGATGTTCCTAATGATGTTTTAAAACAAAACTTAAGCTAGTTAAGGTTTGGTTTAGTGTTTCACCCTCCTTTCTTTGACGTTAGGTATGTTTCTTCCTCTACTCACACCACAAACTAAACTTTTAGCTACCGATTCAGTTAAGGTCTCCACGACAGCGTATATTCTTATAAAAGGAACTGAAGCAACCTGCAGGTCTAGAGGTTAAGATGCATATCAAATAACTGTAAACCAACAAGTTTTATCCCTTCTTCTACCCACATACATCCTGTCTGTATCTCCTCTGTAAAATATCTAATGAGCACACAAAAACCCTCTTTAAACATGTTTTTTGACTTCACAACAGGAACTGGGGGGAAAAAAACACTCCAACCTCCAAAATAGGAACTCTGATGTTTATTTTTTGTCAGGAAACCATAATTGGGACTTTCAATCAAACATTAGAATGAATTTAGCTTCCTAACGACTTTCTGAAATGCAATAAATTGTCTGAATTAAAGCCATATGTCCTATGCACATCCTTCCTATAATGGACACCCTTACACAAATAAATCTGACACAAACCAATCAGAAGCAACAACAGTCAGTAAACAATTATAAAAACCAATAAAGAAAAAGGCTCAAAAGGTGAACAGATTGGTAAAGAAAGCAAAGAACAGGAGGCTCATCGGGACATTTCCTTTTATTCCACTGATGAATCTTTAAAGAAATGACTTCCTTTATTTCACTGTGTCAGAACTGTGGACACGAGATTGTGAATGTTCTCTGGAGACATCGCGGCTCCAAATTACACAAAACCATCACATCAAGTATTCATAAAACTCATAAAAGTTCAGAAAAGTTACAAATTAAAAACAGAAATGGTCAGAGTCAAAAATATTAGACAAATAAAACATTTAGGTTTAAAGCTGCAGTAAGTTTAAACAAATTAAAGCACAAACAATACTGAATATTTGATGCTTATATCGATAATTGAGAGTAAGAAACATAAATATGTAACATAAGCAATAATTTTTGATAAGTATCCCTCAAATTTGGTTCAATAAAAAGAATTGTGTCTAAGATATTTACTGAACAGGATGTTTTATAACTGAAAATGTGTTTAAAGTTCATTAAGGGACCAGTGGTGGAAGAAGTACTCAGATATTATACTGCAGAAATACTGTTTTGTGTATTTTAAATTTTACTTGAGTAAAAGTACAAAAGGATTAGCATCACAATATACTTAAAGTACCAAAGTTTAAGTACTAATTTTCCAAAACAATCTATATTATATTATATTATATTATATTATATAGTATATTATATTACTGTGTACATCACTTTAATATTGCAGCTGGTAAATGTGGGTCTATTTATTTATATATATTTGACATATATATTTATATTCTGCAGTACTTGAGTAAATGTACTTAGTTACTTAGTTTCCATGCCCTTTCCACATCAAGAACTGTGATAAAAGCCATAAAAACTGCCAAAAACAGTTTGGATCCATGAGCTGTATTTTTCAATCCCAACCACCAGAGGCGCCAAAGTTTAGCCTTTCGTTTTTATTGTGTTTTATACACAAACACACTTTAAAGCAACAAGCAAGAGAACTGAACTTTAGAGGTTCAAGCTGTCCAGTATGAGCAGAAAATGAACAAAAATTACAGAATTAATGAGCTAAAAACATTACACAAAGTTAAAAATATCCATTCCTGTCCTCACATGTTCTCCTACTCTGCTGTTTGCAGTTACACAACCACAGACCGGTGGCTGTTTATTGTTATTATCAGCACAGATTTAATGTTTCTAGTTGTTGGATGTTGATTTATGTTAAGATTTAAGGGAACTATTGTATTTTGTGTCTTTTTGGTTGTTTAGTGCTCAAGGTGCACCCAGGGATCAATAAAGTATATCTGTCTGTCTATCTATCCCCAATGAACGTCGTACAGACTGAAACTTCACGGGTCAAACATGTAGAAAAATACATCTCTGCCCTTCTTCAGAGACAAGAACGGGCTGCGAAGTTTGATATTAACCAACTTGAAATCTTTCCTGTCCTCTGTTTCATGTCTTTTAAAACAAGAATTCAGGGTCATAAACTTCATTAGGTTTTCACTCACAGTTTACGGCTCATCGTTTTGAGGCGTGTCATGTGTTTCACGGGACAAGAGTCGTGAGGTAAAAGCACAAACGTGTGTGTGTGTCGGTAGGATTGCGTGTTGTGTCAGAAGAGCGGTTATAAATATCTCCTTTTATAGTACTTTGCATGACTTTGTTAATATTCAAAGCAGTGAATGAGGCTTCTTCTGAAGGCTTCACCCAAGGCTCAGTGTTAGAAAAAAAAAACAGCTCTAAATTTAAAACCGACAGTTAAGAGCCGCAGTGTTTTCATGCAATGGCATTTAAAATATTTCCTCTATTGATTCAAGAAACCATAAAAAGTGGCATTTTAGCTTATAAACTTCCACTAGTGTAAAGTTTTTACATCACAACCGACTGAAGAATCTACAAGTTCAAAATCAACTTGCAGAGACTTGACACTGACGTGAGATTGCTGTGTTTTCTCCCAGTTGCAAAGCAGGAACAATTTAAGATCTCTCATGGTGTGTTTAAGTGCATTCAGATGTTTGAGAATTAAATCTTCTTTCAGACAATAAAACCCAGAAGAAAACAAGCAAACACATGAATTTTCGTGTCTCTCGTATCTAAAATAACGCAGAAAATTCTAAATTCTCACACAGTGAAGCATCCTTGAACACACCACAACAGAGAGAGTATCAAAAATGTATTGGCTTTAAATTGCATCAACACGTAACAACAATATAACGGTTAATAAACGTCGATTGTGATAAATCTGCGATTTGTAATTAGTGGATTAAAAGACCATAAACATGAACACGTGTTTTGAGATGAAGGTATTATTTCTGAACCAACACGGACCTTAATTTAATAAATAATGTGAAATATATAAAATGGTGGCTCTATTGCAGTGAGTTTCTACACAGAAATCGTTTACTGTGTTCATGAAGTAAACACTTCTCTCATGTCCCCAAACACGGAAATCAACAGAAAAATAAGCAAAAATATTTCAGAAATGATGAGAAATAACAAAACGTTTAAACAGTGACGGCACACACAGACAGAAATCATGATAAATATGGACACATTATTAGAGAATAAACATGGTTAGCAACTCAAACTCACAGTAGTAAAGCACTGGGTCGACCTGTACAGAGGGTTCAGGTGACGTCTGTTCAACAGTGAGTCGATGAGCTGGTACAGTAGCATTTACAGGATTTGGTCTGGAGAAGGTTAAAAGTTCACCCAGTGGAGGAATAAGGTGACCAGTACTCCAACAGGTGTGTGAGAGAGAGAGAGAGAGAGACAGAGTGAGTGTGTGTGTGTATGAGAAAAAGGCAATTAAAGGACAATAAAACAGCTGCATTATCTTTAAGTGGACGGGAGTTCAGGGGGTGTGCAAGATAAAGGCGCTGATCAGTTAGTGGACTTTCCTTTTCTTCAAGCGGTACCGTCTCCTCCTCTGCTTGTACAGGTGTCGGAAATTGATGAAGAGTCCTGCGGAGGAGAGCGAAGATCAGTCAGTATTAACGAGGCTCTGCTTTTAAAACCAACCAGGCATCAGCTTTTGGTTTGCAGAAACTTAGGTACAACTATTAAGTTATTACTATTACATAACTACTAAGTTAAGTAACTTAAAAATGCTTTATATTTTGAGAAATTAGGATACTATGTAGTTAGCTTTATCATATAAATTTTAAAATGTGTAGGAAATAATGTAAAAAAAAAAACACACTATAATGGTCTTTTAATGAAAATAATGACAAAAATATTCCTAAAAATACCTTTTTCCTTGATAAAAACCATCGTAAACAACCTACAAACACTTTTATTTAATGAAGAAAATTACTTTTTTAATATAAAACATTTCTTGTTGAACTTATTAAACTGTTGCACTAATAATTAGCTTTCATTAATACCAGTAACTGTTAACTGTTAATCTTAATGTTATCAAATGCAGCTGGTTTTTTAGTTGATAAATAAAGTGAGGCAGCAACAAACCAGCTGGGACAAACCATGAAAACAGGCCTGCCAGCTGTCAGAGTCATAAAAAACCATTAGCTGACTTCAAGGCCTGTGGGTGTGATGTTAGTAGAGGGTGAGACAGAGAGGATGGCGGTGTGTTCGTGGATGTCTCACCCAAGAACATGAGGACCAGGTAGAGCTGCAGAGTGAAGGAGAAGCTTAAAGAGTGTCCGAGCACGGCAGGGAGGGGGAGGCTGAACAGACGCGTCTCATCAAAGATCGGCAGGGACTGGATCACCGCCACCGCTGGAAAACGAAAACACAAGAGTCAGCAGTCAACACTCGACACGACCGCCAGCGAACATGTTCTCAGTTAGTGAGCTCACCTTCAGCCACAACCCCCAGCGGGTAGAGAGGGATCCACAGGCTGTATCTGAGCCACGTCAACAGCTTCCACTCTGTGCTGATGCAGGCCAGCATGTAGAAGGGATACCTGCAGAGGAGGGAGAGCTGGTGTAAGAACATGGTCACAGGAGAGGGGGGGGAGGGGGAATGTGAGCCTTACCTGAAGATCTCGATGGTGCTCCACAGGTAGAACACGAAGAAGACGACGGGTTTGTTCTGCATGTCCTCCAGGCTGCCGAAGATAACGAACAGAATGACGTTCCTGCCAGCCACCTGAAACATCACAGAGCAAAACTCAGATTATCCACGGCCGCTTGGAGGAAGATTTTATTCCTCCTATTTATTCTACTTTTACACAGAACTATTTCTATAATCGAGGCAATCTCCCCTGCACCAGCTGGGGTACCTCCTCCCTGATTGACTGAGGACTAAATATGGAGTCAGTAAAGCTGAATTTATACTATACTAATACATAAACAGGGTTCCCACTCTCTTTTTTCACAATGCTGGTCAGCGTTTATGGGACTCCTGGCTGCCCTCACCACTGCTGAGTTTCTGGGTGTGGCCTCAGCGGAGCATAAATGACAGTTCAAAGATGAACTGTTATTTATGCTCCGCTTAAAATAAAGTATTTTAAGTGTTAACAATTATTAACCACAACAACAAAAGTACATTTGATCATTAATTATTAACTGGACGCATATAGATGTGACCGTCTGCAGCATTTCCAAAATATAATTGATGCCTAAAGTTCGCTGCAAGCGGTGTGAACAGCTATTGACTGGTGTGGGAGCAGAAATAATAAATTCATTCCGCTTTGCATCTGGTGAACCCGCTTTGAATCGTCACACAGAGCAGTTTATCCTCCTGACAGTCGAGTTTCAAACACACCCAGGTTTATGTAATCTGAGAGGCTACAAAACTATTAAAAACATAGATAATTTCCAGGTTGTTTTGTCATTTAAATACATTTCCACGTGCTTCCATGACCGGAAAACGAGTTTCCAAGTGTGGGAATCCTGATTAACCTACATCATCCCTGTAGCTCTGCTGTAGGAGCTGACGAAAACCTCAAAAACATAACCACATATCGACACTACAGAGGCCACAGAGTGTTTTCATATTGTTGATATCACAATAAAATGAGTAGTGACTGTCTCCCTCTGTATTACCTGTATCATAGCAGGTAAAAATCCAGTCTTAACCAGACCCAACAAGGGATTAATGACCTCCAGCACGGCCATCATCTGGCAGAAATACATCATATCGGCCGTGGTGTGGAAGGTATCGTAGAACGAATCTGTGGTAGGGGCGAGAGAGAGAGAGAGAGAGAAAACAAACAGACATAATTAAAGAGCACGCTGCATGAGCCACTATCCATAATCCTCGTCATTTGCAAAACAAATCCCAGCTGTGTGGTCGTGTTCCTGTTTCTATTCAAATGAGCTCATCTGTGAAAAGCTCCTCACAAACAAAAACACAGACCTCCCTCGCTGCGTTCTCTGGACCTCCCGTTTGTTTTATTTCACTGCCCAGTGGTGCTAATTGAGTTGGTCTCTTTTCTGTTTTTGTGTTGCATAAACACTCACTCAAAAATTAATTATTTAGTCCATAAAATTCAAAAGCTATTAAGGAGTACAATTGTTTTAGTTTGATACCTGTTTTTTTATTATCTTTATTTAGTCCATCCCTCTACGGGCTGCCAATTCTGCTTTTTACTCAACTGTTTCACGTTGAGTGTCTTTGTTTTCACTTTTATCTACATTTGTGTGATGTACTGAATAAAGCACAAGAACAATGTAACTGACATTAAGGTGACTATAAATATAAACTCTGATAAATAGCCTATCTGCAAGCAGATTTTTATGTCATACTGCCTGAAAATCTGTCCTAAAACATGAAGTTTAAACACTTTGTAGGCTAAAGACTAAAACACACTTATGCTCCTTTTAAAGAAAAAGCTCAAAATGAAAACCATTGTGGACCTTATATAATATCTGCGAACATGGAGACATCCATAAAAAGTCACACAGGGAAAGAAAACATGAGCGCTCAGACGTTCAGACAGGTTGTTAACAAACCTGCAGGTCAGCCAGACTTATTTGGAAAAGCAAACAAATGTGAACAGTAAAATTATTACCGCTGTAAACATCCGTAAACGCCACCGTTCGCACGCAGACTTCCTGCTTCCACTTTAACCTGCCATATGTGAGTAGTTGTCTTCACGTTTAAACTGCTCATAAAGGGGTTTATATCAGAGCTGCAACGCTAGTCGATTCATTGATTAGTTGTCAAACATCACATTAATAGTTTGGAGTCATTTTTTTGATTCTGAAATGTGAATATTTTCAGGGTTTTTTTGTCCTCTATGACACTAAACTGACTGTCTTTGGGTTGTGGACAGAACAAGACATTTGAGGACGTCACTGTGGGAAACAGTGACCAAACAGTTTTCACCATTTTCTGAAACCAAACAACTAATCGATTAATTGAGAAAATGATCCACAGTTTAACTGACAATGAAGCCCTAGTTTAGTTAATCTGGCTAAATTGTCTGTTTATTTACAATCTGACTGTCTGGCCGTCATGTTTCTTTCCCTTTCGGACTTCATTGCGGCAGATTTCAGCTCTTAACTTAGTGAGTAAAATGCTACTATGGCTGATAGAAATGACCAAAATTATGAAAATAAAAAAAAAGCTGTAAAATTTCTACGGTTTGTGCAGCGAGACTGATCATAAACAGGTAAACAACTGACTGCACTCTGGGTCTAATGGTCCAAGCTTTACCTACAGGTTTACTTCAGTGATGACACTTTTTGGCAGTCGGAAAAATGCAGGTACTGTTTATTCAGAGCAAAGGAACTAGCTGTTAAACTGGTTGCACAAACTTTAATAAACCCTCCATTAATGCTGCAGATTGGAATATTTACTTCAGCCAGTCATAATTATTCTTTACACTCATCAGCTTCACTTCATCATCTGACAGTTTCCTACAAACCTTGACCGAGGATGAAGAGTCGGACAGTCATGTTGACGAAGATCCAGGAGAATCCCAGAAACTGCACCAGGTTGTACATGAACAAGTATCCTTTCTTCAGCCCGAGGTAGGCTGAGGAAACAGGAGAATTAAAATGAACGGTGAACGGGACGGTAAATGTCTAAGACAACGTTAATGACATCCAATTAGAAACGTTTCTGTTTGCAGGTGAAGAGCTCAGCTCGACTCACGGTCTTTACGAACTCTCGACTCCACACTTATCCTGTTTATCTTCTCCTCCTGAAAGAAATCATCTCATATGGTGAATATGAATGTATCATTAGATCCTAATTTCTTTTATTAAATAAATCAGAAAACAAACACAAACAAAAACAAGAATCTAAACTTATAACAGTGTTTTAACAAGCTTATATTTACTCAGTGAAAACAACTACACACAGAAAAGCAATGACAAACTTTATTGATCCCATGCAAGTATTCTTCTGGTTTCTAATCAGTAAAACCTAAGGTTGAGGAGGTTAATCAGATTTTATTGGATCATTTAGGAAAACTTCTAGCATTCCCATAACTGTTGCTATATTCTAGCGCAGTGGGAGGTGACTTTGTGAAGCCACAACATCCCAGTGAAGATGAGAACTGTCAAGCAGCTTAATTAAAATTACACCCAGACCACAACGAGCGATGCAAAGCTCTGTGGTCTCGGCCGACTCAACCTGGGGCTAATAACAAAGCTTCACACAGGCCCCGACAGCTGCACTACAACAACCAACCTGTTCGCACCCCACAAAGACTATGTGTAATGTAATCATCTGCCTTCACAACATATCAGACTAACAGCAGGTTGCAGTTAGAGGTCTTCACAGCGGGTTTATTTAGTATTACCTTAGCCTGAAGCTCCATCTCGGCGTCGGACTCGTCCAGCCAGCGGTCAAAGTCAGGAGCCAAAAACAGAGGCTTCTTCTCCTGCAGGGTCAGCCGGCCCCACCAGCGCTCCTCCTGCTTCTTGATCTTGATGTCCACCTGACGCTGGGTGGACTTATGGCTGATCTGCAAAACACAGCATTAGAATATGAAACTTAACTGAGACACACATAAGGCAATGACATAATGTGAGTAGCCTTCACACAAGATCATGTAAGAGCATGTTGATGGTCAGTAACATCACAAGTCTGCCAGTTCAAGCCTCCATGTTTTTTAATCACGTGTTGCACTCGTTCAATCAACGACTTAACACTTTATCATGCAGTCGTTTATGGATTCCAGCTGTGATATAAAACTGTGGATTTTTTTTAGGCAAGACAAAATAATATGAAATGTAAATGTTGTGTAAAAAGTTTAAAGCTATAATATGGAACATTTCTGCCTGAAAATGTCTTAAAAAACCCCAGAACTGATGAGTTGTAGTCTTACATTATCCCAAATGTTTCCAACAATGTTCAAACTCAGAGAATTCTGTCATTTTATTCTGCCAGAAGCTGTCATACACTGACTTTTTATCCAGTTATGAGCCACATTTTTACCATACGCTGGTCAGTTGTAACTATATTTTAACTGGATGAAGGATTTTAGTCATCGGGAGTCTGGACCTTAAGTTATGTTTAAGATTGTTTTGTCAGAATATGTTAACAACTACACAAACAATCCGGTTGGTCTTAAAATCTCTGGACGATAACAAGTGCGTCTAATAGTTAATACCAGACACTCAATCACAATCAATAACTGCATATTACAGTGAATGACACTGAAGCAAAACAGTTCATTTCCAGATAACCATCAATGTCAATAATTAGTCATTAATATATGGAAAGATCAATACCTCGGGTCTAACAGGTTCCAGGAACTCCAAACTGAACCTGTATTCATTATCTCCTTTAGCTCCGTGGCCCTGTGCTGTGGAACAATATTAAGATTAGATTTTCACATTAATATAAAGCTTTACTTTGTGTTTCATGTACTACTTGAGAACCATAACAGACACACATCACTTTGCACTGTAGCTGCTGTATAACATTATCTTTATGCACCAATGTAAAATACCAACCTCTGAACAGCAGTGTGTTGTTGTCTTGCAGGCTGATGTCGAGATTCTGAAAACAAAAAAAAACACAAATGCAGCCGTCACAACGGACAAAACTCTGAGGTAAGTATGTAAGTAAAGCTTTATTTAGAAATAAAATTAGGAATCTGGTCATATCCTATTTTTTCTTATAGTAAAACAAATTCCATGAAAAGACCAAAAGCAACTATACGTCTCTCAATGCTTCCTACTCTGCCTGTGTTCCTCCTGAAGACGTAAACCTTTACAAACATACATAAATATAAAGTCGGACACTGTAGCTTTTAGAAAATGTTACTCAAATAAGAGTAAATAGCACGTTTGATGGGGACTACTTTCAGTGGCGGATTAATACACATTTTGCTGCTCTAGCGTCAAATGGGGGTACTTACTGCCCCTAGGGGTACTTTGGAGTACTGCAGGGGCTTCATTATATTGTTTAAAAATGTTAATCTAAAGAATATCAATCATGCATAATTAGTAAAATAAAAGTTTGAACAGTCACATTCAGGATGATGTGGCCAGTTTATTAGGTACAGCTAGCTAACAGTAATGGAGTCTAATGAAGCCCTACAATAAGCTTTGGTTGAAGCTGTTTTGCAGAGTTTACTCAACTTCACAGGGACTTCCAGAGGCTGTAATGTGGTACTAATGAATCCTATTTGCATTACACGATTCAGTCTGCGCTCATTGATTTGAATTGGCCCAACATGACAGGTGTTTCCCCCGTCGGTTACCACGAAGCAATTCTCCTAAGAGGCTAAACAAGATCCAGAACAACCATTAAAAGTCATGCATATTTTATCAGGCATTTGTCTAACAGATGCAGGATGACGATGAAGGGAACCTGGAAATGTGAAGGAGGAGGAGGAGGAGGAGAAGCTGTATTTCATGTCACTAATGCAAACAAGCAGCCTGCTCGGTGAAGAGCTGAAGACAAATACTCTGAATACAAGTTCTGCTCGGCTGCTTGGACACTTTCCTGTGATAACTATATTTGTTTTAAGTGCGTAAAATCACAAGTGCTGGAGTTGATAAGAGTGCAGCGACAAAACAAAGAGGAAGTCCAACTGGAAGCTGTCATTTTCAGCTGCTGTTCTCCACTCATACAGATCATCAGTGGGGCAGTTAGTGTTGTTTTTCTAGGTTTAATAAACAATAAAAGGTCATCAATTCCTGTTAAATAATAATAATAATTTACCTTAATTTATACAGAACTTTTCAAAATAAAGTTACATAGAGCCTTACATGGCCGGAACCTGGATTTAAAGGCAGAAATAAGGTCTTAGAATTAAAATGATATAGAAGTTAATAAATAAAAGACCCCCCTCATAGTAAAACATATTGCAAAATTTAATTAATTACATTATGCTAAATAAAGCCAATAATAATAAAAGAAAATACATAAATTTAATAACATAATTTAAAACAATTACATTATGCTAAATAAAGCCAATAATAATAAAAGAAAATACACAATGGGGAATTAAATTGCTAGAATAAATAAAAGGGTTTTTAAAGAAAGATAAATAAATATATATATATACACAAATAGTGTTATTTAGGCAGCAAAAACACACAAAAATATACTTTCCACTCATGTGTTTCTCTTTCGGCCATTACAAATAATGGTTAGAGGTCAGTTCAACCAGTTTATACCAGAAATAAAACCCAGAGCAGCTCTCCAGCGTTACACCCTCCGCATTAAGAGGAATAAACACTCCGAGGCCCCTTTAATAATAAAACCACACACACACACACACATCATTATCTGTGTGTGGAAGCTGAAGGCTGAGGAAGCAACCCGGGTCGGATGTTGCTGTGGATCTGGACTCTGGACTCGAACCTACCTTGGCATCGCTCAGCTCCACCCGGAGGTAGATGTCTCGGTGCCGCTGAGCCCAGTAAACATGAGGAGTGAGGATCTGCATCGTCTCTGTGGGGCTGTCTGACATCGACCTGCCATACAAAGATATTACTCCCCCAACACACACACACACACACACACACACACACACACACGCACACACACAGTGGGTATCACACCAGACACTTCCGGGAGGAGGTCGCTCACACCGGACTTCACAATAAGATCCCTTGTTTCAAAGTAAAAGTCGTCAAAGTAGTTTGTTTTAAAGGGGCCAGTGTGAAAGGCAGGTTTTCATTAGTGTGTACTTACCTGAATATGCAGGAATTATTGTGTTTTTGTTACCTTAAATTGAGCCTTTTTCTATCCTTATCTTTATTTATTTATATTTTAAAATAGTACTTTATTTTTGTGGGATTTTTATGCACCAAGACAAATTCCTTTTAGATGTAAAAACCTATTTGGCAATAAACCCAATTCTGATTCTTTCTCCGGAGTCCGCCACGTTGAATCGCCATGCTACCAAACGTTTTGAGCAAGTTCACGACCCGTTCTCATTCCCAGGGCGTCAAATATAGACGCAAGTGGTGTTCAGTTAGTTGCAATCTGCAGCTTCACTGCTAGATGCCCACTAAATCCTTCAAACTGGCCCTTTAAGACATACAAATATTATATATAATATAATAATTATTTGTTTTTTTATGTGTGTTTTTTCTCTGCTGCAAAGTGTGAAATATTCAGAATGAATAAAAGTGTAACACTAGATAACAAACGTCCATTCTCAGGGTATAGTGCAGGGTTTAAGTTACCACATCACACTAGTATAAGTTGCATACGTTGGACTGTGGTTGATTTCCAGAATTATAGTTATAATGTCATAAAATCCAGGCCAGGAGCTACATGTCTCAGATATATAATATATTTAATAGATATAAGATGAACACAGAGAAACACTCTCATTCCCACAAATTAAGCAACATTAAAATGAAGGACAATAAACTATTAACTATTTCCTTTCCTTTTTTTTTTCAAACATTTCCTTAAGTATATCAAATATATCAACCTTTAAAATGTCTAACTCTAAAGTAAACAACCTCACATCTAATGTTCCTCCGAGGCCCCGCAGGTTTGGGTTGCTGTGTTCATCAATAGGGAACGGCTATTTTCCACTTCAACGTAATTACTTAAAATTGTCTCCAGTTTCATCTCCCTCCTCCTCCTCCTCCTCCTCCTCCTCCTCCTCCTCTTCATGCTAATCCTCCACCCAGCTCTAAGTTCCCACAGCAAGCCTTCACTAATGAGGTCCAATTCTCCAGAGCAGAATAAGACAGTGTGGATCCTTATTTCTGTTTATGGATTTCACTGATAATACTGACTTTGCTTTGGGTGAAATAATAAAATAAAGTAATTTTTTTGCCTAAATCATCTCCTCATGTACATCCTCAGTTGAACGTCTATGTCAAGAGTCTGATATTTGGTTCAGTGTTTTCTGAAAAACCTGAATGACATAGGCCATTATTTTAAGAGGGTGTCGATACAAAGAACATCATCTATATGTGTGTGTTACCTCCTAGATTCAGCCACAAGAGGGGAGTAAGAGACCGCCTTACAGCAGCTACACCCTGCGATCATTCCCTTTGTCATCCTGTAACTACACAGTGCCACTGTTTGATTAAAGGAAGCCATTTAAATCATCCTCATCCAGGTTAATGGAGATATTCAGTTAGTCTTTTGCACATTGTCACTTAACGTCTGGGAGTACGGATCGTTAACATCAGTAACAGAAACAGACTAAAGGGTCAGACAGCTACATAATTATGCATTTATTCCATCCACTCATGAAAACTGTGCCATCCTAGGAAATAAAATCAGACAAATCAGCTTGCAGAACACTTCTGAATGATGCACAGTGGAGGGATTTTAGTGGTAATAAGTGGGTTCACTCCGTATACCTGCACTATACTACAGGGCAGTTCAACTACTGGTATAATAATAATAATAATAATAATAACAAACATTTTTAAAGCCCTTCTCATACAGGGAATACAGCTCAAAGTGCAACACAGAAATTACATACACCAAGTGCTTCACGTGAAAAAGACAGAGAATGGATATGTAAAGGATAAAATGCTCTAATTAATGTAAAATAATAATAATAATAATAGTAAAAATAAGATGAGATTTAGTTTTGAGCGACGTCTCAGAAACAGTGACTTCATAAAAGCTGCACAGCCTGGTGTCTGCTGGGGAAAGCTTCAGGTTTTTGGGAGTCCAACACAGACGCCATCGTGAAGAAGACCGAGCAGATACTTCGTGCTCAGGAAGCTCAACGTGCCTCAGGAACCACTGATCCAGTTGTACACCTCCATCATTGAGTCTGTTCTCTGTTCATCCATCACAGTCTGACCACCAACAGGAACCGACTACAACCGACAGTCAGGACTACAGAGAGGATCATTAGCACCAACCTGGACCCCCCCTGCTCCAGAGTCAGGAAACAGGCATAAATTAAACATAAATACAATTGTACACATGCTGTGCAGAGTCAGAAATACTTTATTGATCCCCGGGGGGAAATTTGTTTGATACTGATAGATTGTACTATTAATATATATATTTATATATTTTTGTATATGTTGTCATATCCACCTACCTCATGTACACAGAGAAACCTGCATGTATTTCATATTATAATATTATATTAATGTTTATATGTGTATTTAGTTTCGTTGTGATTCTGATTCCTGAAAGTACGACATTAGCAGGAGTCCCTGAATGCACCACTGTTCAAAAACTTCCCGGTGAGCTTTTCTATAATAGACGTTCAAGTCGGCTCGTAAATACGGAAACCGTACAGACCAGGGTCCAGCTTTTTAAGCCACTGTGGCTTTCAGTTTCTCACAACTGGCTAACATGTAACCGACCTGTCTCCCTCCCTCCCTCCCTCCCTCACCCTCGGTAGCGCCTCCTCGCCGCCTCTGCACCCGGTTCCAAAGTACAAGTAACGTTAACGTCAGGTTGGTTATGTTCATGTGAGAGTTCACCATGTCAAAGGGCATTTCCCCGGTCGACTAGCACCTGGAGTCGCTTCTCAGTTTGGATCCCCTCCGACTGTCAACCCCCAAACGCTGCTGTAACGTTAAAGGTTGTTGTGTTTTTATACAGGAAGCCCAAAAAAAAAAAAAATGAGTCGAACCGGAGAAACAACCGGGGAAACCTCCAAAGCTTCAGCTTCCTCACAGACTAACGCCGCAGACCAACGACGGAGGACGAACATTATTTACATCGTGTACCTCATCGCTGCTCTGGATATCACATGGATGTTTCTGCAGTTCTCCGTCACCCCTGTAAGTAGTTTCTGTTCCTTTTCCCCGAGCAGGAAGCTGAGATTTCCGTGCTGGCCGTGAACGTGGAAAACTGTTGTTTGTTGTTGTTTGTTGTTGTTCTTGATCTAGCGTTTATTATGAGTGTGAAAGAGTGATAATAATGTAGTAATAGTTCATTTACAGCAGCGATATCAACATTATTGTGTCATTATACTTTATTATTAGTGAAAAACATCCATTTAAAATGTACTTCAATGAAATTAAGACACATTTTGCTTATTTAAAAGTTAATAGCACAGTCTAACAATACTCCACTACAAGTCAAACTCCTGTATTTATAATATTAAAGTACTCAATGCAGGAAAATGTCCTATTACATGTTATATCATTAGATTATTATTATGGATTTAAAGTCTTCTGTTACCTTTGGTTTTGGCCGTAGAGCTGAAAGAATTAAAATTACTTGTAGATGAACACATAATTAATCAGCAACTCTTAATAATCAATGATTGTTTTCACTTTTCAAGCAAAAATGCTTTTGAACTTTTTCTGGGTTTTTGCTTCTCTAACATAAGTATTTTACTGCTTTTCTGTTTTATATTCTGAACATGTTTAAGTTTTGGACTGGTTTGCGTAATATTCTTTACTGTGAGCAACTTCTTCATTCTTAAGTAAAACCCTGGAGTCACACATTATGAAATAAAGAACGCTGCCACCACTCCCATCACCGCCTTCCACAAATATGGCTGAGAGTAACATTCATCAAGGACAAACTGATTAAACTTTAATCGTGGCAGCTATTGTAATTCTTTTTTACTAAAGTAACAATAATTACAAAGTACATTTTTGTCTGTAAAGAGCAACACATTCTGTTTTTTCCAAACTAGTTTATTAGATTATCAACAACATACATGTGAAAGAGTATGAGCAAGTGTAACAAACATAAAGGAAAACATAAAAAACAGTAGAAATTTACATATATTAGAAGGAAATAAATAGAATAAAGGCAAATACAGAGAGCTCACACAATAAACCATAGGTACAATTAAGTAATTAAAGAAAACACACTATTAGAGCTGTTAAAGAAGGTCCCATTATCCTCCAACCCTCAACAGTATACCTCATTTTCTCCACTCCAACGAGGTCAAATATGCCCTTGATCCACGAGGAGTGAGAGAACAACGCGCAACAAAAAACAGTAAATACACAATATATCCAGTTAAAACGACAAATAAAGTCACAGTTTGGATGCCAGTTGAGTGTCACATGTACAGATTCAAACTGAGGCCGTACTAAACCTGCATCAGTGGTTCCCAACCTTTTTCCTTAAGGGACAACATTTTTCTATTGTGTATTAAACTGACTCAGTTACATATTTTATGGATATTTCATGTTATATTCAAAACTGTACAATGAACCCAAACCGTGAACTCAAGAAGTTTGTGTAAATTAAGGGATTTAGATGAATTTTGAGCAGATTATTTTCTATTTAGGGAACTTTTAATACAATTCTCTGTCTATATTATGTGATTTTTAATAATTTTAAACAATCATACAGACTTTATGGGCTTATTTTTAGACAAATTAAGTGTTTTCTTGTCCCTGATGTTTGGGCCTTGTTCTACTAGACAATTTACTCCTCACAGAACAATGAAATGCTGAGATACAAACCTACTGTGTGTGTATTTTAATACGTTTTCTAGCACGCCTTAAACTCAACAAGCCCCACTAGATCAATACCTGCTGTGAGAACATTAACATGCTCCATACGATTACGTGAATGTATTCTTCATCATGTCTCTCTACAGTATTTGGCAAAGAAACTCGGCTTCGACACCTTGTGGTTTGGTTATTTACAAACCACGGTGGGTGTGATCCAGCTGTTGGGAGGTCCAATGTTTGGGAGGTAAAGTACTGTAAAGTTTTACAGTTTTTTGTTGCATGTTTTTCTTCATATATGATAGAAGCTGCTGCTGTTTAGCCCCGTATTAGTGGCACTGTTTTGGGGTTTTGTTGTCGCTGGCAGGTTCGCGGATCTCTTCGGAGCACGAGTAGCCTTGTCTCTGGCGTGTGCTTCAACCGTAGTTTTCTTTCTGCTGCTGGCCATAGCAGACCATCCTGCCATGCTCTTCATCCACAAACTGCCCACAGTCTTCATGCATGTCCTACCTGGTAAGCAGCACTCAGCCACAGTCCTCCTCACTCAGATTAATATTTTACATTTCAAACTTTAAACCTGTATTATTATTATTTATTGTACAGATCAGTCATACATTTGTTATTTATGAGTCACATCCCCCTTTCTTAGGGCCATCTGTATGTAAAAACATCTGAGACTTGAGATTCAAGTCATTTTTGACAAGTTTGACATGTAATTTTTCCCCACAATACTCCCTTGTTTACAATACACATGCAAATCAAGAATTTACTGTGTTTAGTGGAACTGTATGGATGCTAGGAAATAAATTCCAACTTTTATTGGAATATTAAATGTAAGAGTGTATGTAGGGAACAGTGTTGGGTTTTTTAAGCCATATATCACACATTACCATACTTGCATTACTTTACTTAATTACTCCCTGTATGTACAAAGCTGTTTGTTACACTACTCATTTCATTACTGCTGCGTTACTCGACAGCAGCGTCTGAAATCACACAATATGAACAACACTTAACGAGCAAACTCACTCGAGTTGCTCACTCACCAGACTATTGCTATATATATATATATTAAACTAGTCCAGCTTATCTGATGTGAAGATCTTCGTCTCAAACTACATTCATTGACTTCAGCATCTGAGCTGAAGGAAGCTGCCCCCTCCTCGTCGAAAGCAAGGAAGTCACTTGCACATGAAATATAACTGAAGAACTTATGTAACCCAAGTAACATAATTGTTTGATCAGTAACTGTAATGTGATTACTGATTTAGGAACATTAATGTGTTACGTTACAGAGTGAAATGTGATTATAGTAACCAACACTAGTAGGGAAATATCAATTAGGATAATGTTTTGTGGTAATGATGTGGTTAAATATGGTTAAACACTTAAATTTAGGCATTTAAGACATTCTCTGCTTCGGAGGCATGTTCAATAGCTACCTATCTTGATCACTTCAGAAAAGTAAGTGGCATTTTAACTGCATACCGCTGATAAGAGTGCAGTATTTGTCTGTATTTGAACTGTTAACTTACAGCAATATGGCCAAAAACAAGCATTAACAGTTGGGCTGCAACTAACAACTAATTTGATAATCGATTAATCTGTCGATTATTACTTCGATTAATCGATTATTAATCGGATAAAAAGACAAAAACTAAATTTCTACCCTTTCCAGTATTTTATTCAAAAAACGGCGTACTGGTCTTCTTGTAACATGTTCTTTCAAACAACTTGCCAAATAAAACAAAGCAAATGTTACAAACATTGTTTTTATAAAATGTATTTACATTTTCCTCAACACAAAACCTTTTCAAGTCTTCCATTTAAAAGGAGCCAAATGAATTTAACAAACATAAAATAAATAATGATAATAAAAAATTTATAAAGTGCACTTGAGTTTGTAGCTGAACGGTTTTTATTTAAACTGTTCTTCAGATAAATCCCCTCCCTTTTTTAAACTGAAGACTTGAACAGGTTTTGTTTTGAAACAAATGGAAAGGCCTGCTATGTGAAATTTGTCAAAACCTATATATATGTGTTTTTGTTGATAACTGTTAAAAACCGTTCAGCTACAAACTGAAGTGCACTTTATACATTATATTATTATTATTATTCATTTTATGTTTGTTTGTTAAATTCATTCACCAAAAATAAAACGGAAATGTAACTAATGAGATCAGAACTGGATCAGATATTGTTCAAGTTTCTGTTGTGAAGTAATATGGATTCACTTTAGACTGCCTCTGAATAATAGCAAGATATAATCCAGCAACTCCATAACGTTAGTTATACTGAAGTGTCTCTCCAACCTAAATAGATTTAAATAGCTTTATTGGTGGCCCGGCTACATTGATCCATTATGAAACGAACCGGATATATTTCTGTCCGTTCAATTATTTCGAAATTGGTAACCGTGCATTTTCTCCATCAAAACAGAGTCAAATCTGCCAACAAAAGCTGGCGCGCTGAACTCGTGAATGCCTATTGCGACCCAAAACAACACAACAAATTAAGTCGTCGCACTCTTTCAAATGTTTACTCCAAGCAAGATAGACGGCGTCGTCACGTGAGCTGCACACGGCACGGCATTGGCTGGCTCACTGCCACCACCTGAGACGTTGCCGCCGCATGCGCTGCATAACATAGATCCAACGAATTGATGAGTAAATTAATCGCCAGCTATTTTTATAATCGATTAGTTGTTGCAGCCCTAGTTAACAGCATATTGCCTCTAAATATTTATGGTAGTTAAAAGTCTGATCCCTGTGCACGGCTCTACTGTATGACCTAAACTCAATGATCAAACACCATCTCATCCCAGTGGCACTGTTAAAATCAGTGCAGTTTCACCTGATGTTATTTTTTCCTCCCTCTCCCGTCTGCAGCATCTCAGATGGTCGTTGCAGACCTCTCAGAACCTGAAAAAAGGGCAGATGCTTTATCCAAACTTGGTCTGTGTTTCGGCGTCGGTATGATAGCTGGCTCCACGCTGGGCGGCCATCTTAACACACGCTATGGGTGAGTGTCCCTGTATGTGAGAGTGGAGGGTTGGACGGTAGCTTAGCAATGTACTACCGCGGATGGAGGCAGCAACAGAATATATTTTAGAAAAGAAAAAAACACCTAAAGAAATCACTATCAGTTGGCTATATTTAGAATATTTTTACTAGACAACTTGCTGTCACATTGTCCTTTCCAGAGTTTATATTGCTCTCTCCAAACTCATTTTTAACTCGCAGCACACAGGAGTTGCCTTTTTACTGCTGCATTAATCCACAGCAATTAATGTAAGTTGGAAAACTAATGTGTTAAAACACTTGAGTCACACAAAAACCGGTGTTCTGTGCGGTAAAATGGGATTTTCATTTGTCAAAAGGAGGATGGTTACTTTGAAGAGATTGATATATATTGATATAAACGCTTCAGTGTCTTGTCAGAAAGGACTGTCTGATGGCAAGGTGAAGGGATTAAAATTCTCTAAATATAGCGTACACTTTAACACACGTTGATTTTTTTCGGTGGGCCTTTTTGCTAGGTAGCTAAAATACATTTTGTTGCTGTTCCCGTCCACAGCAGTACATTGCCTATCTTCCATGCTAGTCCTCAAGGTTGCTACTCACTGTCATAGATAAACCATGTCTAAATCCTGCGTGACAGTAAGTAATAAAGCAGTTGATCAGGCTAACTGAAACATTCACAGGTTGAAAATTAAAATGTTCTTTTAAAAAACATAGTCATGTTAAATGTCAGCTGGTTCCCAGGTCAACATGGAAGTGCAAAGATGATCATAGACTATGAAATATTTTTAAATTTATACTACTTATACTTTAGTAAACCTAACACTGCTTCTACTTTGTATTTCCCAGGGAGACCTTCACTGCCTGTGTTGGTGCCGTGGGGAGTGCCTTCAGCTTACTGTTGGTTTTAAAGTTTATTCCAAAAACTACCAAGGTTCAAGCTCCAAAAACCAACACAGACAGTAAGACACACTTCCATCTTCTTCTGAATGCTGATGTTCAGCCTTACGGCACACAGGCATTAAGAAGTAGGAGTGAGCAGGTTAAAGTCCAGCTGAAATCACAGTCATTCATCCCTTTCTGCAGTCAATATAATGTCATTGTTTTTATTTTAAATTGTTTCATATTCTTAGAATGAAGAAGAAAGGAGTATTCGGGAAAATATTAGGAATACTCTTTAAATATCAAGAGTTTGATTGACAGCAGCTGGTAGGCTAAGCACCATCAACACGGAGGGCATTCGTGTTACTTCGCATAGAAAAGCAGCTGGCTATTTATATAATCATAACATTTTAATTATTTCAACTTTAATTCTGGGAAAGAATAATAATAAGACGTGCAAATCTGAGCATAAATTCAAACATTTTATTGTTGAATTTGTGAGCAAAAGGAGTGTGCAGATCGTGTTGTCGGTCCTTTACGGTGCGTTCCATTTACCTCAGGCGTCCGAAGTCGGAACTGGGAATGACGTCACACCCGAGTTGACCACGTTCCAGTACAACAATTCGGAGAACCAAGCTCTAGCCAGGTTAACCGTTAGCCATTGTTAGCAATTCCGGTTGGATAACAACGCACTATGCTGTATTCTGCTCACACAACATGTCCACAGACAGATGTCGGACATTACTGCGTGTACGACTGATTTAATGAGACAGAAAAGACAGAAGTGCTAATGAAACAGTATGTTAATATACTATATTATATATAGTACAGTTTTCACTCACTTGATGTGCAGAGAAGCCATCTTGGATTTTGAGGTCGGGGTAAAAAAAGAAATCTAAATATTAAACACACTTTTATGTTTGTGTGTGTGTGTGTGTGTGTGTGTGAGAATAGAATGTTCGGCTCAGCTGTAGAATGTGTTTTCCTTTATTGCATTACATCCTGTTGGAATGTTGTGATGTCACAAAGGCATTCTGTAGAATGTGTTTTCCTTTATTGCATTACATCCTGTTGGAATGTTGTGATGTCACAAAGGCACTCTGTAGAATGTGGCCTTTGTTGCATCACATCCTGTTGGAATGTTGTTTTGTCATAGAGTGATTATTCTTACACGATAGACAACCTTGAAGAGAAGGTCAGATATTAATCTTTACTTTTCAAATCTCATCAAGACCCGGTGTTAAACACAGTGTAAAGAGACCGAACAGGAAAGATGGAGTTCTTTCAGAAAATTAAATCTAACTCTGATAACAAGAAATCGCGTAAGGCAGGCAAGGTGTCAGCTTATCACCATTATGTCTTGGCAACGATCCTTCCCGATGCAGAGCGTGAATATCTCGCCATTCAAAAGACCAACAAAGGCCTCATGAAGGAAAATGAGATCCTCAAGAGGAAAGTTGAGTCTTTCAAAAGTGATGCTGAAAAGTTCAAGGCAGAGTGGCATAAACTGGTCACGATCAACAAAGACAAAGACAACCAGATGACCAAGCTGATGCACTGCAAAAGTGAAGCGTCAGTGTTGGGTAAGAGGTTTGGGACCCAGGAAAGAATCCTGAAGAGGGTGAACAAAGAGAATGAGGCCCTCAAGGATGAACTGGAGGCAACAAAGATTGAGCTGAAGTTGGTGAAGCAAAGTGCTGTCAGCCAGAGGGCCGAGCAGCAAAACCTGAAGGAACAGCTGGACCAGGTGAAAAAAGACAGAGACGGTCTGAATGACAAGTGGCAACGCTTCGAAAATGAATGCTCTCAGCTGCGTGACAAAATCACCAACCAGCAATTAATCCTGAACAGCAAGAACCATCAGTCCAAACAGCAGATGACCCACATCCAAGTCCTCAAGGAGAAGAACCAGCAACTTGAGAAGGAGATGGCATGTAAAGAAAACGATGCAGAGTACCAGAGGCGCGAACTCCAAAAGTGTGAGAAAGACCTCAACAGAGAGAAGGAGAAGCTCAGGGAGAGCAAAATCTATCAAGCTGTTGGAGATAAAATGGACAGAAAAATTGTAGTAGTCCAACAGAGCAAACCTCGCCCACCACCACCACCCAGCCAGCAGGTGCCATTCCACAAAATGGAGTCCTTAACGAAAGACCTGCTCGCCCAGACTGAAGAGCTGACAAAGACAAAAAAGCTGTGTGAGGAGCTGAAGGAAAGGCTGACGCAGGTGGCTGAGCAGTTGATCCTGTGCCAGGTGACAGTCAGAGACCAGAAAGACAAGCTCAAGGCAGTAACAGCAGAGAGGAACATCTACAAAAGTGACAGTGAAAAACTGGGGATCGAACTGGCAGACATCAAAAAGGACCAACGGTGTGAAGAACTGCAGAAGAAGACGGCCATGAGGCGAAACAAAGTCTAGGTGTGACAAACCAAGACAGATTTCCCTCACATCTGAAATAAATTAAATTAGATTAAATTAAATTAAATTAAACAATAATAAATGACCTTTTGTTTGTAAGAATATTAAGTAATAAGACAATAAAGTATGTTATTAACGTTTTTTTAATTTAAAATGTTATCACAGTGTGTGTTTATCAAAACTATAAATTCTTGTTTTTTGAGGTTACACTGATGTGTGACATTGGTCTTAAAGGGAACCTATTATGCTCATTTTCAGCTCTATATTGTCAGTCTGACAATCCACTAGAACTTTTTTCCTTAAGGGATCCTTTTCTATCATTAAAAAAACTGTTGACCCCTGACTGTGACATACAGTTAGGTCCATATATATTTGGACAAGTTCTTTTATTTTAGCTGTTTACCAAAACATATTCAAAACAGTTATATAATCAATATGGGCTTAAAGTGCAGACTCTCAGCTTTAATTTGACAGTATTCACATCCAGATTGGAGGAAGGGTTTACAGCTCTTTAATATGTACCAAAGATAATTGGACAATTAACTCAAAAGCTATTTCATGGGCTGCATGTACTAGTCCCCGTTAACCCATCATCAGTTAAGCAGGTAAAAGGTCTGGAGTTGATTCCAGGTGTGGCATTTGCATTTGGAAGCTGTTGCTTCGAACCCACAACATGCGGTCAAAGGAGCTCTCAATGGAAGTGAAACCGACCATCCTTAGGCTGCAAAAAAAGAGAAATCCATCAGAGGGATAGCGGAAATGTTACCAGATCTCAACCCGATCGAGCATGCATTTCATTTGCTTAAGACAAAACTTGAAGCAGAAAGACCCACAAACAAGCAACAACTGAAGACAGCTGCAATAAAGGCCTGGCACAGCATCACAAAGGAGGAAACCCAGTGTTTGGTGATACCCATTGGTTCCAGACAAATTCAAACAATTCTTCTGAGTCCGAGGAGGGGGGATCTCTCTTTGAATCTGATCCCATTATCCTAACGAACTAAGGATTTTGGGAGGTTTTCCTCGTCTTCTTTAGAGACCTTGGGCCGGTCACGGTTTTAAATGTTGTTTTTTTTTTTTATCAATAAATGATGATTATTTATATTAATAACTTATATCCCCAATGTAAGATAATATATGTAAGACAATAAAATATGTCAAAAGTTCCTTTTTAGGATTTTAATTTTAAATCCTATCACACTGAATTTAATCTACAGTGTGTTTATCAAACTTATAAATTCTGGGGGTTTGTGTTACACTGATATCTACATGAATTAGTAGATCAGTAGTTTTTTACTTTCTGAATCAGTGAAACTATTCAGATCAAATCTCTTATTTAGATTTTATTATCTGCTTTTAGTCATTGAAGTCCACATGAAACAGAAATCAGAGTGCTGTTTGCTTCTGCATATTTACGCATTTCCTGTAAAAACAGTGCTATGATTTTCGTTTCACCTGGACATTAAGAGTGCGTCCAATCCAATCATTTTGTCTTCCCATAAAACAAAATGTGTTTTTATTTGTGATTTTGGTTAAACTGGATCATTTTATGGAGAAGATATTGTCTAGTTTTCCCTCCGATGTCCTTCAGTTGCTCTGCCGTACCGAGGTGCGGATCAGAGTTTCCAGGTGGACTTGTTGCTAAAAGTAGCTAGTCCACCTGGAAACTCTGAACAGTTATGTTAGATGCCGTTAGCTAGTTAGCTCATGCGGCTAACGTTAGCTGACTTAGCACTAGGGTGGCAGGAGCCAAATCTGGCAGAAAAATACCGTCGTACTTTATTCCCTTTAGTTAAAAACTGTCATTCAGTCCCGGTCAGTCCGCTCACAGACCTCTTCAGCAATACTTAATCGTTAGTTTAGTAGGCAGTATGCAGTATATATGTAGTAGGCAGTAAGTTAGTGTGTGACTTCAAATACAGCCACACTATCAATGATAGCACTATCAATACAAAGTGCAGAAGAACCAAATCCATCTCCTCAAGCAAGAAGATCCAGAAAATTGAGGAGGTGGGCATGAAGAAAAATAGAGGACCAGAAGTGGGAACTCTAAATGTGATGAAGAACTCGACAGACAGATGGAGAAGCTCAAAGAGAGCAAGATCTATCAGGCTGTTGGGGATCAAATGGGCATCAAAGAAAAAGAAACCCAGCCATCAGGTGCCTCTCCAACATTGAGTCTTTACAAAAAGAGCTGCTCAGCCAGACTGAAGAGCTCATGTGACTATTTGATATTTTGATCAAATCATTCATATATAATGTAATATTTACGTAAGACAAAATCATTTATTAACAGATACCTTTTAATTTGAATTTAAAATGCAGTTTATCTACAGTGTGTGTGTTTATTAAAAGTATACCAGCACCTCTACAGTTCATTAATATGCTGGAATATTTATTTAGCTTCATATTGAATGGACAGACATTAGAGTGGTATTAATTTACTGCTTCAAACAAGAAAAGGAAATCATATTTACCAAAATGTTTACTATTTCTTCAATCTGAATTCTCAGTTTCAGTGAAATAATTTATTTTAGATAATCAGTGATTTTGGACAAGCTACACTTGCCTGTGTGCCTTTTTCTTTTACTGTGTGTTTGTTTGAGTTTGTAAGAGATTATGTAATCTGGCAGCGATTTCAGTTGTATTCTTTCTGCTTTAATTTGCTACAGGTGAGACCAAAGGCAAGTCAGTATTCAGCGTGGGAGAGATCACACGACTGATGAAGTTTCCAGGTGTGGCACGGACTTTTGTTGTGAAGGTTGTCGCCGGTTTGCCATCAGGTGAGAGTTCATGTGAGAAGAGGTTCTGTTAAAGACATTGTTTATAGATGTTATACAGTATATTCAGCACTTTCAATCCCAAATCGTTTCTACAAACAAGAGTCCTGATGTTTCTGATTAGAGCCTGAGTGATATATCGACTGATATTGGCCTGTTGCAGACATACTGGTATCAGTGTATGTATATTATTATATATAACTACAATTTGTTGATAATGTATATGTTAAATTATTATTAACAACATTTAAATGTACTACAAGAAGCAGCCACTGGGTCAGATTTGGTCGGATTTCCTTTGAAATCAATTAAACGAGGTAGTAGAAACACTCGATTTTAACTTTAATATTGTAATAAAGTTACTTGTTTAAGAAAGCAGCCTTCTTTGCAAAAATTGGGATCAGTATTGGTCTCAAAATATCAATCGGGCTCTATTTCTGATGTAGGATTTACTGGAGCAACTTGTATAGTAACATACATAATGATGGTCTGTTCATTCTGGGTTCAGTAGAATTACATTTAAAGAACTTTGGACATTTTATGTAAGCACCAAAACTGAAACAAAACAATTGCTCTTCTCCATTCAAAGGCATTTTCCAGGTGATGTTTTCCATCATTGCATTGGAGTTCTTCAAGCTGCAACCTGAGCAGAACGGCTATCTCATGGCTTATTTTGGCATCGTCCAGATGGTGAGTGTTCATTATGATTCCACTGCAGCTCAAGGTGATATCAGAGGAGGATCACTAAACTCTGGATGTTTGTTCAGGTTATTCAGGGAGCTGTGATCGGTCGGCTCACAGCGAGGTACTCCGAGAACTCGCTGCTGCTTCTGTCCATTGGAGTTTCTTCTTTGGTTGGATTGGGTCAGGTACACCAAACACAACACACACACACACACACACACTGGGGGAGGATTTAAATATAGAGGGAAAATATATATATCAAGGTCAAATTTACTACATCCAGCCCTCAAAATGCTATTGCATGTGGTACAAATACAGTGCACTTGCTTCAAGTATTACGCGAGTCTTTCTTTGTATCGTAGGACGTATGTGATATTTTAATTTTTCTGTCTTTCTTCTTGCAGGCTTACATGCAGAATGTGTTCCAGTTCTGTCTCACCGTGGTCCCGATGATGTTTTCTCTCAGTGTGTTTAATGTCATCACGGATAGCATGCTCACCAAGAGCGTACCGTCCTCTGACACAGGTGATGTCATCCTGCTTTTCAGCTTGCACAGCACACAAACTGACAGTTAGGATTCCTTCAGTGTTCATCGTTCAGGAGGTTTCTACCACGAGCCAAATTATCTGCAGATAAATGTTAAAAATAAGTAACGCTGTTCAGCAGACAGAGGACGACCCAGACTGCTAACGTTAGCTCAGCTTGTTTTAATGATAATTTAGGATTCAGACGTTCTGGAGGTTTTCACCGGGAGCTGAATTATCCACAGAGGTCTCTTCCTCTCCAAAACAAACGAGTGACTAAAAGTAGAAAAAACTCTGAATAAAGGAGTTTCAGTGTTTCGGCTATTCGGCAGACAAAAGACATCCTGCTGCTGACGTTTGCTCAGCTAGGGTCATCCGATAACTAAAATCCTTCATCTAGTTCACGTATCCAGTTAAAAACAACCAAGATCTAAAAAGCTAATCATAAAAATGTGGCTTAAGACTGGATAAAAAGCCCATTTATGACAGTTTCTGGCAGACAACCACAAGCATACACAAAGGGGGTCTGACGCAATTGATGAAACACCTGAAGATTGAACATTGTTGCAAACATTTGAAATAATGTTACATACAGAACAAAGGTCTAGTGTTTGTAGACGTTTTAATTCAGTTGTTTACTGAACCCGCTTTGCTCTCGTACACAGGCACAATGCTGGGACTGTGTGCGTCCGTCCAATCTCTGCTTCGCACAGTCGGGCCGACTGCTGGAGGCTTCCTGTACGTGAACTACGGCATTTCCTCTATAGGTCTTATCCAGTTCGTTGTGAATATAGCTGTGTTTGTGCACCTGCTGCAGCGTCGCCTCAAGAAGACAACAGAGCAAAAGGAATGAGGTTGTTAGAAAAAAGCTTCTCCATAAAATGAACAAAGGAGGATGGAAATCAGTGTTTGATTTTATGCACAATCATTTGTACAGTTACTTATATTTAAAAGTACTTTGTTGCAGTTTACATGATGAGATAAGGTCAAGTCTTTCTAGTTCATTATTCAGATTTATTTTTGCTCTGCTGTTTAAGCTGTGATTGAGGTTCAGGACCAAACCACTAGATGGAAGCAAATCCTCTATTTTACCTGACTTTTATTTTCCAGGGTTCATCATACTGAGATTTCATTAAACCTCATCAAATATTATTAAATATTGGACCAATCCATATTACTCCTAATTGAGGATAGTTATATCAGAAGAATTTTTAATATGTAATGAAAACATTTATTTAATTAAACTTTTTTTTTTTTTAAATCTCCTTTTGTACTTTGATTTATTTAAAGGTAGTAACAAGAGCTGCTCTTGGATTCACTTTTATTTTACTGTGATGGTCTAAATGCTTGTTCCACCTTAAGAATAAATCTGTGTCAGAGATTATATAAATATAATGAATATTGTTAGAATATTTGATAGTGGAGTTCCTTTAAAAGCTAATGAGCATCTTTATTTATTTATTAAAACTACGGCATTGGACTGGAGTTATGCAGTTAAGAGATTTATATCATGTTTTTTTATTTGCTGCTTGCAACCAGCTGTTAGCATCCTATTATTAGTCTGACTGGGAGCTCAAAGGACAGGCCCTATCTGGATCCAGGGTTTGGATTGTCCGTTTTGGTCTAATGTAGAATTGTGGTGGTTGAACATGGCGGACTCCGTAGTAGAGGATCTAATGTAGATTAAAAACAGCTTGTTCTAACGTAACAAAAACACAATAATTCTTATTTTTAGGTGATTAAACACTAATGAAAACATGATAATGATTATATTCCAGTTCTGCCAATAGATCCTCCTAAATGTTTCACACTGGACCTTTAAATCATTTCTTTGAGTCCAAAAGAGGTAAAAATGATCCAGTATTTCACAAAAGCAATTTATCTTGAGCCTTTCGAGGGCATAACAAGTGTTTTAGGCTTTTAAATGCAGGACTGGAGTAAATTCAGATTGTTTACTTAAATTAAGGATCTGAATACTTTGTCAACAACAACAAACGTATTAACAAATATGACACTATTGCAGAAAAACAAAGGACGTAGCGTGTGGACAAACAAATCCTTTAGTGTTAATCAAATTCTCATATTTATTTACAGTTCTCAGCTTCCTCCGTTGCCAAGCTGCATTATGTTGAAGTGATGTCACAAAATCTGCAGCAGGTGTTTTCATTGTTTCTGCAAAATACACTGATTTAGAAATATTACATCCAACAATCCCCGATAAATATTATCTTACTTTAACAGTAGGGGGTCAGTGGCCTTACAGAGTTATGATTATGGACCAGGCTACACCTTCAACAGATGTCCCTGGTCTGATTTCTTTGCCAGTTTTCTGGGCCAAATGTGTGATAAAAATCAGCCACACAAACAGATCTGTGATATTCAGATTACATTTTTAAAACGTCGACAAATAAAGGGTAATTTTATTTTTTTTTATGTTTATTTAAAAATAAAATTAAAAAAATAAAATGTAGGCTATAAAGGCAGAGACATTATTGTGCAATATGATTTTATTTAGATGTTTTAAATTAAACTCAGTAAATAAAACCATAAGAAATTAAAGCAGCGATGAACGGGGGGCCTGTGTCGGGGTGTTCTGCTGCCGCGTCATGAGCCAGCCTATCGTGTGCAGACTACGACATGAAAAATTGAATGTAAATCAGATCAGAAACGCCACACAAGGCTTGCCAGTAGGTGGCGCTATCACTGTGATTGAATATTTTTACGTAGATGTGCTCAGGACGAGACTCTTATCAAACGTTAATTATCAAATTTAGATGTCACGCCACAAAATAACCACAAAACTCAAAATGGCTGACCTCCTGTTGAGTTTAGGGTATGGGTCCAAGAGGCTTTTTTGCTTGTCTGATCATGATACACATGCCTACCAATTTTTGTACATGGCGGTCGTACGTGTCTTGGGGGCTGACTCGGAGGGGGGCATGGCTAAGCCATTTTTCAAGCATGTTAAGGCCTCAAAAAATGCAATTCATTTGGTATTAAAATTATAATAAACCAAGCAGCTACAATATGGCCTGAATGAGTCACAGTAGCTAAAGCAGCATTTCATTTATTTTTTTAAATCGTCACGTTAATTTTATTCAAAAACTAACAGCATATTGGAAGGATATATTTAGTAACTCTTTAGCTGGCAGGGTGCGACAGCCTGTTTAGGCAGACTGCACCTTTAATGTGATCAGCCGTCTCAGTGGCAATCCCATCATCTGAGCCTGATCCACATTCGCTCGTTTCCCGCTGTAGTTTGAGTCGTCAGATTCGTCTGCGTCGCTGAAGCTTCTCTGACTTTTTCTGCTCAGCTTGTAAAAATAAACAAATAAAAATAAGCCACTTGGCTCTTGAATCTTCTCTTGTCTTTCTGTCTGACTCACAGAGACTCAAAAGGAGCTGTAGATGGATTTGAAGGGTGTCACTGTATCTGTGGACCCAGGGGGGGCGGCCCTGACCACTGGAGGCGGTGCCTTGTTACACTTGGCCCTTTGAGTCAGGGGGGAGCCGGGACAATGCTGCTGTTAACACTCCTGACGGGGACCTTTGGGTTCTCTGAAAGTTTAATGTGACTCTGCAAGCGACCTGCGCTCGCTGAGGTCAGAGATGAGCGCGTCCCGGCGGCGGTCCAAGGTTGCCCTGTGTTGGTGCATTGGAAACTAAACGCCAGCGGGGGGGCCCCCATCGGGTCCTGGGCTTGTTTTGTCCCCTGTGGCATGGATAATGAGGCATCTGTCTCCACCTGCCCGCATGGAGAGATGAGGCTCACTGTCTCACTTAAAAAGAGCACAGGTTACCTATCTGATTTGTCCAAGGCGGGACAAGGGACATGATCTGAAGCAGAGGAGCCTCCAGCCTAAATGTTTTATACCGCGGCTTTCTTATTTCTCTTTGTGCTGCACCACACGAAGCTCCTCGTCAGGAACACTCGGTGTCTTGTTGTTAGGTGCATCTTGAAAATTACAACCTGAAATCAATCAAACATGAGGCAGTAGCAGCAAAATGTAATCGCTCTTCTCCAGGAAAGTCGGACTTGTTGTATTAAAAGTATGAACATTACTTCAGTGATAAACAATTTTTAACGACATTCCCAGATATAATAAGAACGTGACGTGTGTGTGACAGCAGCTCAGCATGGTCACACAACCTCACCCCCCCCCCAATCGTCATCCTCTCCAGCGGACCTCGTGGAGCTCGTGGAGTTGGCCACAGGAACGAAAGGTGATCTTAGGGGGGTTTTGTCTTGGTGTAATCAGACAGCGACATCATCAATCATGAGAGGGTGAATTACAGCGGGTTACAATGGGAGATAAGATAATGAGTGGGGCCACAGCGACCTGCTGAGGGACAGCTCGAGTTCCCGTCCTGATTACATGGCAGCGGCCTGACTGACTGCAGAACCTGCTGAGGGCTGCACAAATCCAAGATGAAGAAAACACATTTGGTCCAGCTGTATCATATTGAAAGTCACATTTCTGCATTAAAATGTCTATAAAGACTTTTGTTGAGTTGTGTATTATTCCAAATGTTTCCAACAATGTTCAAAGTCAAGAGAAATCTGTCATTTTATACAGGTAACAACTGCCTGAAGCTGTCATAAATTTACTTTTTTTAAACCACATTTTTACAATACACTTTTAATATCATGGTCCTTCTTAACTCTATATTACAACCAGATGAAAGCTTTAAGTCATTGAACGTCTGGATCTTAAGTTATCAGAGAAACAAGCTGAGCCAACGTTAGCAGCAGCTCAGCGTGCAGCCCCTCTCCAGGACATATTAAAAGTTTGAAACTGCTTTATTCTGTGTTTTTAATGGTCTTAATCACCGGGTTTGTTTGTTTTGGAGTGGAGGAATCCTTGGCTCCGATGCTTTTGTCATTGTTTTGATGAGAGACATTTAACTCAAGAAAGGTTGGATGTAATACAATATATATACACCTAATGCACAATGCAAGAGATGCCATCACATACATGGTAATGAAACTGGTGTGGAAATCAACTGCAGGCACCAGTGATAGATTCAAACTACAGAACCAGTAGATGGAGCCTAAATTATCAGTGCTAGTGCAGTTTAAAAGACCTTATATGAACATACCCAACATCAGAGAGATCAGGGTTCAGTCCACAGCATTGAGACGGTGTCTTGGCCCATAAAACACAACTAACACCTCCTGCAATATAACAACTTCCCTCCCACAGGTGTTTCCACTCTACTTCTTCTTCCACTTCTACCTGATTAGACCTCCTCTCCTCCACTCAGGATTTTGTGGGTGTCCTCTGATTGTGCTCCTTCACTGTTTGATTGCACCTGTTAAAAATCCCCATCATAGGACCGCCCAGCTTTCTCCTGAGCAGAGGCATTGTCAGCGAAGGTATGTAAAAACACCAGTGCATGTTCAGAGCCTTCAGGAGCATTAATTTGATTCAAGTAGAAATTTAGGGTTCCCTGGAAAAGCTAGAATTTAGAGACTAGTTTTCTGGTCATTGAAACACCTGGAAATTTATTAAAATAACCAAATATCTGGGAAATATTCTACGTTGTCCATTAAAATGTTTAATTAACTTCACTCAGACCTCCGATCAGCTAAGTATTTTGTTTGAGACTTGAATGTTGGTAGGATAACCTGCGCACTACAAAGTGGAATGAACTTACAGCAATCATTTAAGCCCGGATAATTAAAAACAGAGAGGAATAAAACTTAAATGTGTGAACAAATGATGTCCTGTATTGTCAAGAAAACCTCCTGGAAAATGATTTCTTAAAATGAGTTGGAGCCCTGAATTTATTATAATGTGTTTCCTTGAGAGGAGACCATCAAGGTCCTTCAAGTTTTTTGCCTTATTAGATAGTAGCCAGTAGAGAGATTACAGGATACGTCCGACGCAGGAGTTCGGACATGTCGTGTAGACAGGCCTCGAGGAGAACAACTGTAGTTACTTGCATAAAACAAGAAAACTAAGGAAAAACCTTCTGCGGAGACACAGTGATAGATTTTTAGGCAACCAGTTGTGGTAGAGGTCACAGAGACACCATTCCCTTGGCAACGAGAGATGGTAAGAGTCATCAGTTCGTATTTGTGCACATTCAAGATGCGATTGCACCGATTTAAAAAGTGTGCTGAATGGCTAGAATTCTTAAATCTCATATAAAAATATAGCCACTAAAAGACTTAAATGAATACATAAGTTGTGTAAGAGGTCGTACCCTTAAAATAAGGAAAATAATCTTGGGATATTATGATAACCTTTCTTGTAACTTGTTACTGGTTAAATTTAGCTCAATATTACCTGTAATATCAGGTCTAAGACAAAGTTAAGATATATTTTTTAATAAAAAACATGCTTAACAAGATTATTTAGACAAAAATAAGACTCATTTCCCAGAAACAAGGCTTTTTTACTTTCTACTTTTGATAAAACTGGGAGGTTTCTTTTGCTATTATTATATAGAAATGTGACCTCTTTAAACTGTTTCCTCAAGCTGGTTAAGAAGATCCAAAGAAATAAAATCAAACTATTCCATATTGAATTGCGTAGCATCATCTTTTGCATCGTTTGTGTTCAATCAGTGTTTAATTGCAACATATCACATTGGTTGTTGCTTCGTATGTATCTCTAATGTGTCGGATTGTTGTCGGTGCATCAGGATGCGTATCTCAGCGGCCTCAGAGATTCAGTACAATCATCAATACTCTTTCAGGTGAGTATCACGTGTGGATAAACTCCAAGGTGTGTGATGTGTATCATCAGACACCTTAAGACCCAACCCGCGTCCTCCTCTAGTCTGTGCTGCGATGAAGCGTGCTCAGCCGTGTGTCAGCAGCTCTGAGCCCCATGACGCCAGGTCTGTCCAGCACGCTCTAGTCCACACTCTCACTCCCTGACATGTGCCACCAGCTCGCTAATCCTCCACTGACGCCTCTCTGCAGCATCACACTCGACAACAGAACAATAAATGACCACTGCGCTGACCTCAGAGGGCAACCGGCTCCCGCTGCATCAGACAGGATCTTCCCACATTGGTTTTATGTGCAGTTCAGTTTAGGCGCTGAACGTGAGGGGAAGTGTCTTCGTAATGTGCATGCTGTTCCACGGAAACTCATTGTTTTCTTCAGGATTAAAGCAGTTGGAGATTTGATTGTTTGAAGATAATATGGTATAAAAGAGAGGATGTGGATATCATTTTAATTATGGCTGAGCCGATTAGATAACAATATGATGCATTAGTAAAAGGCGGGAAAACGTGTGCCAGGCAAAGGGAGGGGGGGCATCTGCTTGAATTAGCGGCTGTAATCTGTGCATGTTATTTGCATGACTCATATGGAGCAGCATCTGCGTTCTTCAAAGATAAATCTGACCATTATTGGTCATATTGGTCAGCTTAGAGGCTACCACGTATGACGCAACCAAGGTTTCATCTGGACCAGTGGTTGTCAATACAGTCAATTAAAAACGGTAGAGTTGGATTATCTACCTTTGATGCGGCAAAACTGGGATCTACGTACAAAAATAATCTTTTTTAACCTAAAAAAAATGAGTTTGTGTTGCTTTTTTTTAGTTAAATTAACTGGTTTGATAGTGTAGAATCCTTGATTACTTAATTAATCCATAGCTGCAGCCCTCACTTTAACTCAAAGATGTAGTAACACAGGCGGTTTAGAAATGCCAGTGACTTGCAGATACACCTCCACAGACCATAGACAATGATTAGAAACCTAGATAATACATAAAACATGAACATTTGATCATTCAGGGATATAGAACTTCGTTACTGATCATATTTGGGACATATGGGTTTTTTACATGCTATTGAATAACCCAAAAGATAGGATAAGAGTGATTATATGTGATTATACTGACAACGTGCTCAGTCAGCAAGTGAAACGGCCTTAAAATTAGCCTATAGTTTAATTTACTGCATTAAATGAGCTTACATACCTGATATTTACTCAGGCAATTGATTTCCTCACTCTGATTATCATTTGGATGGCAGATGGTGGGTCGTGCGGTAATCCCAGCTGCCCATTGGCCTGACCCCTTGCACTTACACCCACCTCCTCCCAAACCAACACCACCCCCCCAACCCGAAATCTTAACGAACCCGCTGAGCTGCACGACCAAAGAGCTGCTTTAAACTGGTGAGTAATGGCTGTGTCAGCAGTCAGTAGATGAGCCAGAGCGTGAGGGGGAGGTTGCACGGGTGAGGGGATGAGTTGGGGTATTAGAGGCCCCATTAAGTGGGTACCAGTGTTGAATGAATGAATGTATTGTAAACACTGTTACTGAACTACGCCGAGATTCAGAAAGGTTTCCAATTTATTTGTTTTTGTCATGCTAAGAAACAATATTTTAAATGTTGTTATTTCGCTGTGTGTACATGGAAGATTTTAGTAGTTTGTTGTAGAAAATATTAACTTAGAACAACAAGTAGTTACGTTTAAAACTAGACTCGTTTATTGGAGTTACTTTTTATACTTTTTAGATCAGTTGATTGATGTTTGAGTCCAAAAAATTGCAGATACATTTCCAGAACCAAATCTGTTGCCCTAAAACGTGGTTATTTTGGCAACCTTTTTAATTAACAGCGACATTACGGAAATAATTGCATTTTTATGGGGATTTTGTGAAGTCCAAACAGGAAATATACAAAAAAATAGTCCATGAGACGCAGGAGAAAACTGCTTTTCAGGATAATTTCAATTCCGTACATTATAAAACGACATTTAGAAAGTAAAACTTAAAGAACATCCCTACAACCATCTGCTAAAACAAAGCGGTGACTCTGTACTGTAGTTTACAGAAATGTAACAATGGTCATTTCAGTTACCTCATTTGCTATAATCTTCTTGCTTCCTCTGTGTTTCCACAGGGGCCCTAATCTAATCTAAAGTCATCTGAGCTAATCCGCAGCAGCAGCGGTGGCGGTGGCGGTGGCCGCGGCGGTCGAGGTAAATTAGGTCTTTGACTGAAAGCTGCCAGACGTTTTGTCTAATTAGTTTGTTTTACTTAACTAACGCAAAAAATGAAATTAAAGACAGGTGAGAAGTGGATTTTCGGAGTTTGGAGTGTTGTTCCCCAAAGAGAAATCACTGTTATCTGCTTCCTGCTGCCGTCCAAGCTTCGTAAAACTACAATAATCACTTATTGAATCATCATTAAGTTAGAAAATTAAATGATCTAAAGCTAACAACTATTGTGTCACTCTAAAAACAAATGTTTTGGCTCAATAAAAACAATTAACACAACAGTTTGCATCAATTTTTGAGTTATTGCAACTTCATGATATGTTTAACAAAATTCTACAATTAGCTTTTTCTCTACAATCAAAGGTGTTTTTAATTACCATTTAACTTACAATTTGTAGCATAAACACAAGTTTTTAAGTGGATTAGGCTACTCTTAAAAATTAACTTGTTCCAACTTGTTTTTCCGCTTTATTTATGTCAGCACGACTTTTAAAAATAATGTTTTGACTCAATAAAAAAAATTAACACAACAGTTTGCATCAATCTTTTTGAGTTATTGCAACTTCATGAAATTATGTTCAACAAATGTACTACATTGAGTTATATACTTGAGTTATATAATAATATATAACTTTTTTTTCTGCTTTATTTATGTCAACACAACTTAAAATAATGTTAACAACCTGAAAGGTTTATCTAAATCAATAAATTAGAACTTTCATCTTGCAACCGTACATTTATTTAAGTGTTTTTGCAGGTTGAAAGCTGAACAATCCTAAACCATTAAAGTTTCTGTTAAGAGAGGTGAATTGGACCAAATTTCCATTTTTTTTTTTTAACTGGATTTTCCTAATAGATTAAATAATACCCTTTTAAAAACACAATTAGTTTTAATTAGTAAGTAACTAATACCTGGTTAATAACAGAATACCTGGAATTCTTAATCCTACTCTTTGACAACAGTTGACATTCAAAGGGATTATTCAAATCTTCTTAAGTTGATTCACCGTTGAACTGTACTGTGGATTTAATGTCCACGTAGTCAAATACATAATCATAAATTATACCTCATAATAAACTCACTGAGTCAAGTTTATCTTTATCTTTATCACATACTGTGTTGATTTATGAGGGTCAAGACAAAACCTTGAAATATTCTGGTGTACAGGTGATCAAAAATTGGAATTATGTTTTTATAACCTGGACAGAGGACGTCATTACCTTAAAAAGCACAACTTTATCTGTTATTTGGGAGAAACTGGATCATATTTAGAGTGAATATCCCTTCTGACGTCCTCCAGCTGCTCTGCCTCAACCAATGTAGCTGCCGTTGGCTCACTGCTAATGTAGAGATACTGGGTTGATTAACAAAGTTTCCAGATGGACTGGTTGCTAAAAAAAAGTTACCTGTCGTCATCAGAAATGTTAGATGTCGTTATCTTGTGCAGCTAATTTTAGCCAGTGTGTCCCTCTGCAATAAAAACCCCTCAGTACTTTATTCCCTGACGTCATTACCACCTGTTATTACCGTAAATACTTAACCATAACATAACTATTTACAGAACAGGTTTTCTAAAGTTGTATAAAAGTCGCTATATTTATGGTTTATTTGAAAACCGGAGCAGATTTCACTTTCAGTATTTGCAGTTTTTCTGCTGGTGTTGTCCCTCAGTCAACACATTTGATGCTCACTGAAGCAACTATAGGCAGCATGAAGGTGTTTATGTCTTTATTTAACAGCCCTGAATGCAACCAGTGTTAATTAAAACAACAAAACACCAGCAGCAGCAGCGGCAGCGTTTGGCTGCTAAGTGTCTGTGGATCTCTTAAACAAACCGCGGGGCCTCTGAGCTGCATCAAGAGGCTCAGCCGAGGTCCAATCTGACATTTATCTCTCCGGGCCGTTCTGCTGATGGCAGCACGACGTCGCTTTAGGAAGCAGCTGTTTACTGTCAGAGATCTAGGTCAGGACAGAGAGAGCTGGACACACAGCCAGCCAGACTCCTGCCAACAGTTTACACACAGACTGCATGGCCTCCAGTACAGTACGGGCCCCTGATTCAACACTTTAACCACCTGAGGACAGCGTATGACCACTGGTGACATAAAACAGAGTGATTAAAAATATTATTATATTAATTATCATAGCTAAACAACTATAACTTTATTCGTAAAACATCTAAATAAATATATATAATTAAAACCAGCATTGCTAGGAGTGCTATCAAAACCATAAAACAGCCACAATGTGTACAATTGTGTTCTTACTGTCACAGCTTTTGGTTGTATTATGTGATCTTCATCAGCAATCTACCACTTGTTAGCCCTTAAAGGCAGTAGTTTTCCTTCAGGTACCACTTTTCTATCACTTAGTAAACTGACAAATTCAAAACTGTACAATGAACCCAAACAGTAAACTCAGTGACTGCAAGAAGTTTGTGTATGTGTAAGTGATTTGGATGAATTCTGAGCAGATTTTTAACTGTTTTTATACAATTCTCTGTCTGTATTATGGATTTTTAAAATCATTTTTAACAACCATAAATAATTAATAGGCTTCTTTTTTAACATATTCAGTTATTTCTTGTACCTGATGTTTGAAAAACGTTGACAAATTACATTAACATTTGGCTAACATTGGTTAATTAGCATTAAATACAGCTATGCGAGTCTCTATAAACAGATATCTGGATATAAATGCAGAATCGGTCGGCAAGGGACCAAGATTTTGGCATCTTGTAGTCCGAGTAGTATTGACCGATCAATGTGAAGAGCAAAAGGTGCTACATGTAAAATTAAGGTTCCACTAAAGTTGTTACAGTTCATCCTGAATATGTGAACCAAATTGCAAGACAATCCATCCAATAGTCGTTGAAACATTTCACTCAAAACCACAAATCTCGACCTGCTGCTGGTGCTAGAGGAAAAGTCAGGGGATCACCAAAGACAGTAGGATTCATCTTCTAAGGACCAGGAATGTCTGTATAAAGCTTCATGTCAATCCATCCACCAACTGTTTAAATATTCCAGTCTGGACGGACGTTGTGGACCAACAAACTGACTGAAAAAGGCTGAAAATAGGTGCCAACAGGCCTAAAGAGAGATTAGAAAACATGCCAGTAATTGGGACCCTGAATGGATTCGATTCATTTGAATTCTTCAGAATGATGGATATAAAATATATGTTTAATTTATGTATCAAAACGCAACAAGCAGCCGAACAGGAAACAGTGACTATCCCCGCGTCGACAGACCACCGCGAGTTCATCTCATTTTCCACAGAGATTGATGTGGAAGATGAAGATCTGCTGCCAGAGCTTTCCACCTGACAGCCATGACACACAGGTAAGAGGCTCAGCGGCCACAGTCAGATCCCAAAGGCAGCTTTATCACACTGTTATGTAACACACACACACACACACTGATGCGAGGCTGATGTGAGGACGCAGCCACACTGCCGTCGTCAGCACTGGCCAGATCAGATTTAACAGCCCCCCTCTCACCTCATCTCCACCCTCCTCCTTGAGTTTCCTTCGTGATCCATGGTAACACTCCCCCCCCCCGTGTGTGTGTGTATTATTTCATATGTGCGGCCCGCTCAGGCTGGTGAGGTTACTTAGGAAGTGTTGGGCGGTGATGTAATCAGGTGTGTCGTACAGTAATGTGCGAATAAGACGTGATAAAACAGGGTTTTACACAAAAATAGGCAACATTTTTAGATTAAATCACTTTTTTTAATGGTTGCTCGGTCGCCATTTATTAAATTGGTAAATCAACTGACATATCAATACTCCTATTAATAATAAGTAGGATAATAATCATATTTTCTACAACAAAAACGTTTTATTTATCCCATGCTGGGAATATTCACTTGTTACTGTAATTCAAGCTACAACACAACACAATACAAAATTATGTATTTATGTGTATTTATATGAGCTTTATGTGCACTATATACACCTTTTTATATGTACTTACTGAATACACGTGTGTATTATTACTATCTGTACATATATAGATATAATATTGACTTGAGGGATGGATGAGATTGCACAGAGATTACAGCAGGAGGTAGCTGCACAGTGCAAAAACAAACATAAATGCACAGTTATACAGCATAAACATAAATGCACAGTTATACAGCATAAGTGTAATTTAAAAGAAAAACAGAAACTAATATGGCTATAATTGCACAGTGAAGGTATAATATAGTCCTAAAAATCTATTATAAGAAAATTATACTTGTCAGTGTTTCAGTAGTTAGTAAAGAGAGTTTTATTATTACTTTTATATCACAGAAATCATCCTAGATCAGTCTGTAAAAGTAGAGTTATTGTCGATGTGTTGATTGTCTAAATGCTATTTCAGAAGCTTTTAATTGAAGATTTAATTGAATAAAAAGTTAGACATTTAAGGAAATATGCTGATACCACTCTTCATGTCGGTAAATATGAAGCCACAGCCCGTTAGCTTAGCATAAAGAAACAGGAGGAAAAATCCATTATGACCGACGTTAAACAACAGCGGTGTATAACGACACTATTCAGACAGGTTTATTCCTAATTAGAAGATTATTTATTGTTGAATCTTGAATAGAACCTCCTGGTCCAAACTTAATTTAACTTATTAACTTACTATGAAATACATGTCAGCAACCTCATAGTTTAAGTTCTTTAATGTGATATTTTAATAGTATTATTTGTTTTTAAATACATATTTTTAGCTTTTTAAAAGTATTTCAGACATCCACACATCACTAGAGGCAGCTCGCGTACCTCCAGTGGTAACACGTACCATAGATTGAGAACCAGTGATCTAAGTTATTGTCATAAAGCTGGAAACAGGGCTGATTCTCTAATGAAAAGTTGAGCTGGTTTGGAGATATGTGGTCTTCATATGACGGCCATGTTATAATGTGATCAAGATAAAAACTGATCAATCATGAAATGTATAGATAAATAGATTAAAACATGAAAAAATATCATAAAATAAGTGTTTTTCAACTTATATAATAATGGTTTTTAACTCTTTTTTTAACTAACTTAAGGGCTACAAATATAGAAATGTTTTCACTATCCATCATTCATAATTAATCCATCAACACTTGTGATTAATTGATTAGTTTAAAAAAAATTACTAACGAAAAGCTAAATATAATATAATACAAAGCAAATATTAATGTTTCTGAAGCTGTAATCAGCAAAAGTTTTACTAAAACAATTAATCAGTTTATCAAGCTTGAACAAAATAAACTACTTTACGGCTCATCTGTGCAGTTTGTTGGCCACATTAATTAAAAATAAAGGAATAATTTAAAAAAAAGGACATTTTGGGAATAGATCAGTTCAATCAAATGATCAGTTCAGCAGATTTTGGTGTTATTGGTTGTTTTATATCAATACTATTATAAATTACTAACATTCTGTGTACTGTACAGCGTATTAATGGTAAAAAAATAAGTCATTTTGAAGTCAGAAAATCAAACTTTAAAAAAAGAGGCAGCAGCTTTATCAGATGCGGAGCTGTTGACGGAGGTTCGTGCCGTCTCGTTAGACTCATGTGAAGCATAGCAGAGACTCGTTTATTACATAACCCGGCTCCTCTAATCATTCTTTGAATCCTAATATAAGGCTGCTCCCATGCTAATTTGTGTTGGCATAATCTATGGCCTGCTCGTGTAAGCAAGTCTTCACCTAAAACTTGATGGTGTCACAGTGTACCGCGGCTTATCATTATTATGTAAAGTGTCATAATGCTGCGATTGGCCCGGGCCAGCAGGCTGCAGCCAGACTCATCTTCTAAACATAGAGAGCAGATCTGATCTGCAGCTCAACATGGTCACACTCCTACAGCAGGTGTCACTTTAATACAAGACTGGCCTTATTAAGTTTGTTTGTCGCTCTGGAAGAATCTCCATCAGTTTATTCAGTCTTTTATTCGTCTCTCTTGAAGAGTAAAAGACGTATTTTCAGCCCAATTTGTTTGATCTTTCCTTGTTAGTAAGTGAGTAAGATATTACTGGAAACTGTGCACAGATATCAGTGGAATTTGGGGTAAGTGAAAGTTTTTTTTTTTTTTTTTTTTCTTAAAAATCTGACTTTTTGGAGATACACAGACAGATATATGATAGTTTTGAAGAATATGAAGCATTTCTGTAGATAAAACTATCCAACTGTATATAAAACAGTTTAAAATGAGCTCGAGCTTAAACATCTACAGCAGTAAAACACAACATGCACATTAATGCAGTAGTAATATTAATCCAAAAACATCAGATAAAATACGTTTTTATTACTTTTTCATACTTTATGTTAGATTTTTAAAGCAGTTTTTACTAACAGTTGAGTATTAGAAATGTGATATTAGATATAGTGAACATTGCAAGTGAGATACTCAACTGATCTCACTAAAGGTTGAACATTGCTGTGATCTGCAAGAGGAATAACTGGAGGAAAGCATTTTATAAATGACTAAAATCAATATGTTTAGGCCCCTCCATCCCTCCTTAGATTATTATTTTTTTGTAATTATAACCGTGGTTAATAATTAAGGATTTGCAAACCCTGACCCTGACCCCCTTTTTTACATACCTCACTTGATTTGAGTGGATAATACACGTGATTTCAATAAATAATAAAGCAATAATGCTATCACTCATGAGGTCTTTTTGCTCATAAGATATTAAAAGGCACCACCAGCACATTATAAGTAAATTAAAGCTGCATAATGCATGAAGAATAGATGAGATAGACACTAGTCGGTTAGTTGGTTTTGGACTAAATGCTGCGTTTTGAGGCTTTTTAACTCTTGACAAGAAGAACATGTGTCGTGGAACTACTGTAATATATTATTGTTATAAGCACAGGGTCACTTTTCTTTTACATTTAGGTAAAATAAATCATCTAAACATTCAGTTCAAAGCACAGAAAGTTTGATTTTCATATAACAAATGTGGTTAAAATTGACCCAACGTCAGATAGAATATAAACACAAAAAAACATAAAACATCAAAATCTTAGTGTAGAAAACTCAGGTGCAATAAAATACACATTAATACAGAGGCCTATTTACTACATGGTGTTGAATGTTGTGCAAGTTTTAAGCAAATTAAAGCTACCTTTATGTGAATATATTCAAGACATTGCGGCAAGATTACATTGTTAATCCTTTGTATAAGAGTTAAAATGGTCTTCTGATTCCCGTGTTGTTTGCATTAGACAGAGAGGCAGGCGAGCTTCAACTGGACTCAGACCTGACTTTACTGCAGGCCTGTAACAGGGAGCAGCAGCAGGACATTCATTGTTGGTCTAAAGCAGGAGCAGATTTCTGTCGGCCTTCATCTCATCTTCTTTTTTCTGCTATGAACATTTTTCCATCTTTTAAATTCAACTGTTTTGTGCACAAATTTGATAGCTTTGACTCCGACCTGTGGCCCTTTGCTGCTTGTCACTCCCTCTCTCTGGTTCCCCCCATTTCCTGTCACTATCAATTAAAGCCCCCCAAATAATGTGCATGAAATCAGTAGGGTGGAATTGTAACCTTCTGTGTTTCCTGACTCCTTACAAACCTAAATGACTCCATATCCACATCAGTAATCGGTGTGTAATTGGGTGAATCCGCGCAGAAACACTGATCTCAAAACACTAATTAACTGGTAAATCTTACAAAGGTCAACAGTGTGTCGGCCAAGGGTGAAGAGAGTAGCCACCATATGGCTAAGGATGCTCACAAGGAGTGTGTCTTCACTGCTCTTTTAATCTTTTGAGCTAATTGTGTTTCTGCCCCCCTCCCATCTTCTGGTGACTACGAGCTGCTTGTGCCCAGGCAGACAAAATGTGGTCAAACTCTAATCTACTTAACTGCTTTCCACTTTGTTTTTCCAATTATGGTCGGGCCTTGTTATTGCGAAGCTGGAACTTGCTGACATGGAAATTAATTTTGCTCTCCAAGCTAATTTTCTACTTAGAGTTTAGCAGCGATGAAGCGGTTCTGGCATTTAAGACCAGTGTTGGGCAGAAAGGCGTTACTAGTAATAATATTACAGTAATAATATTACTTTCTCCACTAACTAGTAGTGTAACTAATTACTAATCAATTTCAGTCATAATATCACAGTTACAACCTCAAAAATAATTAGTTACAAGCACTTTTGTTGGCAACCGCCTTTGACTTTTACAAACAAGTGTGTGGAGTAGCAGAAAAGTACATTTTCAGCTCCTGACAACAAGTTCATTTGACTTGTATGTAAAATGTATTTTAATTTTAACTTATTACATCAAAATGTCTTTGTAACTGACTTCATCAAGAACTTGAGTAATTTTAAGTAAGAGACACTTCATTTTGTAATTTTCTATTTTTGATGTGAAAACAAAATACCCAGTAAAAAGTTATTTATCAGGAATGTTTATGTAACTTATAAAACTAAGTTAGTGCCACTTGCTACAGTAAAAACTGAGCTTGTGTTACTTAAAAATGTTGATGTAATCAGTTTCAACAATTGTTTGAGTTAAATGAACTTATATAATAATATTACTTTTGAAAAGAGTAACAAGTGACATTACATTTTTTGAGTAACCAGCTCAACACAGTTGAAGTGAGTTGTGTTAAATTGTTTTCTGATATACAGATTGATGTAAAATAACCGATTGTTCAACATAAATCAATCAACTCTCTGTTTTATATGATTAATGGATCTCACAACTTAATGATTTAAGGTCCCTTTCACTCAAATATCAGTGTTTTCTTTTTGTTCTTACAGTTGAATGTTTGAGCATCACAGTGCAGAGTTTGACACTAAAAATGTTTTCACATTCATCTGCTGAAAGTGGAAAGTTTCTCTGAGCTTTAAGGGAGCGGCAAATCTCCGTCCAGTGTTCAACTTATACAAGTTCGATGTAGAGACTTGACCTGAGAATGAACTTAACAGTGAAGTAGGAGACATCTTGTGTCTAGCAGGAAAATAATTTGCATATTCATAGTTTCAGGATTTTTAAACAAGATAAAAGGAGTAGATTACTTTTCAAGGATTTTAATGTGGAAATTATAAGTTTTTTGCACACAAAAAACCAAACATATCAGGTAAGTATTATTGTTCCAAGCAGACTATTGTGTAATACATTTCTGGAGGGGGTCATGAGTTCAAATCCCCCCTTTGAGAGCTATAAAAGCTGTAAAATTCCTTAATGTTTTATTTTTATTTTACTTGATTCAAATGTTTTTATATAAATTCAAAGTTAGATTTTATGTGATTGTCTAACTGCCAAAGCCCATAAATTCCATAAAATATAGTACATATGTAAATATATTAGTCTCTTTTAGCTCATTGTTTTGGTTTTCTGGCCTACAACAGGCAGCTAAACACATTTTTTCTCAGTAGCGGCGGAGACAAAAGGAGAGTGAATCCTGGACGACTCGAGTTGGACATCAAAGTTTCCTGGCAGCAGCAGCTTGATAAAGGGGACAATATGTCAGATGTTGTGGTTAATGCAGCTTTAACGTGTTCATATGTCCAATCTAAGATCAGAGTCATGAGCGCAGTTATTATTAATTACGAGCACAGAACAAACAGCAAACAGAAAAACAAACAAACAAAGAGTCAGTACAGATGCCAGCGCACAGATGTCAGAAACATGGCCGCCCGCGTCCTCTTCAGATTAAGATCATTCACTCGAACCGCTCAACTGTGCGAAGAAACAGCCGATGAAAGCTGAAGCAGGAAGTTGAATGAACGTTAGACCACGAGAGGATGATCACGGCGTCCTTTAACAACAGCAGCGTTGTTTGACACCTGCTTTCAGTTTCAAAGCTGAAACACAATTGGGCTTTCAGAGAGTATTTTAATGGCTTGTTTGTCTTTGTTTTGAGGCCTTTTCTTTTCTTAATCATAGAAATAATGTCGGCTGCTTTTCATTTTGCCCCAAATTGTCGGACGTTTTTTGTAAACAGCAAAGTCAATTTCATTTAAATATGATTGCAGATCTGCTCCTCATTCATTCTCTCCCTGAGTGTTTTTTTATACGCTGGTTCTTCGTCCTCGACTACCAAACTGCTGCCTATATATGTAAATGCCACATGTCTGATGATTAATAATAAATGCGAGACCCTTATGAATGAGCTGAATTAGGGCGGCCCAAAACATCAGCCATTCAAAACCCCTATTATTCCCTCTGTGACCTTTCTCTCCTGGCAGCCAGAGGGAAGCGGATGATCTCTAGTTTGTCAAAAAAGAGCGAAATGGGAGTTAATAGGCAGCTCCTCAGCAAACACTGGGGGTCATTATGAATGGGAGGCAATCACACAGATCAAATATACAGCAGGGATGGAGGGGGGGAAATGGAGCTGGAAGTTGGAGGCAAAAGAAGGAGGAGGAAATACAAATTGAAGAGGCTGGTAAATATAATAATGTGCATGTAATCATCCCTTTAAATGCAGATACCGAAGAGGAGTGTTGACTGATGGATGCCCTCGTGGACAGAGGAGACACGAGGAGACGGAGCTGGATGGGAACTGGTCTAAAGTTACAACTCCTCTACCAGAGAGCCGGAGTTTTAGGAGTCATCGCAGTTTCCTTTGTCTCCCTCCTGTTGTTGTTTGCAGACGGTGACGAAGATCCGAGCACCAATGTTCCTCCAATGTGACTGATTGATCCAGTAGATGAACAGTAAAGATTAAGAGGATGACAAATAAGCATGCTGCTTACACAGCGCATGGGGCTAATCCTCCCCCTTCCACCCCCCAGGGCTCCCTTTTGAGGAGCTGCCACCGAGGAGCACCCACAGACAGTGACGGACCCCGACAGCCAGAAGGGAGGACTCACAACCTGTTGACGTTACAACAAGTAGTAGGAGTTTGAGCTCATGGCAGGACCCCAGCCCATCTACATCTCCACACCAGAGGCTGCAACACAGTAGAGGCTCTGCAGGGGACTCAACCCGCCATCTGCCTACTAGGGGGACCACTGGAGGCCTGACAGCTACATATTTTCTGTCTCTACAAAACAAAACCTGAAAGGAACTTGAACTTTTTTTGTGTCGATTCTGGACGTTGTATTTAAAAAAAAAACTTCAGAGAAGAGGACTAATAGTTTTTCAGCAAAGTTTCTTAACTTCATTCGCTTCAGAAGACGTTTTTATTTTTAAAAAACATTGAATAAAATGATGGAGGATCACCTGCCGAAGATCCCCATGATGTCCTCCGCTTCCCCCACCGAGTCTTCTGGGAGCGGCGGGACTGACGACTGCAGAGGAGGTAAGAGTTTCACCAGGAGCAACAGGTGTCCATAAAGCCTGACATATGGGACCCAAACCACCTTGATTTTTAAATTATAATTTAAGTTTGAGATTCTCGGGTTTGACGTCCCAGATGAACTGTATCGCGCTTTCTATCTGTTTAAATATTTAACTTGTTGAATTTAACAAGTTTCTTTAAACACCACACAAGCATGAAGTAAAACTAAAACATCATAAATATGCACATAAATCCCATTTTTATTCAAATAAAAGTTCATAGCTCAAAGCTCACATTTCTTAAACACAAATATTCTTAATTAAAGTAGAAGCAAAGCCTGAATAAATATTTATTATGCAACTGTAAGCAACGCTATCTGAATATATGTATAATTAATGGGTTTATTTGGATTAATATCAGTATCCCTGCATCGTTTGTGTTAGTTGTTAATCTGCCTGCAGCCATTTATTGTTTTAATTTCATAATCATCCACTAAATGAGATTTTCAGACCCAAACGTCTGTTGCAATATTGACTCGAGCTACGTGCAGACTGGGCTGAGAGTACAGATGGCAGGCACATGTGTGAAACAATACCAGAATACATGAATGGCACTAACTGACCTGCCCTGTGTGACTGTGTTTGGCTCACAGCCAAGAGTCCGGCCCCGGGGAAAGCTCTGAGTCCGGCCCTGGTCTGCAAAGTGTGCGGGGACACCAGCAGCGGGAAACACTACGGCATCTACGCCTGCAACGGCTGCAGCGGCTTCTTCAAACGCAGCGTGAGGAGGAGGCTCATTTACAGGCAAGAGAACGCTGCTGGACAACCATGTGTTTGTCATGATTAACAATGTAAATGAGGTGCATTATGGGAAGTTAAGGACAATTCAAAGTTGACATCAACATTGTCACAACATTAAATTTGGTTATATCCAGTAAAACCACACATTTTGTATAATATCATACAGCAAATTTTTGTTTTAGTTTATTAATATGCTCTGTCCCTGAGAAATAAATGAATAAACATTGCTGTAAATATGCCAGAATTTGCCAAAAAATTTAAACATTGTTGGTATAAATTCAATAAACAAGTTTGAAACAGTAAGAGCAGTGATTTTTAAACTACACCAAACGGTAAGCCAAAATCTTCAGGCACACCAGTATTCATATCCGTGCAAAATAACCTCTATAACATGTGTTATCGCTCATTAACATTTATTTTAATTGACTAATGCCAAATAAATTTGCAACAACTATAAAATATTTATTAAATAATAATTTACAGCAAGGCAGAAACACACCACGGCACAGAAATAAAGCAACAACAGATCAATAATATATATGTAATATAAATGTATGTTTGTGTTACATAACCAAAAATCCCCCAAAATGTTACCAAAAGTGTTGACAACCAAAATATTTAAAAGATCACTGCTTGGTTGACCCCATAGTCCACACTTATCTGTGCAGGTAGTAACAGGTGGTTTTTATTTCAATATAAATGTGTCATGAATGAATCTCGTTTCACCATAAATTTGTCTTTCTGTAATTATTACACAGTGTTTCAGTTTTTAAAGTCTTGTCTGTGGGGTTAACAGGTGCCAGGCTGGAACAGGCATGTGTCCAGTGGACAAAGCTCATCGCAACCAGTGCCAGGCATGCCGGCTGAAGAAATGCCTGCAGGCGGGCATGAACAAGGACGGTAAGTGTGTGGAAATCAACATCACAAACGTTCACCGTCGCCGTAAGAGATTCACTGTCTGTGAATCTGTGTGAGGTTAAAATTAAACCTCCCTGTCCTTCCTCACTGCAGCAGTGCAGAACGAGCGGCAGCCCCGCAGCACAGCTCAGGTCCGCCTGGACTCCATCGACGTGGACCCTGAGAAGGAGCACCTGGCCACCACACGAGAGCCCACCTCCTCTTCTTCATCCTCTTCCTCCTCTTCCTCCTCCTCCTCCTCCAGCGGGTCTGTCATCACGTGGCCCCACATCACCTCCTCCATGTCCATCACCTCGTCTGTCGCCCCCCAGCGCTGCATCAGTCCCCAGAACAACCACCGCTTCATGGCCAGCCTCATGACGGCCGAGACCTGCGCCAAGCTGGAGCCCGAGGACGGTGAGGAGGGTTTAATATCTGAGAGCAAGGCCGCTTGCCGGAAGTTACACTCAGATCAGATTAGTTAGACTCATTTTATTGTGCAGTTTTATCAAATAATCTTCAAGCTTCCACACCTGTAACTGAAAACCACAAAAAACTACATTTCAGGAAAACTTTGTCCCCATAAATTTAAATATTTGTGGTAGAAGCGGGACAAATTCATTCAGAAAAGAGAGAGAGGGAGAGAGAGAGGTGGTTTTATTGGACGGGAGAGGCAGAGGGGCGGGGTTGATCAAAATCCTGTGACGTAAGCTTATAAGTGGATTCCACCTTAGGTCATAATCACTGAATTATTGCCTGTTTTAGTTGTATTGATTGTGTTTTAGAGTGGATTTTATTGTGTTTATTGCACATAAATCCACTCTAAAACAATAAATCATACAATAAATGATAACATACAATAAATACAACCAAAATATGATAACATGCAGCATGTAAGCAATCCAGTATTCGCATAAACAGATAGCATGCTAACAAGATAAAAGGCCAAATGTTACAAAAGCATGACTTTACTTACTAGTTTGAAATATTTATTCTAAATTAATATTTAGAATAACCAAACCAGGACCTGACCCAGGCCTGATGCTGGTAGCAGAAGATAAACTGAACTCAACCCTGACTTTGTGTGTTTTCTGCTTCAGTTGACGAGAACATTGACGTGACCAGCAACGAGCCGGAGCGAGCGTCCTCGGAGTACCACATGGCTCTGTACCCGTCCAGCTCCGAAAATGTGTACGAGACCTCGGCGAGGCTACTCTTCATGTCCGTGAAGTGGGCCAAGAACCTGCCGGTGTTCTCCAACCTGCCCTTCAGAGACCAGGTGGGACATATATTCTCAGACACATTTACAACATACATGATTTAAATTACTACATTTTCTCTATTCAGATTTTATTTAAGAGTTTCAAAATGATTCAGTAAATAAATAATTTTTTTTTTTTATTTTTTTTTTTTTCTTCTTTTTTTTTTTTTTAAATAATTTTTTTTTTTTTTTTTTTTTTTATTTAATTTAGGGGGGAGAAAAAAAAAAATAATATAAAAGATCCAAATAAAAACTTGTGATATCTGATCATTTTGAGTTGATTTTGTATCTCACATAGTTTTTATAACTAACTTTCTAAGAAAACATACAAAACATAATTATCATAATTTCGAATTCAACATTTTTAAATACTATTATTTTAATGACAAAATGAAACAAATAATAACTGTGAAATATTAAGTCATATTTGTGACAACTTTTCATCTATAAATTATATCTTTATATCTCTGTTTTTTGGCAGTAACAGGCTTCCATATAACCCCTTTGTGCAGGTTTTTAAATGAACGTCTCTTGTTTGCGTCCCACCAGGTGATCCTGCTGGAGGAGGCGTGGAGCGAGCTCTTCCTGCTCTGTGCCATCCAGTGGTCTTTACCGCTGGACAGCTGCCCGCTGCTCTCTCTGCCTGACCTCTGCCCCGGCATGCAGGGCAAAACCAGCTACACCAGCCTGGACCTGCGCCTCCTGCAGGAGGTCTTCAGCCGCTTCAAGGCTCTCGCCGTCGATCCCACTGAGTTCGCCTGCCTCAAGGCCATCGTGCTCTTCAAGCCAGGTGAGTCTCATTATTGCACTACAGTAACAAGATGAATCAGTAATTGACTACTAAAGCGCAGATTAGCTTTAGGTTTTCAGATGGTGATATAATGGTTTTTATCTGATGGTAATAAACAGTTTGGACTTTAAGAGACTTCCTGTTTTTTTCTCTTGCGCCTCCCTCTGGACAAATTATTAAACCCAGTTTATTCCTTTTCACTTCAGACAGTTAAATAAAAAATAAAAATAAACAATAAACTACAACTCCAGTAAAGCAACTAAATGTGATACAAAAATGCTAATTTGAATAAAAGATGTTGTTTTTCTCACAATTTGTCCAGATAGATGTTTGTTGCATTCAGTTTAGTTACCATGGTCATATTATTTCATAGATTCAACACAAAGTGACTCTTTTTAGGCTCCTTTTTTGGAGCAGTTTAGATAGAAATACTGCAGCTGTCAATATTAATGAGTGTAATATGTGCAGAGGGTGACATCAGATCATAAAAAACAAAGTGCAACAGTATTCGTCTGAACTTGTGTGACTCACGTTGGTGTTTCTTCTCCACAGAGACTCGTGGTTTGAAAGATCCAGAGCAAGTGGAGAACCTGCAGGATCAGTCTCAAGTGATGCTGGGACAACACATCCGCTCGCACTACCCCAGTCAACCAGCCAGGTAACAGCCAGTCTTAAAACAGAAGGATTTAAGGGATTAATGTTTTAGAGCCACAAAACATGCAAATGACAAACTCTTATTCTTTCTACTCGTTTAAAAACAAACTCCCTGAATTTTGAAGAGCATAGTTTGGGATTTGGTGGCACTGCAACCCTAAAAATAAAAGGGATTTGGAGTGTACCTTTAATTCACTTCACTACAAGCAGATTAAAAAACATACCTTAGAGTAAACTTGCTCTGTATTTCTGCACAGGGCCTCAGAAGCCCTGCAGTTTCTGGGAAGGATTTGATTAAATATTAGTTATTTTATTGGCCAGTTATTAAGACGTTTAATAAAAATGCAACTAAATAACCTCTGTAGATGTAGTCAGACATCACAAAAATTCAGTATTAAGACCTTAAAGACTTGCTGACTTGAACTTGAAACATGCACCAATAGATGTTAAGTGTTTTGAGGTGGCTCTTAAACATGTGACATCTTGTTGTTGTGTAAATAAACACATTGTGCAGAGGTTTGATTTCCTGTTTGTTTCTCGTGTGTAATTTTAGGTTCGGAAAGCTGCTTCTCCTTCTTCCCTCTCTGCGTTTCGTGAATTCGGAACGGATAGAGCTGCTGTTCTTCCACAGGACCATCGGAAACACTCCCATGGAGAAACTGTTGTGTGACATGTTCAAGAACTAAAACTATGACCCAGAAACCCATGCAGTCGTCAGTAACCTCCAGGTTTGGAGGGGTGATATTTGACAGATATTTGCTTTGTATTTCTGTATACATATCAGAGATTCTGCGTGCTGTTATTTTTTTTAAAAAGGCCACTTTATTGTTTGTTTCCACATCAGGTCATTCTGAAAATGCAATTCAGTTCTTATCATCATGCTTGCTGTCTATTTGTATCATATTTAGACTCGCGTCTGAAGTGACTCACGATCACGTTTTGTCTTCTAGTATTTCTTTTATTCTTGTGTTTTATTTTTGTGACAATGCAGATCTTTATTTGTTTGGTGATAGATGGACTGTATATCCCTGCTGTCATTAATGTGACTGTTATATTCATGTTGTCATGCCTTCGAGAAAGTAAAACTTGCTTGAAAATTGTTTTGGATTCAGTTTTTTAATGAGTGTCACACCTCACATGAGATGATGTAGCCTTCAGACTTTCACAAATAAAAGGGAAATAGTTCCTCATGCATGATTTAAAGATATGTATGTGGATGAGTTTACTGAGACCTGGGCTCTCCAATGCAGAGACTCAATCAAACAGCGCCCTCTTCTGTCTGCTTTAACACACACACAACATAATCTCAAACAAAGCCCTAAGTATAAAATATAAATTGGAGTTGAGTCCCTTCAATTTGAGTTACAGATTTCCACTGTTAGAATCAATATACCTTCTTTAGACGAGGCCAATTTCTTACTTTTATATTTTAATTACTGTATGGAAGAAAAACATATTGAGTTAAGGGCCTGTTACTAGATGCAAACTGGAGTCCTGTCTTTGGGTAATAAACCTGCCTGGAGAGGCTCTGTGGTCATCTTGTTAAGAGATGGATGGATATAGTGAAAGATGGGGGGTTTACATGAGAAACAGTACAGTACAGACAGGCTGTCATTTAAAAAATCATAAATAAAAAAGGAGAAATAGCATTTATTTTTGCATTTAACCAATAATGTGTGAAATGATTATTGAGGCAACAGTGTTTTAACCATGATTTAACCATGAACATCGGCCTGTAAGCTCACACCCACTGGGAGAACAATGACCAAACATCCAGTCCACTATGTAAATGTGCCACATTCAGCCATACAGGCTAATTTTCATTTGCAGTGCCTGATATACATACGAAACGGCCTTAAGAATGAAGTGCTGTTTATACGCCATCCCATCCCATGATATCGCATTTATTGAACAGATTACAATTTGATGTGTGTACAATTTCATGGCAATCCATCCAGTAATTGTTGAGATATTTTAAGTCAGTAGTCGGACTGACTGACATGCTGCTAGCATTGTTGAAAATATAACTAACTAACATCACTATAAAAAGACTCTCGACTTCTTTGTGATCCACTCAGTTGAAATTTGTGTAAATTTAACGGCACAAAACTCATTTTATTAAGGTAAATGTACAAAATATGATATATATATATATATATATGTCTTCTATGCTCTGCATAGTGACAGTCTCACTGTAATACTGAAATTAAGTGTTCTCCACTTTGAAATGAGATGTGAAAGCAGATAGTGACAATTGGTGGACATCAAACAAATGTCAGCTTGATAAGAGACGTCACTCAGTATTACTTTTACCGTCTGATTCAAACACATGAAAAACACCAGAGGAGCAGGAGTGAACGCAGGGAGTGGACACATCAAACGCTTCTTTTGACTTTCATAAACCAGTGCTGCAACTAAAATACGTCTTAAATTAAGCTTTAATTCAGCATCCATGTTGAAACAGAAGCAGCTGAGCATTGTGGGTGCAGCGTGCGGTCCTTCGAACGCCAACACGGTCAGAAAAATCCTGGGATCTGATGAGCTGGGCCTCCGCAGCCTCCGTCATATGAGCGAGCTCACAGATCCAGATTTAGAAACTTTGAACTGCTGATTTCACAGCAAAAGTGCCCAGTAGCTGAAAATATACCTTTAAATAGACTTTACGAGGCAGAAAATGAACAGTAGCAGGTTTAACTGGAACACTGAGGTTGTTTTTATGCTCCAGTTTGGTGAACTGAAGGTCTGAGATGTGTGTTTGTCCTCTGATCAGTAAACTATATCTCTTTCTTTTCTTCTGTTCATATCATAAACATAAAACACAGGCCCGTAGTGATCCTGAACTGAGGATTTACCTCACGTGTCAAACGATCAACATTCTTATTTTGGCCTTTTCTAAGCTCTCGTCACACAAAGGTTTCCCTTGTTTAAAATGAGAGGTTTTCATCTTATTATGAGATTAGTCTCTTAAGTAACAGGCAGAGGGAGGTGAACGCCACATTGCAGCACAAAACTGACATAACCCGAAAAAAGGAAACCACACAAAGTGCTTTTATTTTAATGTGAATACAAGAACAATACAATATTAAATGTATCAGACATTATAACTGTAATTACATGAAGTGAGTCAGTGGTGAGAGGGCCACAGCACGTCCCTTGGCGCACGGGTTTCGGGCGGGCGTCCCCGAGCCGATCCCCCACTGTCCACACAGGGCTACCTGGTAGTTAAAATAGCCAATTAATTCAATAAATCAAGTCATTGTTTTAGCTCTACTTGTATACTGTTGGGTAATTTAATAATAACATCATCATATTTATAGGATTGTACTGTAAAATCTTAATTTGTAAAGTAACTAGTAGCTGTCAGATAAGTAAAATACTCTGTACTTCCCTTTGAAATGTTGTATAAAGTATGAAGTTGCATGAAAAGAAAATACTCAAGTGAATCTGTGCTTTTACAGTACTTGAGTAAATGTACTAATTTACAATTCAACAGTAATTAAATTACATTTAAATCATATCTTGACTTAATTATAACATTGAAGTTGAATGAATGAAGCCATGAGAATAAGTATCACTTCAAGGAGCAGCAGAGGTCACTTTAGGTCAGTTTCTTCCTCCACTTCTTCTCTTATTCAGTGTAATGTTGATCTCTCTCTCTCTCTCTCTCTCTCTCTCTCTCTCTCTCTCTCTCTCTCTCTCTCTCCCCCTCTCTCTCCCCTCTTACTCCCCTCTGTGCAGTTGTTAATCTGCTGTGTTTGAGCTCTCTGTTGAACTGGAATGTGTCTGGGTGTTTGGGCCAAACAGTCCCGACACGTTGCAGCACCAGCAGATCGCGGCAGAGCGAGGTTACCTGAACTTAAGGAGGATCCAGGAGTCCTCTGGATCTTTTAATCACCCTGCTCCACCTGTTTGACTCGACCGAACAGCTGCAATGAATAACAGCAAGGTCGAATTTGAGCCTTTTGAGTATTCCTACTATGACTATTCAGATTGGTACTCGAACAATGCTGAGCCAACCAAACCACCCAAAGAGTGAGTATAGAACCCCTCTATGTGTGATATTCATTCTTATTTTGATTATTATGTTGTTAAATATTCATTCTACGAACCAGTGCAATGTGGGAATAAATTAGAGTGGATGGCAGGTGGATTCATAAAAGCAGAAAAGTGGTGATTTTATGTGATTTTACTTGTTATTGTGCTTAATTTGAACAAGCAGTTCTAGTAGCCGGTAAACAATCACAGGTAAATTAAACCTGAGCAACCTTGAAACCTTGAAATTGCAATTAATCCAATAAAGAAACAATAAACAGTAAACAGTAAAAAGCTAAATGTGGTTGTTTTTTTGTCACAGAGTTATTCTACCATGTGACCCCACAGTGGACGACAAGCTCTTCCACTTATGCATGCTGTCGATATCGGTAAGTATGTAAAAAAAAAAAAAGTGACCATAAATCTGAAAAGGCTCCCAAACTTTTAGTTTTCAAGTTCAAGTAGTGTCTCTTAAAATGTGTCTTTCTATAAGCTTATGTAAAAGTATTGTGACGTAAGTGCAACTTCAGTCAGAATCAAAATAAATACATAATCACACTATTGTATCCATGGTAGAGTACTTGTACTCAGGATTAAACTTGGTGTGTTAAGGGCTCATTTAAAGCCACACTCGGGTATTCAAAGTTAATGAGGTAGTTAGTTAGCTAGAAAGAGTGGCAGAAAAGAAGTACGACTGTTTCAAAGTCTATGGTTGTAAATAAATATGGAGATTTTAAAAATAGGCCAGGTAAGATGCAACGTCAAGTCAATTGTGGCATCAGAACACTAAAAGTGAGATGGTTCAGGCCCATTTTTAGTCAACAGTGTTGGGCAGTAACTCACAATAACATTACTCTCCCAGTAACTAGAGGTGTAGTAGTACTAATGTATTACTAGCACTAATTACTAATTTATAGTACTAATTTTGTTTAAAAAGTTATTATTAAATCCAACAATCCAATCACATCCTTGGATTTGTTTTTGTAGTTGTGGAGGAAACTAGTTGGGAAGATGGAAACATTCACATTACTTTGATTTTAACAAACAAAACTGGATTTTAATCGTCTTAAGTCTGAATTTTGTAGAGAAGTTTCCCAATTACACATTTTATGGGAAGTAGCAGAACTAATCACTGCTGGCAGGGAACAATAAGTACACTAATAATATTACTTTTGAAAAGAGTAAGAATGAATCAGTATACTGTTGGTGAAAACAGTTTCTGTTAGCAGCGCTGTGGCCAGTGTACAGTACATGGTCCAATTCTGGGTAACACAACCGAACGGCAATAATGGGAGATAATGGAAGTCTTAAAAAACGATAAAAAATAAAACAGAACAAACAAACAAATGAAAAAAAAAACAATTCTTCACTATGTGTGTAGCCGCAGTGAGTTAAACACACTTCTAATGAAGGCTGGAGGCTTTTAAGTCTTTACCATAAACAAAGTTTGACCAAAAGTTATTATAAAAATAGACTAAGTGCAGCAGTATTGTAACTGGATTCAGAAAGAAAAACACAGATTAGCTGCAGACAGCTACCATAGTGGCCAGCTTGGTTAGCTAATCACAGAAAATTTGAAATGATTTAAATTTAATACCAGTAAACAAAAGATTTACATCATCGTCCTCCTAAACCCTGAGTACACAGTGAGAGAGGATTTTTGTTCTGAAGTTTTTTGCTCCTCTATGAATCCATAAAATGTCTTTGCTTCCAGCAGACGTTCAGTTTAATGATGTTGGCTTTTTCATTCTTGCTCAATCACCCAATTACAAGTGAAGGCCTCTTTACCTCGGTTAGGAAGCTCCTCGTACTGTACACTGTCCAATGTCCGCGTTCAGTCAGTGATGAGCAATGAAGTGGGACAGCTGGGTCGCTGCAGCTGATCGGAAACAACAAGACGTCCTCTGAAAAATGAGGTTATTTATTTGAGGCACTCACGAGCTACACAATGCATCAACAAAGCTTTGTTGTTTCAAAAAGTTGCATAGTTTCAGTGAGATACGTTTTTGTAGACTAGAAAAGGTCACATTCCTGTCCCATAATGAGCTACAGTATAGCCTACAGTATGACTTACTGAGCTCGAATCTGAGCTCAACATAAACACCTGATAGTTTCTTTTTGGGGAATTTTCAGTAGCTAACTCATGTCTAAGATGTCGCCAGCTAATCAGATTCAAGTTAAATTCAACTAAACTTTTGAAAATTCAATAAGAAATCACAAAAAACTGAAGAATATAGAATCTGTGGTCTGAAGTCTCGCTGTATGTCCTTTCTCCCTGCAGCTGGTGATCATGTTAATCCTCGCAGTTCTCACCAGGAAGAACAAATTCTGCCAAGGATTCACAAGAGGATCCTCCAGTATCTTCAGGTGAGTTCAGGAAGGTCTAGAGATAAATATTAGCAAGCTTTGTCTCATATCATCTGAAATGTTTCCCCCGTATGATCTTCTACAGTCCAGCTAACTTTCTGGACCAGACTCAGAAGAAAGGTCTGGTTATGGCTATTTTCGGACTCGTGTTCAGCAAGCTGTCGATGCTGGTGATCGCCCCGGACCCGCTGCCTTTCTCCAAAGACACTCCGGCAGAAATTAAAGGTGGACACATTGTCGTGTTTGATTCTTCCAGAATTAAGCTTTGTGTTGTGTTCTGGTGCTTTGATAATAGACCTTTCTCACAGCAGCCATTATGACATGAAATAATAGGGTAAACACAGGTGTTTACTAATGATACTAATTAAAGTTTTCAGGGTGCTGTTGTTGTGAATGTTGGCTCACTCCGCTGCACTAAATGGAAATGGAGCCTTACCCTGATGTTTACCCTACTATTAAAATGGCTGCTGTGAAAAAAGTCATATTTTTAAAAGATTAAATGTTGGATAATTATATAATTAAATAATAAAATGTGTAATCTGTTCTTTGATGTTTAAAAATGAAAATAAGGGAACACAATGTATTCATTTATTAATGAATTTTACAATGAATCTACACAATAAGTAGCAACTGGTAGGCAGTGAAACAGCTGACGAGATTAAATAAAAACAGTATCGATTAGGAGATTTGAGTTTTAGTCTATTTAAGTGAACTAATCTAAGTGGAAGAGTCATGAAATTGTGTTTTTAGGAACTCTGAGAAATAAGAGTTTGATGTAAAAATCCCTTATTTCTTTCTTTCAACCCTTGTTTTACAGAGTACATGAAGATAATCGCCATCTTCTACTATCCCGTCCTGTACTATCCTCTGATGGTCTGCAGCACTCTGCAGCACAAAGCAGGTTATGTGTTCGGGACGCTCCTTTCCTTTACTCACTTCGGGGTCCTGGTGTGGCAGAAGTTCGACTGTCCAAAGACTCCAGAGGTGAGACACCGACATCATGTTAATGTGCCCCAGACAAAGGTTTTTATCACGATACAAGTAGTTTCTTAATTACAATATTGAACTATTATTTAACCGGACAGGAATGTTTGCTTTAGCCTAAAAGAGTGAATTAAAAGTACTTTGTGTCATTAATGCAACAACAAAAAAAGAGTATAAAACAACAGCTAAACAGTCTCTGACAGTTTATATCCTCATATCATCCACCTATATTCCACATCAACGAGCAGAAAATGTTTGGTGTAGAGCCATCTGGTGGTAGTTTTTTAAACATTAATTAATTTCATTTGGCCACTTGGGGGCAGCAGAGCAAGCTGTAAACACAATACAGACATATTATCACCATATAAAGTTGTTAAAGTAAACGTGTTAGCATGTTTCTATCCACCAGGAGTCCAGTATTCACTCTCATTTTAACCTTGTTTTGGTCTCCACCAACATGAATAAATTTGGCTCTTTAGCTCACGAGCTGGTTTCTAACTCTGTGATTCGGTGCTGCAGAGGTTCTGTAAAATGGTTCAATTAGATGTTTTTTCATTCAAAACAGCTGCCTGCTGTTGCTGAAAACAACACGAGAGAGCCGAGAACCAAACCAAGTGGCAAAAAAAGATGCTGAAGCACTAAAAAGAAGTGGTTACATCCCCATAAGTGACCAGTTTCACACAACACATTGTAATTTACTGTTAAAATATTGATTAAAGCAGCTTTAATCTTCAGTAGAAAAGAATTAAAACAGTTGAAAGCGGATGATCTGGACTAACCAGGACATCACTTCTATGTTTTAGCACCTAAAAGTAATTCACCTCAGTTGATACATAAAATATCTCAAAACATGGTCGAATGAAACCACAACTTTTGTGAAGGGAAGTTAATCGATTCTTCATTCTTCCTCCTCACAGATCTATAAGTACTACGCTCTGCTAGGAAGTCTTCCTCAGCTGGCCTGCCTCGCGTATCTCTGCGTCCAGTTTCCTGTGCTGTTTGTCAAAGGACCAAAGACGGACGAGGTGAGTAAAAGTCAGAATACAGACGTCAAACATTCAGATACATAAAGAACCATTTATCCGCCGTTTAAAACACAGCCATACCTTGTTTTCTGCTTTATGACGTATGTATAAATACTCAGGCTGTCTCTGGTGCAACTGAAGAACATGAATTTCCACAATGTAGAACATAACCGTGATTACTATAAGCAGCTTGTGCAGAATAGCGCAGGTTTAACTCAGCGTCCCTGAGCAGATTATGTCGAGGGAGGTGATATTTTTTCCCCCTTTCAGACATATTGAATCAACAGAGTTTTTGTTTTAAGAGCAGGTTTAATCTGCCTACAGTTCAGAAGAGAAATCCCAGTGGTGAGAATAAATAAATTAACTAGCTGGAAAACCAGCACTTTCAGTCACTAATCTCTATTTTACCTTTAAAATTGTCTTTTAATTGTTGGAGCTCATTTATTGAGAATTATACACAGACTGAAGCTCACAGGAATTTTTACAAAGAATAAGAATAATTTTACCTTGAAATGAGGTTGAACCCTCGTTGATGAAATAAATTAAACCTGTTACCTTCTAGTAAAAACATATACTATATATCTCATATATCAATCACACTTTATTTGTACAGCACCTTTCATACAGGTTAGTGCAGTGCTGATAATAAGACAGAATGAGTGTTGACCACAATAGAAAAACATAAAAAATAAATAAAAATGGGCGCCCAGTTAGCTCAGTGGGTAGGCTTAGTCCTTGCTGCGTGTCATCCCCTCTCTCTCTGCCCCCCTTTCCTGTCTGTCTTCAGCTGTATCTATCAAATAAAGGCAATAAAAACTAGATTAGATAAATCTAAAAATACAATACGAACATAAAAATGGCAATAAAATACAATAAAATGGATTAAACTCAATACTAAGTAGTGTTTAAAACTAGAAACTAGATCAAATAGATTCAGAAGACAAAACAAAATAATTAAAATAAATACAATTAACAATAAAATACAATATAAATAAGAGTAAAGGAACATCAAATGATAAAAATCTGTTTTCTTACAAATGATTATTTTTTGCTTTCTGTCGATATCTTGGAATATGATCTGGTTTAAGTGAAGGTGGAGTAACTGAAAACCCAAATAAAAACAGTTCAGATAAAATAAATTAAGATAATATCAGGTTCATGTTTAATTTGAAAGATTTTAGTATCATCATAAGTGATCCCTCGATGTGTTTTTGGCTCACAGGACCTCGACAGCCGCTACTACACCGACTATGTGAAGTTACTTTTTAAGAAAAGGTCCTCAACTGCCAGGTGAGCAGAGATAAACGTGGTAAACGGCCATGTGTATAAACATATATGGGTCGATCTAATGTGTCAGATTCATTGTGATTAAATTTATATATAAATAAAGAGCCTTCATCCTGTACGTGGATAACATGATTCGTTCTGTGTTTTTATATGTTGCAGCTCTTCATCTACAGACAAACCAACGCTGGCTGAGAGAATACTGGAGGTGCCTAAAAGTTACATTTACATACCAGAAAAAGGTTTGTGCACATATACAGATACAAATACACATGTTTTAAATTAACAAAGTTCTTATAGCAGTAACAGTTTTTATTTCTGTCTTAGTGGAAAACTGCTTTTTTATCCCTAAAGTTAAAGTGTGTAACATTACATAAAAATATTCAGAGGTACGTTTTTATTAGTGTATAATCACCTGAATATAGGAACTGACAGACGGATGTTTCATATTATATTCAATGTGTAACAAAAACAGAAAAAAACAGATGATAAAATGTACAATAAACAACTGCAGTAAGTTTGTGTAAAACGAGTGATTTTGCTGAATTTTAAGCAGATTATTTCCGTCTTCTACGATTCTGTCTACAATATGTAATTTTTGTTTAATTTTTAACAATCATAGATACTTAATAGGCTTAATTTTTGACTAATTCAGTGTTTTCTTCTCATTATTCTATCAGCTATCATTGTTTTAACACAGAACTGAACAAAATGCGGAGCTATTGGCCTACTGTTTGTTTTCTAGATCCCCTTTAAATCAAGAAGGCTTTGCAACCCCCCTGTGAAGCTTGGGCGACCCCTAGTGGGGAATCCCGACCCTACAGAATTAGATAATGATTTTATTTTGTCTTTCAGTGTTTCGTTTTCCTCTGAAGCTTGCTGTATCAGCATTCGTTGCCTTTGTGGCGATATATCACGTAAGTCTTCAGAGAATCAGACAGAATACGGTTGCTGCTGTTTACCTGCACGGAACAATAAATACATCATGTGTTCACCTTCCAGGCGGCGCTGTTGTTAGTCGTCCTGGTGGTCCCCACTCTCCATATTGTCCGTGCTGGTATTGATGAAAACATCGCCTTCCTGTTACTCGGGTTTGGGATCGTCCTGTCAGATGACAGAATGGAGGTCGTTGAAATCGTGACCTTCTATACCTGGTTGCTGGAAGGTATGCAGGGATTTTCTTAACAAAACTTGAAGAGTATCGTTATAAAACAAGCAACTGATTTGAGTTTTTTCTTTGTGTTCATGTTGTTTCTGTCAGTGTGCTACCTCTGTGCGATGACCCTGTCTTGTTTGGTCAGTCTCATCATGCTCATGAGGTCCATGATACTTCACAGGTAAGAGGAGTCACTGCTGAACAATCTCTTAAAGAAGTTGGAAGTTGGAAATACGATGACGTAGAGACCCTCATTTACAGTATAGCTTGGTGGTTCCCAACCTGGGTCGCCCAAGCTTCTGCATTTCATTCAGTTCTGTGTAGACAATCAAATGAAAGAAGGTTTAGATTTTTATTTAATCCATTAGAAAAGTTAAAACAACCAAAGAGCTGATAGAACAATGAGAAGAAATCACTGAATGAGTCAAAAAAAGAAGCCTATAAAGTATCTATGATTGTTAAAAATGACAAAATATTACATATTGCAGACAGAATCGTAGATGTTCCTGAAAATATCCAGAAAACTCATCTTTGATCAATATTCACAGGAAATAATCTGCTTTCAAATCCATCATTTTACACAAAGTTAGTGCAGTTGTTGTGTTTATTGTATATTTTATTATCTGTTCTCTTCTGTTATTGTTACTCATTGAACATAATATGAAATATCTACTATATATATTTCTGTTAGGGGTCGTTAGGTTACGATAATAAAGGGATCCCTTAAGGATGTTAAAGGTTGGCAGGAGCTGCTATAGAAGAAGCTATGATACAGTGAATGTGTTAACAGTTGCCCATTTACACATCTTTGTAGACACAGAGCAACATTAGTATCCATGTGGTCACCTGATAAATGTGAATCTGTATACTGAAGAGAATAATAAGCTCCCCCATGCAATGCTTCAACCGGGAGTTTTATGCCCATCAAAGTGCTGAAAACAGCCAATATTTGACTCCCAGGCCTTCCTGTCTGTACGTAATGTACCACTGGTTTTAATTTCTTACAGGTCAAACCTGAAAGGACTGTATAAGGGAGATATTTACAGCATTTATAACAGCCAGAAGACCATCCGTCCCTCTAAACCCGGCATTGTCTGTTGGATGGGCTTGACGGGATACCAGGCTGCGATCGTCTGCGTCGGTAAAGCTCATCACCAGGGATTTTAACTTTATCTAAAAAGAGACGAACACCAACAATGATTTGATCTGACTAGCAAGAGAGAAGTCAAAATCTGAAGATCATAGAGCTCCAAACTATTAAAAACACATAAATGAGCCACATGGCCCCTCTTTACCACACACACACACACACACACACACACACACACACACACACACACACACACAAGAGAGAGAGACAGACGTGTGTTTGGACTCAGTTCCACATTCACCATCCTGCTGCCCCAAATACTCACTGGAGCACTAAATTTAATCAACAGCTGAAAATAGTCCCCAACAAATCACTATACGTACTCACAGTTGAGTAACACTTGTGGAAAAGTTTGTGGACAACAGTTCCTACCAGCCTTGTCCTTTAATTAATTCTGGAAGCGAGTGTGAATACCTTAATGGAAGTGTGTTAAAAATGTCCTTTTCTCTGTGTTGTGTTGGCAGGAATGGCTATTCAGACTGTTGTGTTTTTCATCTGCTTCTTGTTCCTGGTGTTTTTGATCATTATCCCCGTTTTCTACGGTCGCAATATCATCGTCTTTGAAATCGCGGGAAAGGCATGGTGAGTCAGCAACCTTTTCATCATCAGATCATTGATTAAAACAGAGATTAAAGTTCATTTTATTTTTTTAATTTTCCACCTTTGCGATGTCTCAGGCCGGCCTGGGTCACTCTGCTGCTCGTTACTGTGCTTCAACATGTGACTGCTAAGTTTGCTTTCATCAAAAAGGAAGCTGGTACGAGAGACTTGAAGAACAGGTAACTGAAGTCTAATGACAACAACCATGTCTCATATCACATTTAAATCACACATTTCCAAAATATAAACATTTTGAATATATTTCCAATAGAGAAAGTCAAACATCAGCTCTAAATGAACATCGTAAAGCAACTTATCTACATAGAAAATCATAATAATAATCTTTATTTAATCCACGAGGTGACAGTTCTCGGAGCATTTTAATAAAACCATCTTGCGTAGATAAATATTTTGTGGTGATTTCCAGGGAGAGTCTCTTTCTCCTGACGTACCTGCTGTTCCTCATCAACACCGTGGTTGGACTGATCGCCGCAATATGGAGAGTCGTGATAACAGCTTTGTACAATATCGTCCATCTTGGTCGTATTGACATCAGTCTGCTGCACCGCACTGCAGAGTCCTACGACCCAGGTATATTTTATAGGTTTTTAAACAGCTTATGGATGGCAGTTGTATCCTATTGCACTGAGTAATAAGATAAATCAAGCTTTAGGTAGACTTGACCTTGATCTTGGTCTAACCATGCTCTGTGACCTTTCACCCCATCCAGCCTACCGGTACTACACCCACTCCCTGAAGGTGGAGGTCAGCCAGTCACACCCGGTGATGAAGGCTTTCTGCGGGCTGCTGCTGGACATGATGATCGAGTGCGGCCGAGTTGGGCAGAAAATAAGAGACGCAGAGGAAGGTAGAGACCCTGTACTGCACACATGGACATAAAATATACATATATTCTACTTACATATATTCTAGTTTATAATCTTTTAAAATGTGAATAACCGCTAAGAAGAGCAATAAGACAGGAAATAAAGTTCCTCCAAAATACTTTACAACAAGCAAAACCCACCTTGTTTTAATCTCCCACAGGATTTTTACAGGTTTCCCAAGATGATTATCCCAATTTAAATGTTTATAAAGCATGACAACCACCATGGACCCTCAACCCCTCAGTTTGGTGTCTCGTTCTGCCCTGACAGCCTGCTCCTCAATGCTTTCAGGGATTCAGGAGAACAGGCCGAGCAAGGCGACCAGCCGTCAGAGGATCCGCTGTCGCTGGCAGCTGCTGTACACGCTGGTCAACAACCCGTCCCTGCTGGGCTCCAGGAAGCACTTCCAGACGCTGCAGACCTCGGAGAGCATCCTGAATGGGACCCCAAACCACAGCTCCAAGAAAGGCAGCATGAAAGAGGCCGCCGAGCTCGTCCAGTCCACTGAGACCCCAACAAACCAAGATAAAACTGACTGAGAACACTAATATATATATATATATAGTGTTGTTGGCAGTATACTCCAAACAAAATTGTAGCCTGTGAGTCACATTCAACAAAACCCCAGATTATATTAAATGACAACTGTCTTAATGTTAATGGCACCTTAAAGGTCCAATGTGAAACATTTATGAGGCTGTATTGCTTGTTAGAAATGGAATATAATGTATATGAATATAAGAATCTTTGTGTTTTTGTTACCTTAGAATGAGACTTTCTTTTTATCACCACGTTGAACCTCCATGTTTCTACAGTAGCCCAGAACGGACAAACCAAACACTAGCTTTAGATGGACGTTCTCATTCCCAGGTTGTCAAATCCTGACGCGAGCAGGGTTCAGTTATGTGCAACTGCACAACTAGATGCCACTAAATCCTACACACTGGTCTTTTGAGCTTTGGCTCACAGTGACAGTGCTGGTGATCAGAGCCAATGTCATTGTTGTTTTGTTGTGTTTGGAGTATACTGTCAGATGATGGCACTAGAATAAACTAAAGGTTTATCCAAATTAGATGCATGGTGACCGACGTAAAAGACATTTGTTGTTGCCATAGTTTAATTTTTAAAGCTTGAAATCTAGCTTCAACAGTAAGATCTAACATATCTGGTACGGATGTATTTGTCCTTCATTACAGAGTATTTGGGTAAGATCTGCAAACCCTGGATCACCCACAAGGCAGGTGGATCAGGTGTCTCAAAAAAACAATTATATTGGATATTGGATCACTTTACAAGAAGCTGAATGAATGAACTACAGCACATCCCACCTTAATATGAGAGAAGTAAACTTTCATTGTGTTCTGCAGTGCTGTTGAGGCCTTTAGGGATTATTATTGACGTGTTCGGTGCCAGTGCTGATTAATTAGCAGCCTCAGAACCCGAGCTAATGAGTCAGTAAGAGGTCAGAGACCATTTTTGCCTCGGGTTAATGCGGTTATGTCGACACATGCTGGTTTTCAATGTGTCCAGTTGGTTGTTCGAGGGGGTTTGTAAGATCACGGATCAAGAATGAGGCAGTTTCTGGGTTAAAAGCTGGAATTTTATAAGAGATCAATAACATTCTCCATTGTAACCTTTGGCTTATATGCAATGTAATATCTAAATGTGGTTTGTTAGAAGTTCGTCTACTTCACTTTCAGCTTCATAATTATTATAAGATGAATCCTGTGATGGGATATTGAGGTTGATCATATTGCATATTTTCACACACAGATTATATTTTCTGTTATTTCCTGTATGATATTTTAATGGATACACAGACACATTTTTCAAATGTTTGACGAGTGACTGCTGATCCCATTTTTAGATTATAATGAAATAAAATGTGTAAATACATCAGAATGTATGAAGTGTTTATGAGTCCCATCTTTACCTACTAATGTTATAACTGGATCTAGTTAATAAAAGTTTCGTTTTTATTCATCCCATCCTGCTAAAGTTCAATTAATAACTTTATCATTTGACCTATATATCATGAATTTTATTTTAATTCATGTTATTATCAAACCAAATCAGAAAAAAAAAATATCTTTTGTTAGTCACATGTAGGTCTTTTACATTGACAAATTTATTTGTTTCATGTTTATGTCAAATTAAAAGTATGTTTTTAATGTTTCACATATAGTGGTGTCTTGTAATCCCATGTCAGACATACCAAATGTAATTCATTTCATCATTTATCAGGAAAACTAGAGACATATAATGAATCATTCCTTTGTCAAAACTTTATTGAGGCACATAGGATTTAAGGGAGTTAGTGAGGGTATTTAAACACTTTGGTAAAAACATACCGTTTCCTTTATTACAGGGGGTATAAAACAGAAATAACAAACAGCGGCAAACACGGACCCGAAGTCAAGAATTCAGCATACAACAGGCAGCATGCAGGTCTTCTAACACAGAGATACAACAGGATGGACACATGATGACCCAGATACAACTTCACATACACACTCAGTGCCTTTACTGTTGAACACCGCAGTGGACGGAGACAATATTTAACTAACTTGTCCACATTTTTACCAGCGAGACAGCGAGAGAGTTTAGATTTATTCAACATGAAAACAGTAATCTTATCACAGTGTTAACTGGACAAAAGAGCTCACAGCTGCAGGACAACAATGGTTTCCTCTTTGGAACAACACAGTTTAATCTAAACATTTAAACTCCCTCGTGAGAGGGTTGAGTTTCTGTATTTTAAAGCTACTGCACTCCTAAAACCACAGCACACATTTACTGCAAAAGCAGATTATTGGTTAGTCACAGTTAGGCCATTTACTACGCCTACGTCTAGCTGACATTTTGCAATACATGTCGCATGTGGCACAAGCTTTGTTACGTTTGCTCTCACACGTCTTTCTTTTTTTTGTCGTCGCCGTCCTCGTCCGGTCACCATTTCTTTCATCACCGTTTGTTCTGTGCTCTCGTCTGCTGTTCACTCAATAGCTGTTTATTAGAAACAAATATGCTCTAAATAAAGGCGATAATTAGGTTTATATTAATAAATTTATAAGATTATTCCCTGACAGAAACTTCCATTTCTTCCTTTGGGTGTTTGAGCTGTTGAAATCGATCAATTTGGGCAAATAATGTCAATACAGAGACCTATTTGTTTAATTCAAGGTTGACTTTATGGACTGTGCTGTCGCTGTCTGAGAACATTTTGGCAATTTGGGGTCTAAAGTGTCCCAGCTACATTTAGCAGCTCAGCCCCGTCTCCTAGAAAGAGAAACTTTTGTGAATTAGAATGAGGATTTTCTCTTTAATAGGTTAATTGTTGTTCATTAAAGTACCTTAAATGTTCACTGACTACATATTTCATTTGTTTTCTGCCAAAATAGGCAATAATATCCGCTCATAGTGACTACAGTATTATTCAAAAGTCAGCAATGATTTGAGACATAAGCCAAAATCAAAGTGCTTTTTTGCCTCCTTGTGACTCAAAAAGAGTTGTCTGTGAACATAATCCTGACCGGTATTAAATGCTGTGATATGAACACAAAAGTAATTTCTAAGAGACAGGGTCGTGCATGTGTAAGAGCGACTGTTACAGATTGCACAAGAGGCACTAACTAACTAAATAAACCCTCCTTGTTCACTGTGATGGATTACAACTCAAATATATACAATATAACCTCTTGTCTGTTTGTCTGTGGGAAGTGGACGTATCTTAAAACAACAACAGAAAAGATTTCAGTGGTAGAAATTTAACTTTTTTATAGAAGAAGAAGAAGAAGATATACTTTATTGATCCCCTAGGGGAAATTGTTCTGTTATAGGATTTATCTTACAGAACGACTGATGTTTCCTGATGTTATGAACTAGTGCTCTTAACTAAATAAATTGAATAAATAATCATAATAATACATTTTCTTTATCCCATGATTGTCTGTCACTGTCTGGATTTGGATCCAGATGTACATTTTAACATTTCTTAGCATTTTCTATTATTTCTGCATTCTGTGTGCTTTTCTTTTTTAGGACGCCAACTAGTTTACTTAAGCTGTTAGTAAGCTAGATGTTTTTTTTTTTTTTTTACCCTGTTTGTGCTAAGCTAAGCTAACTGGCTGTAGCTGCGCATTTACTGGCGGACATTACGAGTGGTACTGGCGCTCTCCTCCTTTCCTAAATACTCCTTTAAATGCCACTTGTGCTCTGAGGAAGGCCTCTGGCTGAAACACATCATAAAAAATGTCTTAATAAAATATGAAACAGCAAAGATATCGAGTGCTCTGATGGTAGCGTCTCTTCTCTCTACTTTTCTACTCTCTCTGGAACACAAACTGGTTGTATCTTTGTTTGCCAGAGCAGCTTTTTTTTTTAGAAATGTACATGAATGAATTACAATTTAAAAAGAGGAAAACAAGCTGTGATATCCAGAACCCATCAGTTATCCTCTGTCAACAATTTGGTGGACGATGTTTCAGGAGCTAATCTCTATTAACTGATATTTGCATATGAATCTAGTTTTAAAAGAGTGAATAAAAGATTAATTGTTGTCAGACGACAGCTGATCGGTTCTGAGATTGCATTTCGGCCAACGCGCTCCACCTCTTTGGTTCAGACTGCAAGCAACCAAAGCTGCCTCAAGCGTGATTGATCAACACGACTTGCTTTTGATGCCAAAATCGAGTCCTTTGCCTCCAGATTCTGCCTTCATATGCAGATATCTGTTCGTGGAGATTACAACAAGGGTAAAATAGCTTAAACCAGGGCTGATTCACTAAAACGTTTGTCTGGAAAACATCCATATGAAAATTGATAGAGACTGGCAGCTGGTTTTTCCTGTAATGCAGCTTAGGGTGAGGTTTAAAGCGAGTACATTACTTTGAGTCTTGTCACTGAGGAACAAAGCAATATTTCTAGAACAGACCCTAAACTATTGGCACAAACTGATTTTAACCTGTTTTAACCATATGCAAAAGAAACTACAACTGATGATTATGTCAGAAACAATTACTGATTTGGATATTTGTAGTTGCTTATAATATTCACTGCTTCAGCCCCCAAAGGTAACCTATCGCTGTACTCAGATCCTACCTCACAGTTGTCTAAATTCCCCCTGCACTGAGACAGACTAAAGGACTCGGTCATGATGCTTTCTTCTGTATCTGCCTCCCTCTCTCCGTCTCTGCTCTCCGTCTCTCCCTCCTCCTCGTCCAGCTGGCTGCCGTTTATCTTCCTCTGAGACTCAGTGTGAGACGCGTGGATGTTGAAGTTGGTGGCGAGGTTCCTCTCCATGTGATACTGGTCTTTGGCCTTCAGTATCAGCTTGTAGGTCTTGCTGCGGTATTTGTACACCAGGTGGAAGCACGTCGCACCGAGGAGTGGCACGGTAGACACGGTGAGGAGGCAGATGCTTACGGAGATGATGATAAGCAGGTTAGGGACCCTCCTCCTGGTGGTGAACAGCACCTGGACCTCACAGTCCTCCCCTCTGTAGGTCAGACACAGGGAGTAGTTGGTGCCAGGACGGAGGCCGCTGAACAGATACGTGTTCACGCCCTCTTTGATCCTCGACCACTGCACGGCTGAGTGTTTGCGGTCTGCGGTGACGCACAGATACAAGCCATTTGAATGGACTTTTTCAGAAGCGTCTGAAAGGCCGTGATGCTCTTCGCTGTCGGCCTGGAAGCTCTCGGACGAGGCGGTGGCTGCGGCGGCCCTGTTAGCGCTCCTGTCTCTGGGTATGAGAAGAGGGTTGAGTCGCACTGTCGCCTCTGTTTCTGACACCCCTAATGCGATGACTCCAAAGTCAAACGTGTACTGCTTGATGTCATCCAGGCTCCCGTTGAAGACGTGGCTAGAAATGTATCTTGTGTTAGCCGTCAAGCCACATTTACTAGCACGTGACGGATATGTCGTTGCCTCTTCAGAAGACGTGATCTCCGCAGTGGGCGGGAAAGTGGGTACGACGTTCATGATTTGATGCACAGAATCAACAACAGACGTTTTATCCGTTTGGCGTATAGATTGTGGCGTTCTAGTGTACGAAGGTGTTGTGGTTATTTGTTTCACAGGTGGTGGTTTTGGTGAAGCCACCACCTTCACTGACACCGAATCCTCAGCTCTTCCAAATTCGTTCGTGGCCGAGCAGCTGTAGTTGCCGCCGTCTTCCTTCCTGAGGTGTGAAATGACAACAGTGCCGTTGTTAAAGACTTTGACAGGATCATGGGACAGTAAGGAGGCCTCGTCTGGTTCTGCTGAGTCATCCTCAGTGAACGACAAAGCCAGCTCTTGCTTCTGGCTCTGGCTGCGAATGCTCCACATGACCAGCGGCTTTGGGTTTCCTGTGAATTGACAAGTCAAGACCAGTGTGCTGCCCTCATAGAAAGTTTTGTTTTGAGTATTTGGCTCAATTCGTATTGTGACACTTGTGCTTGTGCACTTTGACTCGGGCAGTTTTCTGATCACTTCCCCTTTAAGTTTCTCCGGAGACGCACAAGTGATCAGATGCTGCTCCGGGACTGTGATGGTGGTTGTTGAAATCCAGTCTCTGAACCAGTCGATGGAGCAGGTGCACACAAAAGGGTTTTCATAAATCTGCAGATAGGACAGCGACACCAAACCGTCAAACGTCCCCTCAGCTATGGTTGTGAATTTGTTACCGTTGAGCCGTAGGGACCTCAGGTCTTTGAGGCTGGATAGGGCGTCCCTCGGCAGGTGGATCATCTCGTTGTGGTTCATCTTCAAAAGCTGCAGGCCTGTGAGGTTCTGCAGATCCTCCCAAGGAAAGTCTACGATTTTATTGTGGCTGACGTCAAAGTTACGCAGGTGAACCAAAGGCGCGAGGGCCCCTGGTTCGATGGAGATGATCTCATTGTGGGCCATCCACAGCGACGTCACCTGGGTGACATTGTCGAAGCTCCCCAGCGGTATCACACTGATCTTGTTGGCGGAGAGACTCATGGTTGTAACATTAGGAGGAAAATCGTCTGGGACTTCAGCTAAGTCTTTGTAGGAGCATTCGGCAAAATGGCGGAAGTATTTGTCTGAGCAGGCACAGAGCTCAGGGCATCCGAGTCCGCTGGGGAAGACTGTGGTGACCCACAAAGTGAAGTAGAGGATGTCTGCGGCCGCCATTTTCTGCCCCTGTAAAACAGTGTCACAGTTCGTCCGTCAATCAGTAGATTAAACTTATTATTGATTTATTTGGCACATTTAAAAAGGGATAATTCCACACTAGTTACTGGATGATCCCTTTAAATCAAAAGTACTACAGCAGAGGAGCAGTTTAACAGAAAATGAAGCATCAACAAAAAAAATTCAGCTTTAGAGACTGTTAGAGGGCTTTTAGGGAGTTTCTCCTTGACCTGAAAAGGGTCTAAAGATAGAAAGTGTTATATGCTGCAGACTGTAAAGCCCTTTGCAGTGTAAAGTTTGAGTGAGATTAGGAAAGTTCTGATGGTGACGGGAAGAATAGGATGTATGCCGGTATATTTATTAAACATCATTCACCCTCATACATCAATAATTCTAACCATGAACTATACATGATAATGAAGATACAGAAAAATAGAAAGGCATAGCAGAAATAGCATCATGTCTTATTAAGATTCTCCTCCTGTAGTTTGAATCCTGAGGCACACCTCTAATTTTTGGTTATAGAAATAAAACTGACTTTTGACTTGACTCACCTGGTTGGACGTGCAGCTCTGTCAGTGAACGCTAAATATACATTAGTTTTACTCGTTACAGCGGTTATTTACCCGCTTAACATTTAAACGTAGACTAGTTCTACTTAAACACTCGGAGTTTCTCCCTCTTTTAGGGACTTTTCACTACTTTCTTCCTCTTCCTCTGTCCTGCTCAGTGTGTCAGATGTTCAGTTATTCCTCTGCCTCCTTTAAAGATAATGGTTCCTGTATTAAATGTAGTTTGTTTACTGCGCTGGAGGCGAGGCTTAGTGAGTCCCGGTACTTCCCCCGGTAGTTCCCGAGCAGCCGGGCAGACAGGGAGGCTGGGTGACTGAGCGAAGGAAGACTAAAACGGCGAAAGCCCACAGTTCACCACCAACCGCTTCACGTTTCTAATACATTGTCCCCACTCAGCGATACACCCGCTGAGGAACCAACTCTGGTTATTGGCAGCTCCATAGTTAAATGTATCCCTGGGGCCAGAGCGGGCGACATTGAATCAAATTTAAAACTGCTGGCTAAAGATAAACGTAAATACAGTAAGATTGTTATCCACGTCGGCGGTAACGACACCCGTTTACGCCAATCGGAGGTCACTAAGATTAATGTGGAGTCGGTGTGTAACTATGCTAAGACAATGTCGGACACCGTAGTTTTCTCTGGACCCCTCCCCAATGTGACCAGTGATGACATGTATAGCCGCATGTCGTCATTCCACCGCTGGCTGTCGAGGTGGTGTCCAGCAAACGATGTGGGCTTCATTGATAACTGGAAGCCTTTTTGGGGAAAACCTGGTCTGATTAGGAGAGACGGCATCCATCCCACTTTGGATGGAGCGGCTCTCTTATCTACAAATATGGAGAAGTTTATTTCTAAAACCTGACAGTCCAGAGTTAGGACCAGGAAGCAGAGCTGCTGTCTTACACACTCCTCTGCGCTTTCTTTAGAACAGTCACCCACCCAAAACCCCATAGAGACTGTGTCTGTCCCCCGACCACCTAAACTATTTAAAGAAATAAAAACAAGAGGAGTTCAACATAAAAATCTAATAAAAATTAAAACCAACTCCTCAGTAGCACAAAATAAGAGAATGAAATGTGGGCTGTTAAATATCAGGTCTCTGTCCTCTAAAGCTGTTCTAGTGAATGAATTAATATCAGATTATGATATTGATTTACTTTGTCTTACTGAGACCTGGTTGTCCCACGAGGAGTATGTTAGCCTAAATGAATCCCCCCCCCAGTCATATTAATACTCACATTCCTCGAGGCACAGGCCGAGGAGGTGGAGTGGCAGCCATATATGATTCGAGCGTTTTAATGGACCCTAAACCTAAACTAAATTATAATTCATTTGAAAGCCTTGTTCTTAGTCTTTCTCACCCAAACTGGAAAACACTGCAGCCAGTTCTATTTGTTATAGTGTACCGCGCTCCTGGACCATACTCTGATTTTATATCTGAATTTTCAGAGTTTCTATCAAGCTTAGTCCTTAAATCAGATAAAGTAATTATTGTAGGTGATTTTAATATTCATGTGGATGTTAACAACGACAGCCTTAGTAAAGCATTTATATCATTAATAGACTCAATTGGCTTCTGTCAGAGTGTAAATAAACCAACTCATTGTTTTAATCACACTCTTGACCTTGTTTTATCATATGGCATTGATATTGAACATTTAATAGTCTTCCCACATAATCCTTTCCTATCTGACCATTATTTAGTAACTTTTGAATTCATACTATTAGATTATAAGCCATTAGGCAAAACTTCCTACAGCAGATGTCTATCTGACAGTGCTGTAGCTAAATTTAAGGAGGAGATTCCTTCAGTGTTTAATTCAATGCCATGTCTGAATTTAACAGAGTCCTATAATGACTTTAGTCCCTCTGAAATTGATAATCTTGTCGATAGTGCTGCAGGCTCACTACGATCAACATTAGACTCTATCGCTCCTATAAAAAGGAAATTATTAAAACATAGGAGACTAGCACCTTGGTATAACCACCAAACCCGCCAGTTAAAACAAATAGCTAGAAAATCTGAAAGGAAATGGCGCTCTTCCAAATTATCAGAATATCGCTCAAATTGGCAAGATGATCTTAAGATTTATAGAAAGGCCCTCCGTAATGCCAGAGGAGCCTATTATTCAGCACTAATTGAAGAAAATAAGAACAACCCTAGGTTCCTCTTCAGCACTGTAGCCAGGCTGACAGAGAGTCACAGCTCTATTGAGCCACATATCCCCATAAACTTAAGTAGCAATGACTTCATGAGCTTCTTCTATAATAAAATTATTACTATTAGAGAAAAAATTAATCACCAACTGCCATCAACAGTTATCAGTGGCTCTCCAAGTTCAGGGACTTCTGTCAATGTAAACTTAGATGTATATTTAGACTGTTTTTCTGCTATCGATCTTCATCAGTTAACTTCAATCATTTCTTCATCGAAGCCATCAACCTGTCTGTTAGACCCGATCCCAACTAGGCTGCTTAAAGAAGTTGTTCCCTTAATTGGCACTTCTTTACTGGATATGATTAATCTTTCTTTATTATCAGGATATGTACCACAGTCCTTTAAAGTAGCTGTAATTAAACCCCTTCTTAAAAAGTCCACTCTTGACCCAGGGGTTTTAGCCAACTATAGACCGATTTCTAACCTCCCGTTCCTCTCTAAGATTCTGGAGAAAGTAGTCGCCAAAGAGTTGTGTGACTTTCTACATAACAATAGTTTATTTGAGGAATTTTCAGTCAGGATTTAGAGTTCATCATAGCACAGAGACAGCTCTGGTTAAAGTTAATAATGACCTTCTGACTGCTTCTGACAATGGACTTGTCTCTGTACTTGTATTATTAGATCTTAGTGCTGCATTTGACACCATTGACCATGATATTCTTTTACAGAGACTTGAGCATCAAATTGGCATTAAAGGAACTGCCCTAACCTGGTTTAAGTCATACTTATCAGATCGTTCTCAGTTTGTACATGTTAACGATGAATCCTCCATAAATACTAAAGTTAGTCATGGAGTTCCACAAGGTTCTGTACTTGGACCAATACTATTTACTTTATATATGCTCCCTTTAGGCAACATTATTAGGAATCACTCCATTAACTTTCACTGTTATGCAGATGATACGCAGTTATATCTATCAATCAAACCCAATGAAATTAATCAATTATCTAAATTACAAACATGTCTTAAGGACATAAAATCCTGGATGACCTGCAATTTTCTGATGTTAAACTCAGAAAAAACCGAAATTCTTGTTCTTGGCCCCAAAAACCTTAGAGACTCACTGTCTAAAGATATAGTCACTCTAGATGGCATTAACCTTGGCCTCTAGCACCACTGTCAGGAATCTTGGAGTTATCTTTGATCAGGATTTGTCATTTAACTCCCACATAAAGCAGACCTCTAGGACTGCCTACTTTCATTTACGTAATATTAGAAAAAATTAGACACATACTATCACAGACAGATGCAGAAAAACTAATCCATGCATTTGTTACTTCAAGGCTGGATTACTGCAACTCTTTATTATCAGGTTGCCCCAATAAGTCCATTAAAACGCTCCAATTAATTCAGAACGCTGCAGCACGAGTACTGACAGGAACTAGAAAAAGAGATCACATCTCTCCTGTACTAGCTACTCTGCATTGGCTCCCCTATAAAATGTAGAATTGAATTTAAAATCCTCCTCCTCACCTATAAAGCTCTTCATGGTCAGGCCCCTTCATATCTTAAAGAGCTCATAGTACCCTATTACCCCACTAGAACACTACGTTCTCTGAATGCTGGGCTACTTGTGGTTCCTATAGTCTCTAAAAGTAGAACAGGAGCCAGAGCCTTCAGTTACCAAGCTCCTCTCCTGTGGAACCAGCTTCCAGTTGTGGTTCGGGAGGCAGACACCCTCACCACATTCAAGAGTAGGCTTAAGACATTCCTCTTTGATAAAGCTTATAGTTAGGGCTGGATCAGGTGAGTCCTGAACCATCCCTTAGTTATGCTGCTATAGGCCTAGACTATCGGGGGATTTCCCATGGTGCACTGAGCTACTCTCTTCCTCTCTCTTTCTGCACTCATTCATGTCCCTTTAATGCATGTTACTAACTCCACTTCTTCCCCGGAGTTCTTGTGCTTTCTCGTCTCGCAGGTTCTCATGGATCCTGGTGGAGCCTCCTGCCATGGTCCTGCTTGACTGCCATTGCCAATACTGTTGTTGCTGTGCACCTGTCTGTCTCGTCTCTCTCTCTCTGTCGCTCTCTCTCTCTCTCTCTCTCTCACCCCACCCCAACTGGTCGAGACAGACGACCACCCACCTAGAGCCGGAGGATCTGTCCTAGGTTTCTGCCTTTTAACAGGCAGTTTTTCCTTGCCCTTGTCGCCAAGTGCTTGCTCATGGTGGTACTGTTGGGTCTCTGTAATTAATGTTAAAGAGTTCGGTCTAGACCTGCTCTATTTGAAAAGTGTCCTGAGATAACTTCTGTTATGAATTGGCGCTATACAAATAAAATTGAATTGAATTGAATTGAATTGAATCTTCTGACGGCTCATCCTCACTGTCTGGCTATATCGGTGCTTCTGGGAATATCTGATGTGTTTTTATTCTTATTTATTTGTTCTTGTTTCTTACGGCACTTTTATACCATTTTTAGGACAAGTGCTATATTTTGTAAAGTTTATCATTATTGTTATTAAAAGCATGAGTTAACATGTATATCTCCAGTCGGCTACCTTTGCTCATCATGTCTACCTCTTCATCTGTCTCTATCAAAAAAAAAATGCCTCAAACATTCAAAAACAAAACCTGTATGGCTGCCTGACAATCCAGAAGGCCCTGTGGTGTCTGGGGAAAACAGCAACCTCACAGCTCATCCTAAAAACCGGCTCGCTCTCTCTTTGCCTTGAGGCTTTGCAGATGATATGTGTCATATCAGAGAGGAGACTCTTGTCTGTTGAGTCATTGGCAGAAGCGTCTGGTTTGCAGCTACGCAGCCGCCTCCGGAGCTCTGTCCCCGGTGCTGAAAGGCAGTCTGTGTGTCTCTGTTTACAGCAGTCTGCATCTGCTGCGTGCATTCACTCTGTAATGTCGCCCATTAAAACAACCACGACAGCCAATGCAACCAGAAAAACAACAGGATCAAAGTTCACCTCTGCAGGAAAAAGAAACGACGCAGGGTGCGCACATTGAGCATTGATGAGGATGAGGATGAGGATGATGAGGAGGGGGTGAAGAAGAACCATAACCTCGGCGTCAGCAGCCTCAAACAAGCTTACCTGCGTTTTTTATTTCTGTTTGTGGAGAGAAAATCCGGAGCTGTGTGTCTGTGTGTGTCCAGTCAGAGCCGAGCAGCATCACCTACATGCTGTCTGTGAAGTTTGGAGATGAAGCTGAGTCCGTCCGTCTGTCTGTCTGTCTGTCTGTCTCCTACATGGTGAAAACACGCGTGTCCGCTGCTGGGTTTCTCCTGCCTGAGAATATATGTCATACTGAGTTATATCTCCCCCTCTTCCTCCTCTTCCTCCTCCTCCTCCTCCTCCTCCTCCTCACTGCTCTGGACAGAACAGCATCAACGTTTCCGACACAAATAAAGGCTTTAAAGGCGAAACGACCTTGAACGTGAACGTCACTGTTCACAGGAGATGACGACTGATGAGAGGGCTGATGATGTAAATTATAATGATAATAAGTCTTTTACAAATAATAAAAAAAGATTGATTGTTTGCCTTCAAATAAGCAGGTAGACCTTGTGAAAGGTTTTGCTTAAAGCTGCACTAATCAGTAGTTTAATATTAAAGGGATATTGCGTTTATATAAAGTTAAAGGGACTCAGAAAATGATTGAATTAATGAAATAAAGATAAAATATCTTTTATCTTTAGTCTTTCAAGTTTCAAGTTTCAAAAAACGCTACATCCTACATTTCCCATAATGCAACCAAGCTTTGCCTGGTAAAAGTCCAACAACTTGTAATACAGGCCCTTTTTAATTGAGTTATAGCCTTTGTAACAAAAACTCTACAACATGAACCAGCAGCTGTCGGGTGAACGGCAGCAGAAGAGTGACGGTTTCTGTACGCCGCCGTGATTTAACGGGTGGATACACGTCGCAGCGAGAGATTTATGTCATGTCAGTACAGCAGCAATAGGTTGGCTATCAGGTAATGTGAACAAACTCTGCAGCTCTACAGATCACTTTTGTCTTTTGATTAAAAAAAACAATCAATATAACACAATCCATCACAAACACTAGAAAGCAGTGGTTCCCAACCTGGGGGACAGGACCCCCACTAGGGGTCGCCAAAGCTTCACAGGGGCCTTCCTTGATTTTAAAGGCTATAAGAAAACTTTAAAGATTTCCACAGTAGGCAGAAATATCTCAGTATTTTAATTTTGTGAAGTTCAGATTATTATTTAGAAACACAAAGTTTATTCACTCTCTGATAAACAGCCTCATCCTGAAGTAGAAAAGTACGGCAAGCGTCAGGGAGATGAAAGCACTGAATATCCACACTTATGAATCTTTCTGCTGGACTAACCTCTTCAGTATTACCTCCTCATATCTCTTGTTTTCTGTGTCTTGAACACTATAAGTGATAATTTAGGAAAATGTCATATATAACTATAAAACTGTCATAATGAAAGTTAATAAATACATGTTTTAGGGTCCCATTTTAAAGACCCTTTATCACTCAGCTGATATTGTGTGTTAGTGGTGTTAATCTCCAAACAAATGTTCAATTAAATGACAACAAATCAGCTGTTACACAGTAAATCTGGAGCTTTCTGGGGCCACTGGAAGTTCAGCAATCTTTATTTACTGCAAGCAAGCAGACAACATGAGGCCAGTGTGTGTGTGTGTGTGTGTGTGTGTGTGTGTGTGTGTGTGTGTGTGTGTGTGTGTGTGTGTGTGCAGGTGATTAGATACGGGAGCAGAGGATAGAATGAATCCCCTGACGAGATCTTTGATTCATTTAGTTCAGATTTAATCTCATTTTCATCATCATGCCTGAAATCTCTCCGAAAGAGAGTGGGGCTTCTTCTCCTTCTTCTGCTCCTCTGTTCCTCCTCTCGTCACTTACAGACGCAGACAGATGTGGATTCTTCTGCAAAAAACACAGTTCATTTGTCAGATTTAGTTTAATATTCTGTTTATAAACTGTTGTTACAGCAAGAGAACAGACAACAGTTAGCATTTAGACCTTGGCGGGTCTGTTTATTAGGTGTGATACCAGTGAAATGGCTAAAATCTCCTCTCATGAAAGACTGTGTTATAAACTGATAGATGGGCAAGATGAACATGATGATTCCCACAATGATATAACGTCATAATTTGAGGTGCTGCTTTACATAATCTGAGGTATAATCTCATACATGGCATATTAGTACGTACAGGTTACTATGTGTAACGCTCTGTCTGTGTTATAATCTCCTTGTTTCTGTCTTGTTTTACTTTCATGATGAACACCTTACTAAGTTGGCTTGTATGTATGTTTGAGTTTTGAAAACCAATAAAAAAAGAACATTATAAAAACAGAAGACAATGGTGGGATATAAGGTTTGAGTTTTCCTTATGTTCTGTTCACTACAGTCTCTTGCTTCCCCTTTTTATTATTAACTGATGTTTTTGCTTTATATTTTACAATCCAGCGGTTCAGTGAGCTCATAAAACACCAAACTTCTGCATAACAGAATATAATAGATAATTTAATGAGCAAAGAAAGAAAATAAAACTGCAGAAATAGAGACTTAATATAATAAACATATAAAACATTATACATTATAATGAAATAAAAGTATGGAGACACGATTGATGCCCAAGACAAACATGTCAAGATAATTTAGAATGAATTAAACTAAAATCAAACTTTTATTATTATTGATTAGCAGCATGTACAGCAGCTCTGTGTCCACTAGGTGGCAGCAAATAGCCAGGGAAATCTGTGTGGAGGAACAAAGTAAAATAATATTTTATTTAGGTTGTTCTTACAAGTTTTATTCTGTCTCTATTTTTGATATTGCCTGATATTTATATATAGTTTATTTTATTGTCATTAATTGATGTTACTGGGCCTTTTTAACACTATTTTAATGTCCTTTATTAGCTATTGATAAATAAATCAATAGAGGAGGAATGTTTTCAGTCAGGACGATCATCAGACCAACAGCTAAAATAAATTAAATAATAACAGGTGTTTTATATGGAATGAAGTACATTTACAAAAGTACAAATTTTACCTTAAGTCTTTTCTTTTTGTGCCACTTTCACTCCACTAGAGATAAATATTGTTTTTAATTCACTAGTTATCTGACAGCTTTAGTTAAAAATTAAGATATTTGCACATACAAAGAGTTTATAAAAAAACGATGTTTTGTTATAAATTAATCCGTCAAACAGTGTATATACAAGTAGCTGAAATGATTAGTTGATTAATCAATTGGTCTGCTGACAGAAAAAAAACGTGGCAACTATTTTAATAACCATTTGAGTCATTTTTTATCTAAAAACATTTATGTTTCCAGCAAAATCAAACAAAACAAGCAATGTGAAGGTGTCACTTTGAGGTTTGGTTCAAACAGTATCTCTACAAACCAAACAATCAATCAATTAAAGGAGAAAATAATCCGCAGATTATTGATGATTGGTTACGGTCGATGATGGTATGGACCAACTCATCTGAAATGTCTGTAATGAACCAGGTTGTCCAGCAGATGGCACTACAGTCATTGAAGAAACATGAAGCTCCACTGTTACACATCATATGATCAATAACCTGATACAATAAGACCACTTATCAGAGACATTTAAAGGACAAATCCACATATAAACACTGACTAACAACAAGAAGCACCTGTTTCCACTGTGAGCTGTAATGCTTCTTTCAAACTGCTACAAGACAGATAAATAACAAACATACAGTTTAGTAAAAAACTAAATATATAATGTGTTTTGTATTTGTGGAGAGAAGTTAGGGCTGTTTCTGTCACCTCCAGAGGCCAGTAGTGGTACTGCAGCTTTATAGCACAGTGACTTCAGCTTTGACATGGGATTAACAGTTGAAACTGAAGTGATGAAGACGGACTCCGAGTCCTGCTGAGATCAGATACATTTTCTTTTGTTAACTCTGAGCTCACTCTGTTGTTGTAGGTCTTCATCTGCATCCAGGACTCGTACGGCCTCATTGACCCACCAGGGGTCAGTCTCTACAAACTCATGTGGTGTGAACAAACCTGGTTCCAACCCACAGAACTTTATTTCAAAATATTATCCAAAAGCCAAAGGGGGGAAAAACAAGAAATGTTATTAGAAATGATGCACAATACACCCAGAATATCTCCGTCTGATGCAGTGGTAATTGTCTGGTGACCAGTTTAGCTTATTTTACACATTTAGTAGCCACAGAGCAACATTAATATTCATTTGGGATGAATGTTATTACTCTTCTGTCTCCTCTAACTCCTGGAAAAAAGAGAATATCTGGCTTTTTAGCTGCTTAATGCTCCAAGTGTTCATCAGTTAGTTGCTATCTTTGTCTGCTGTTTGGTGCTGGTCAGGTAGTCTTATCAGAGTCTGGTTCCCAAGCTGGGGGTCTGGATCCCCACACTGTTCAAACTATTCAAACTTGGTGTTGTTGCAGTTGTATGTGAACTATATTATATTGTCTTATTTTATGCTATTACATGAACCGATCTCAGGGTCAACCTCATGGTGGCACCACGGGCACCTCTGGGCACCACGGACACCTCTATGAAAGTGTGTATGGCTCTCCATCTTTCACTTAAACATGGTTCCCACTCTTCTTAGAAAATCATTTCCAGGAGTTTCCATGACGATACAGGACAGCACTTACTCACAAATGGTCATAATTTACCCGTAGGCCTAGTATTGAGACATTTAACTCCAGTTTTAGAGCACACTGACTTGCTTAATTTGCTGAATTGTCTGCTGAATCTCCAGTGAAATGATGACAGTTAACTACACTTTTCCTCTAACAGTAACATGACGTTGGTAACCCTTCAAATTAAGACAGAAAATTAATCTTCTCACCTATTAGCCTATTAAAAGAAGTAGAAAGTGTTTGTTTGTACAATTAACGTCGCTGTGCATTTATTCATCAACCGCAAGGAAAAGAAATGTTTCTACTGGGCTTTAATAAGAATACTGATCATAAAAAGGGGTTAAGATACAAGATATTTGGTAATTTTAATCAATTCAGGTGCTTCTATGACTGGAAAACTAGTCTTTCAAGGTTTTTCAGGATGTGTGGGAACCTTGTGGTGGCGCTCCAGGAAAAGTCAATGAACAGTCAAGTAAGGTTCATCCTCTGGGGAATCAGATAGTTGTTGAGATATTTCTGTACCGATCCTTTGAGCCAGCGTGTCTAAAAATCATCTCCTTACTCAATAACTCCTGCACAGATCAACGATATAAAACAGTGTCGGAGGCTCTGAAGAAGCATTTCTCTCTTTACACACTTGAACTTGGGTTCAGAGTCAGTGAACGCTGTGAATTCATCCATTCACACAGCCAGAGAATCAAAAAGAGATCACATCTGTCAATGCAAATTACAGAAAGGCTGAACCTCACCTCCACCACCCCCACCTCCACTTCCCATCCATTTCCCCAGTAACTTACACCCCTCGGTAGCAATATGATTTCGGCAGTAATGTGTTTCTATTGCTCTTCCTGTGATGCCCTGTGGTATCGCTCCACCGCTGTATGGAGAGCTTGGAGGGCTTTGGAGAGCCTCATTTACCTCCATAATCTTTCACAGTCATCGACATGCTACCATGGTTGTAATGCACTCATGCACACACAATAAAGAGATGGAATAAGTCTAAAGAAGAGTCCTCGTACATGGCTGAGTTGAGGGAGAATTAACATAGTGAAGACTCTGCATTATGCAAATGTGTTATGGTTCCTCTCTGACAGTGCTGGTAAATTGGATGATGTTTTATGATGATGTAAGAGTGAGTTAAGGCACGATGGATCAGTGCGTTTAATACCTCTTTGATATGTGTCTTCCTTCCTTCGAGCGAGCCCCTCCTCGGCTCGTCCCGCTCCGAGATGCCGAATTCGTGGGCTTCGCCTTAGTGACGCCTCCCACGAGCATTTATGCTTCTCTGGCGTTCGGGCTCAGGGAGTCAATAAGACAATAACACAGTGTTGGATTAGTCTGCAGATGAACTGGGGACGAGGCTGAGTGTAGGAGCTGAGAGTGTTAAACCTTACTAAGGGGATAAAAGGATTGGAAATGTGTTTTGGCTGCTGAGTGGCTCCCACCCAGCAGTCATTTTATTCGGTTAAAAATAAAAAACAGATGTGACTTTTTATTTTTTTCCGGTGAGGTTTGCAGTCATGAGGAGAAGTAAGGATAAAGGGATCAGCAGCAAGGTCAGACGCTTAGAAATAAACAAGAATTAATCCTGTTACAGTGGCTAATGTTGAGTGAAATACGGGAGTCTGGAGTATTACGGTAATACACACAAACACACACATATACAGCAACACACACAGGATGGCGGCCTTGGCTTTGTTCTAAAGCTCTTAGCCGTTTGTCTAGTGTTACACAGGCTCCATTTACTCCTGATTGCCTGTGACTGGTGACCTCTGAACCCAATCCACACAGGTGCTGCAGGACGAACCATCAATACTGGCAGCAGGTTGTTTTTGCCTCTGGCCTGCTGGATAAATGATGCCCTTGGTGGACACACACACAGACACACACACACCTTCAAAACACACACTCATACAAAGACAAAAAAATAAATCCTGTACCGGTGGTTGTGTATGTTTTAGTCCATGCAAACCATAAATACACTTTTGGTTAACCACGGTGCCCCGCGTAGGAAATTTGGGTCAATTTTGTTTTAAAGCATCTGTAGATTTTAATTTATTTTCATATGATTCACTAATCGTTGCTTGTTTAATGTGGAAAAACTGGACGCTTTGATGTCTTCAGGCTTTAAACCCAAATCCTCATTGGTGGGACAGAAATGTTGGGAACCATTGTGGGCTGCCTGTCCAAAAAGTAAACCAATAAACTGACAATACATGAGTCCTTTTATCTGTAATTTTCATATTAACACGTGGTAGTTTAGTGTGAATCATCAGTGCGTTTGGCAGTTGACTCCTAATGTCTGCGGATGCACCTTTAAAGAGAGTTTCCAAATGTCCTTTGCACACTGTGGATGGTTCATCTGCAGGTGATTCAACTGAGCAGATCAACAAACCATTTAATGTAGTCAAACTCTTACTGAAGGCAGTCGGGAGGAGAGCAAACACTTATTTTTTCCATTGAGGAAAGAAGAACTGACGCTCTGTCCAGTCACTGTTCACACACGTTGTCACACACACACCTAGCGTAAACCACATCTGTTTTGTGGCTGGACACAAACACACAGCTTGAAGGCCGGCAAGATGGATTCTCAGGTGATCTTTGAAATCCAGCTGCCTTGCAAGCAAGTTTCAAGTCACACCAGGTTGACTTTATTGTGTGCTACAGTGAAGTGTCACCAGTGAAAGTCTGTGCAGTTAATGGTTAAAATTATGCAAAACCATTAGTACGAGTAGAATCCTTTAAAGGAGAGGAACACGGTTTCATTTTAGGTGTTCAGAAGAATACATATCTTCACTATTACAAAACACAGGGCAAAACATTTGTTTAAAACTTGACTGTTTTTATATACGTGTTGTATTATATTATACTCCTGTCAATCACCTGTTCCACCAAGCTCCTCTTCTCCTTCTCCAGGAAATAATCTTACAAACATGACACCTCACACACGTTAACGTAAGGAGTTTATTTCCAGTAAAGATTGGCTGATTCAAAATGACAAATAAAGGAGATAAACTCATGAAAAAGAAAGAAAACGTTGACGGACTGTAAAAAGACATCGGCGTGCATACAAATACAGTGTAGTGTACTGTACACACACACACACACACACACACATACTCTCACTCTCTCTTTCACACACACACACTATCACACACACACACACACACACACTATCCATCCAGGGTGATGAATCATGGCCTCATGGCAGGAGGCCTTGATTTTGGGACATCATCCAATATCAGGCCTTGGGGAAAAAGAAGAAACGATACACACTATATATATATATATATATATGTACACACAGACACACACACACACACACACACACCCTACTCACCCAATTCCTCCCTTACCCCTCCTCCTCCATCTTCCTCCTCCCCCTCCCATCCCCCTTTCGTCCTCCCCCTCCCCATCCCCGCTGTCTGAAACCCTTGTTACAGATACAGCAGATTTAGTTGAGGGGGAGAGACCAGGCACCAAGGGACGACACACACCGACTCCCCTCCTCCGTTCTCTCCCCCCGCACCGGCCTCCCATCACACAGGGAGTAAATGTATTCATCTCATCCTCTACGGCCAGAGAGGTCACAGCCTTATCTCGCCCTCTGCTGTAGCGCTGTCAGCTCACCAGCCACAAACCATAACTTCTAACTGCTAGCAAGAGCGCCGTGTGGTCAGGGGCCGGCGAGGAAGACAGGGAAGGCAGTGACGGGGGGGGGCAACAAAGAGGAGGAAGGACAAGAAAGAGAAGGAGGAGAGAGGGAAGAGGAAGAGGAATAAAGAGGGAGAAGGAGAGGGGTGTGTTGAAGGTGAAAACGAAGGAGCATGAAAAATGAAAACCATCCATAGAAGATCAAGAAGATGAAACAAGTGTTCAACCAACACTGGAAACAATAGATATTTAGTATGTTATTGTGCAGGTTATTAGCCTCGTTCTGTCTCATTTAAAGGCACAATCAGCACTATTTTACTGTAGTTACTTTGCACGTAGTAACCATTATATATTATTGAGCTTAAGGGCTGTAGATTGCTGATAGTATAACCTTAATGGCTGCAGAGAATTCGAACTTTATAAAACACAAAATCCCAAATTTCAAGGTCCTGTAAGATACCCATGGACTCACTCATTTACATACTCTTTAACATTCCTGTACATGTCAACACATTAGAGACGGAATATGTTAAGCCACACGCCTGCGTCGCAGAACGTTTTGCCTTTTTATTTCAGCGCCTATGTTAACAGGTTAGAGCCGCCACACCGCCCGCGCAGCTGCACGAGCTTCACCAGAGAGAGGAGGTCTCGGCTATTTCTTTTTCTTCCTGCGAGCCGCGTGCGGTTATAAGCAAAAATAGACTGTGAAAATGATCCGTTCGTAGTCGTATTGACATTATACCAGCAACACATACACCTTCCACTATAGTTTTAATGTATATATGTGTATAATTTGTCACAGATATGAAAATGTTTTTCACTCAACACCTCCTGTTTCTGTTCCACATTTAAAGTTCTCAAGCGTTTCTGTGGACAGAATCCATTCGTTTGGTAAAATCCATCCATCCACCAACCTGCCAGGGACCGCAAAATGAGCTTGTATGGCTAAATCTGGCACATTTACATAGTGGATTTCAAGTCCTTGTGTTAATTAATGTGCATTGTCCCTTTTAAATAAATAAACGTTACATTTTAGAGTAGAAAAACAGGGCTGGCAGCAGCAGCTCTCTGTGTGGAAAACACTTGTTTTTTGGGCAGGTAAACCACCTATTTCAGAAACAGGGAGTACATTTGAGATATAAGTACGGTTATGTGTCTATCTAACGTGAAAAAAAACTGAGGTTTGTTCAGGAGGACACGCAGCATATAAGTGTAGTTTTCTAGAGCTGCCAGTAGATGTTACCAATGAGCCACGTTTTACTGATAGCAGCCTTAAAGATACTGACATTTGTAGGAAATTCCTTAAACAAGAGAAATCGTGGCGCATGGAGTCAGTCGGTTGGCAGATTTCTTCTTCAACTAAGAGTCTTGAAGCCTGAAAATTAGTCTCAGTGACTTGTTAAGACGGATGAGTTTTGCAGTGAATTTTAAGAGAAATGGGGATTGTGTGACGAGGGGGAGGGGAGCGAGTGTGGTGGTGGGGGGGGTTTACATTCAGCGCCCTTCCCCTCGACGGGAAGTGTTTTACAATGCGGCCGTCAGATGTAGAGGAAGGCACTTCCACCAGAGTCCAGTTAATTAACCACATCAGTTTCTTAATGTGATCAGTTTTAATTAAAACGGAATTTAATCGGGAGTGGTAACAGGAGGGTAGCGGCAGTGACAGTCGGGGGGGGAAGAGAGGGTGAGGGGTGTGAGGAGGAGGTTACGCCACAGTAGGCAGGTTGCTCAAAGTGTGTGTGTGTGTGTGTGTGTGTGTGTGTGTTTGTGCCGGGAGCTGCAGCAGCCCCGGTTTCCCTCACTTCAGATTTGTGGGTGTCTAATTAATATGGATGGAGCATTAAGCCTTTTGGACTCTGGTGCCTCTCGTTTCATGACTATTAATGATTTTAATGAACTGGGCTAATAAGGCCGTTTTTCTCCGCTGAGCTCTGGAAGGGCTATCCGACACACGCCAGGGTCAGGAGGACGGGCTCCCCCGGCCTCCACATGGGAAATTAAAACAGCACTCACAAACCCATTAACGCTACATTGTCCGTGCGCTCATCAGACGCTCAAACACTGAGAGCACCGTGTGAAACTCTCTGTTTATCATGAAGGAGGACAGCGCCGGCCGGCAGTCAGAGGAGGAAGGTTACACGGTGCTGTGTGGAATAGAAATGAAGAGTGAACAAACCCAAAAAAACATCAAATGCGTAACATTGCCGGCTTCTTCTGTTAAAGTATATAGCTTTTTGTCATTCAGACGTAAGTGTCTATTACGTAAATGTTCTGCAACGGCTTATTCAGGCACGACAGAGAGGCGATGCTTGCGTGATATTTAGTACCTGGAAGAAAAGAGGAGTGATGAGTGAGTTGAGAAGTAAAGATATCATGGAAGTAAAGTGTTTTCTGCCATGTTACAGTGAATCCCCTGTTACATTTTCTCCTCAATTTAATCATTCGTGTGTCCAACAAACCTAGAATGAAAAGACTGTTTGCAGCTGGCTTGGATTGTCTTACTCTTGGTTCAGACCATTGACTCTTTATATACTGTATATAAAATGGACAGAGCTTCTGGGTCTGTGAAGTGTCTTAAACCTGCATTCTATGTAATGACCAACAGGGGGCAGCTACACTGGCTGCAATACCACACAGATACCATTTAGTCTTATGGAGAAATGAGCCGACTTCTCAGTTGATTTATGAGCTCAGTAAACAGTTTCCTGATGAGTTTATGGTCTCAATCTCTAGTTTCAGTCTTCTTCCATACAGCATGATGTTCATTTAGTAACTGATGGTTCCATTTAGAGTAAAACAGACCATAAAGCAGGGTATGCTTTAGGACGGGGCTACCTTGTGATTGACAGCTCATTCTCAGTGAGTCCGTCCAGCTCAACGCACCAAACTCAGATCAAACTGTCAAACTGGGCAGTGCTGATCAGATATGGATCTAGATTCTGTTACTGCATTGACTATTTCCCTCCTAAAACCCGCTTCAGAAACATTTTAGTGTTTAGCTGGAATAAAAGATCGTGTAAGACCAGGTGAGCCAACCGGTCCTACAACAACCATGACACCAAACTCAAGGCTTCAAAATGGACAAATAAAAATAAAAAATATCTCTAGAAGGATTGTCATGAAATTCATGTTCTCCTCAGGATGAATTGTAATTTTTGGTGAACTATGAATCCATTGACTCTGACTGAGGTCAGTGTTTTAATTTGTTTAAATCCAAATACCTGCCAAACCAGAATCATAGCCATTCATAGTTACATCCTTCGTTGCCACGAGCCCGAGCCTCTCGTCCTTGAGTAGATGCACACAAATAAAATAGAAAATTGTCCCTACATGAAACTGCCGACAACAAGGTCTGTGGATTATCTTGAGCAACCGGGACATAATACCATCCAGTTCCATTATGTTGGATGGAAAACCTGCCAACCTAAACAATCTAGATGGACATATAATACCACACAAAAGGGATGAAATTTCCCTTTAACATTGTCATTGTGAGCCTGTTCGCATGCTGACTTCTCTAAGTAAAGCCTCACAGAGCCACGAGCATGACTGTCGACTCTTAGTCTACTTTCTCTTTTACCTGATTTGCTTTGAGCTGCGAGAGTAAAGAAGAAAGTTCTACAGATGGACATAAAGTCAGCTTTTTCACTGCTTTTTAGTTTTTTTAAACAGTTTTTCTTTCTTTGTGCTTTAGCAATAATAGTGAACGATTAATTTATAGTGTTCTTAACAATGCAGAACAAGACACATTCAACCTTGTGCTCCGGCAGCTTTCATATGAATCTCACGGCATTAATTCATAATTGTGCCGTGTTGAAACCGACCTTTTGTGATCTTTTAGATTTTTACATAAAAGTGATTTGGGTGCTTGTTCAGATATGAGATCAACAAGTAAAATTGCCATCAAATACAATAAATGAGGTGAAAATTTTCTTCAAATTACAAATAAACGCTGCCAGACCTCCAGATAGAAATATAATCTGATATGTTTTATGAACGACAATACATTTTTTTTAACGGGGAAAAGCAACCTTGATGCATGAGGATTTTCTTTTTCTTGTTCAAACTCCAGCCCAGCGATTCTACTCGGGAGAGCTTTTGTCCTGTCCTGCGGGAATGAATGTGTCTCGTCTCATTTTAGTTCATTGAATCAACTCGGAAACAGTGAAACACAATAAAGTAGCTGTGCTGCAAAGGCGGCTTTGGATGAAATAAGAAACAGAGCGCCGTGTGACTGGAGAGTGGGTTCGTTTCACAGCGAAGGTGAATTCTTTTTGCTTTTTCTTTTCTTTCATGTCCGTAATCATGACGCGAGAACCTGCGCTGACTTTCATCACTAACTTCAAGGTCTGGTTTTAAAAAAGGAGACAACTGTAGCCTGTTTCCCATGCATGAAAGCTCCTGACCTTTGCTGCCATTTCACACTGAACGCTATCTCTGACCGCTGCTCTTTACAGCACTTTCTTCCCCCACAGAGCCTCAGAAATTCTCTCCCTCATGCTGATAGACAGGCATTGATTATCGCTTCGCTGCAGCAACAAACAGAGCTGTTGAACTACAGCCCACTTGACTTCGTCCTCCTCCATCTTTCCCTCCTCTCATTCTCCTCGCCAGCTTGGTCACATCATGGCAGAGTTGCTGGCCTTGTGTAAGGAAATTTACAGCCCGATGTCACCATCTGTTATGTAGCAAACGCATGATGTTCGAGCTCCTTCACCTTCTGGAACGCGCTGCTTTGTATTGTAAATGTGCTATTAGCATTCATGAAGGTATTTACATGCATTCACAACCCCCGCTGCTGGTATTTATATCACACATTGCACACAGCAAAAGTTATGGCAGTCTCCCAAGTTATGGTGGCTTCCTTAAAGGGACAATTCACCAGATAAGTCTGTAGCAAAGAGAAAAGGATGAGCTCTTGGCTGATGAACTTCTTTCTGTATAAGTGGCAGAAGTGGAAAGTACGTTTACTTAAGGGCGCACTGCACTTGAAAATATGTTCCTACATATGAATGTTTGAGCTTCACTGTGCAGAGTTTGACACTAGAAGGATGTTTTCACATTCATCTGCTGAAAGTGGAAAGTTTCTCTGAGCTCATTTTAAATCAGATTTTTTCCTACGAGCATAATTTGTGATATCACAAGTAGTTGAAACATGTTAATCTAAACATGAAATCACCAGAGGATGGACTTGACAGTGACATAGGAGACATCTTGTTGTCCAGCAGGAAAACTTGAATTAACTAAATTTGCGTATTCATAGATTGTGGATTCTTTATGAGGTAGAGTAGATGCCTTTTTAGGGATTTTAATGTGGAAATTATACTTTTTTTTGTAGGGAAAAACCTGTCAGACACACAATATTGTTCCAGGCAGACTTTTTAGATATATATACAAGTCTGGAGGGAATCTTGAATATGTCCAATTTATGCAACTTCATACTTCTATTCCACTCAGAGGGGAATATTCTGCATTTTACTACATTTAAGTGACAACTATAATTACTTTACAGAGTAAGATTTTACTTGAAAAATATGTTTTATAAGGACAATAGGATAAGATTATAAAATACACACATTATTAATTAAAGATTAAAGATTAAACCAGTGGTTTTTGGCTTGTGAAAACAGTGTGTAGTTGGGGCCCCTTGTATGTCTGTGAGTTGTTTGCAGTTTCCCTTTCAGACAGTTTCATTTAAATAAACAAATTTATCCAAATTAATGTAATAAATATATCTAGTGTGCGGCAGAACCTCCTGTTTGCTCTTCTTTCCTGTCCCAGTAATCAACCCACTGCCCCTCAGATTTAACTTGTCACCCTCTGGAGGGACTACCCCTAAATTGGCAGCTGTATATAAAGTAGATTAAACTAGATACAGTAAAATGCATCACTATTAACAATCTAATTATGTCACACAGGGATAAAACAAGTGCTTTTCCTTTGATTTGTTGCTCTTGTTCCATCGGTACCGTTGCTGAAGTAAATGATAACACTCCCACACCTAAATAAAGTCCTTTCCTTAAAGTGTGACTGTGTAGCTTTGGCAATCATGTGGCTAAGAGTGACAATTACTGGACACTGGTGAATATTAAAATGTAGTTATGGCACAAATAAAAGAGTCATCACGTCAATGATCAGACTACGTGACGTCAGCTACTCTGCAAAATCTATCTAAAGTGTTTCAACATGCGCTAATAATAGCTAAGCTGCTAATACCAGACAAAGTAAAGCTGCTGCAGAAAAACCAGAGTGTATTAAATTGCATTTTATTGCTTATGAATTCAACTTTTCATTGTTAAGAGGATATAATGTGTTTTTTTTCTACAGTTGGATGGTAAGGAGTAAGTAAAGGTATGAGTACAACAGTGTGCTAATAACATAAATGATGGTTCTGGTTTATTCAAGTGTCCCAGTTAAGTCGTGTCAGCGGGACAGTGACAGTCTTTTCCTACGATAACAAGTGAAAATGTTTCACCGTCTCCAATCCCACCTGCACACCTGATCCAAATTGCCTAATCAGCTGCACATTAGCCACAGCTTCTTTTGCCAAACCCTCTATTGTGCCGTCTCAGCTGTAGCGCTGCAGTCTTCTTGTCACTCTGCATGCTTTTTGAATTTTTGCCTGCTTGTTTATGCTGTTTTGGATTTGGCTGGCTGTTGATGACCTTCTCCTTTGATTTATCGTACCTGCTCTGTCTGTGACTCATGACTCCACGCCACGTTTCAGTTGATGCTTTACATGAGGAGGTTGTTGTATAGGCGGTAAAAGGGTTTGATGCAGGTTCGCACATCAGAATTTTATTATTTAACCACAATCTAAGCAAGTATTGCCCTTGTGCCCCCATCAATAAAAAAGGCAAATCCTGAATACACCCACATCTCAGACCTGTTAAAACAATTATACTTAGAGAAATAACTTGTAAAGCACCTAATTAAATGTGCTCTATATAAGAAAGAAATACATAACACAATGAGGGGTTCACACAGGTCTTTAGGCATCAATTTCTACTCCAATATATAAAAAAATAGTCAAGTCAAATTTTACTTATATAGCCCAAAATCACAAAACACAATTTGCCTCAGGGATCTTTATGATCTGTACAATATTCAGATCAGAAACACATTTTTAACAGGGAAGAAACCTCAGGAGGAGCTACAGAGGAGAGAATCCCTTCCCAGCACGGATGAAGATTATAAAATATATGGAAAAAAATAGAAGAAACAAGCTAATAATCTTGAGTCTATGATGTAAAACATGTAGCTTTTGTTTATGTTTCCATTGCTTTACTCAGTATTTTTGTTTAGTATATGTTTGTGGGAGAATTAGAGCTTTTATATTTTATTTATCGACTTATGATCAAAGTATGCACTTACTACAGAGCCCAGATGATCGTGGAGAGTCTGCATTGGTTTGTGCAAAGAAAAGAAAAGGCAGCACATAATATCTTGCAGCCTGCACACTGAAGAGTATAATCTCCTAAACTCTGAGTCGTTTTTCAGAGGATTTTTAAATGTCTTCCAGTTTTTTTCCCCGGCTTTAGGGGGAAACAGGGTCAAATGTTGGACAATTAGCATCAAAAACTCAACACTTGACAATATTACAACCATCTGCCACCGCTGAACCCTCCACTGTGTACATCACAGCGAATGAATGAGCATAATAATAGTCATGAAACATTACGGGGAGATAAATGACTGTGGCCCACTGGCATTTAGCTGGATGCTCCTCTGTATGCTGGAGACGTGCCTCCTCTCCTCAAGGCCTTTAGTGGCTGATATTCAGCTCGGCTCTTGATGGGTGAGGGAGCAATAGAGCTAATACGGCCATGGTAGCTTTTACGGCCACATCTATTACAGCCACTAACTATCTCATTTGTCCTCCTGACCAAACAACAATGGCGGCTGGCTGAGGTTTTTGGAGGTTTCGGCTGTGGTCGAGGTGGACTGTGCAGTCGATTGTGTAGAGGGTCGGCTAAGTATCAGCATAAAGTAAGTATTTCATTTGGTCGTTATTGGGCCCCTCACTGACATAGTCATTATTTTTCGTCACCATTAAAGGCTTATTGCCTCTTTTTTAATTAAGCAAGTTTCTTAATTAGATGTGCAGCGTTCAGGCCTACAAACGGCCTGTCGAGGTAATGAAGTAAAGGCCCAGGTTTATGGAGGGAGAGTGGATAAAGAGTGTGTGTGTGTGTGTGTGTGTGTGTGTGTAAGGGGGAAGGCGGGTTTCTGCTGTAGAGAGTGATGGTGTTTGTTCGCTTATTGTGTTCTCAGTGATGAATGCGTTTGCAAGGCGAATAGAGCCAGGGAAGAAAAAGAAAAAAAAAGCTTCGCCACGAGGCAAATAGTTTCTTCATATTAGTCACCATTGACATCCTATTTTAGTGCAGCTTGATCTAGTTAGAGCTGCAGCAGTCAGACGTTTGGCTGCCAAACATTAGCCTCATCTCTGCGAGACATCACACGCTGCCTCACAATGAGGACGTGCCCTGAACGGCAACAACCCGCCGCCTCAAATGGAAGGACAGAACCTATCCGTTTCTGCAAGATGTTTTGTGCGCTTGCATCTTTTAGCAGGGTAATTCACGGTGCGTGCGTCAATACATCATAGGCCTCTCTAAATTGAGCTTTGAAACACAAAGGGAAGGGCAAACAAGATGGACACAGAAATCAATCTCCCGCCTGATAACACAGAGTGAACGCACATGCTGCCGCTCTGAGAATTGACAAGGAGTCGACGTACGGCAGTATCTGTCTATCTGCCTGTGATGTCCTCCGAAAAACAATCGTCTCTGACACACCGTACACAAGGCACGAGGCGCGGCTCAGATAAGGCTATTTAGTCCCGACCAAGCTTGAAGAATACCATACATGAATTGCCTCAAAGAAATTGAAGAAGAAGAAAAAGCAGAAAAGACAATCAATGTGGACATTTGAGAGAAAATATGTCACACTGAAAACCATCAGAGCAAATAAAAACTGCACCTATTGTACACCGAGTGTTTTTTTTTTCTTCCTGCAGCAACACTTTTATTTTAATCTGTAAAAAAAACCTTTTTAACTCAGATTAAACAGGAAAAGTGTAAAGCAATCCCCCCCTCCTGCATTTGTCTCTTTTGGTGAGAGCACAGTGGCCATGTTTCTGTTGCTGTTGTGCAGACTTTATCTCAGCCCTGCCTCTGAGCTACTATTGATCTGAAGCACATTAGTTCTGCACTAGGGGACTAAACAAGGCCTACAGAGCTCTGCCACAATCACGCAGCGGGCTAAAGATAGGCTTTTGACTGGAGACCTCTGCAGAAAACACTAGAGCTCAGAAACAAGCACACGCAGGTTTGCTCAGAGGAAAAAACAGGTTTAAACCCCTTCTTATTTCCATATAATGGTGACCAACATTCCTGTTGATTCTGATGAGAGGTTACTCAACATTACAAAGATTTCAGAGAGGGAGGTTCTACTTTTTACTGCACATCTGCCTCTTTTATAGGGCTCTTAAAACTTTTTATTAATTTAACTGCAAATATCTAAACCACACATTAGGCTGGCAGAGAGAGTAGGGCTTACCGTTTAGTATAAAATGTCAGAATACAGTGAAAAATACCCATCAGAAAACCAGAGAACCCACAGTGGTGTCTTCAAATTGCTTGTTTTGTACAACCAACAGTCCAAAACTAATATTTCTACAGCAAATCCTCACATTTGAAAGGATGGAACCAGAGAAAATTTGACAAAGTTGACAATCAACTAAGCACTGAAAGCCTAAACATCAAAAAATGAACATTTCATGACAATCCTGAATTGCTTTGCCGAGGTGCTTCTGTTTCAACCTATCAGCTGTGTTCATGATCACCAGCAGCAGGTAAAGAGAGACTGTCCTCCCAAGAAAAACAAAAGCATCGAACGCTTTGGCAAGTTGCCCAGAGATTACATACGCACGTTAACGTTCAAGTGACAAAGCCCACCCAGAGCACCCATTCTGCTCAACCAGGAGCAAAAGAGGAAATAGTGCGACGTTGTTACGGAGCTGCAAAGTACACCGAGGGAGGATGTCAGGGTGGTTGGATGGGTCAACAATACATTGGACTTTGGACTCTGTTTTTCCTACCGACAGTTAAACACTGGGTTCTTCTAACCATGACGACAATCGAAAACAAGCTGTTCATCTTCCTAAATCTGGTCAAACTTTCAGAAAACTGTTTTATTTTTTGTTATTTGTGACAGTTTATGAAACCATCAACTCAGGAATCAGATCAGAAAATGTCTCATTCTGGAAGTTACAAATATGTACTTAGTCATTTATTAGGACTCACAGATACTGAGTACCAGTACTTCTTATTTTTGTCCACATGATTACCCTTATTTGTCACTGCCTTTGAATGAGTAGTGCTCTTTACCGTCGTTCGTTAACTTTTTTCTTGGTAAGAAGTGAGATGATTATGTTCAGAAAAATTGTCAGAGCCAAAAAAATAAAGCCTGTGTAACATAACCCATCTTAAAAAGACCAGTGTGTAGGATTTAGTGAGTGTAACTAACTGAATACCACTTAAAACACTAATGAAAACATAACAATGAATGTTATATTTAATTTCTGCCAATAAAGCCTTCTAAATGTTACACACTGGACCTTTAACGCTAAGAAAACAGTGCTAAGAATGTCCCTCTTGATAAAAAGTTGTAGGGTTAGGGGTATGTTGTGGTTAGAGTTGTGTTGAATTAAAGTACAGGCACCTCTTTTTGGTCCACTTCAGGCTCTGTATGCATGCGTTGATTGCTCTCATGTAGGTCGAATTGTTACATCTATAATTTCTTGCTTGCATATTTCAGTGTGTGGACAATCTCTCTTTTTCCTTTGCATGCTGTTTTCTTTCCCTGCACCTGTGCCCAGCTGGAGTTGGAGGTGCACGCCATCCTCAAGCATAAAAAAAAAGTAGGTTGTTACTTTGGCCATATATTGCACTTTGTATCTCCGTGTTGCTGTGTCTTGTTCACATGTCACTGCCTCTGTACTGAGGGAAGTCTGAATGTCACAGGTTATGTTGTGAGCTGTTTACTATATGCAGGGACTTTCCAGGCCCGATGCTCAAACTCAGCCTCGGATTGTGAGAATGTGGATGCCTTCCAGAGCCAGATTCCCTGAGTGTCCCTGGAGAGAGACCTGACAGAGAAAAGCCATAAGACAAGCTTCAAAGGACACACAGAGATTGCCTGCCTCTCCTCCACCACATCATCCTTTCTCTCCCCCCTCCCTCCCTCGCCTCACTCCCTCTCCTGCTCGGCTTCATTCATACATCAGATGGAGGAGATGGAGGCACGCTAGTAGGAAGGAGGGAATGGGTACATTTGCAAGCCATTCCCTTGAGGGGCTGTAAGATTGCCTCCATTTGGATGGACTGTCAGTGGCCAGGGGGCTCTTCTCCCCAGACGGCCCCAGCACTGTGCCCGCATCTCTCTGATTTTCCTCAGCAGCTCCTGCTCCGGGCCTGCAGCCTCGCTGTGTGCCATCTGTGCCCGGTGGAAAACCAGGCTGGAGTGCTCCCTCTCTGGGTAATCTGCCCGCCAGAGCCCCTTTGATCAGAGTCGGTACACGAGGCGTGGCCACGGGGAGGCCTGCTGCACCGAGCAGCCACCCTGGAGAACCAGCAAGCGGGTTAGGAGTGGCAGAGTAGCACAAGCTGAGTTTTCATGGAGCTATTATTAAACTCATAATTAGAATAAAAGTGTAGTTCACCATATTTTACCATGTAACAGACCTTTTATGTGTAACTGCATTAAAACCATTGTGATGTAAATGCTTCTTTCAGTAACTTCTGAAACACTCACGGGTGGATAGAAAAGAATATGGAGTGGCAAGAGGGTGGCAGAAACCATCACATATACCAATGTTTGCTTGGAGGAGCCCCAAAATGAAGATATTTGAACTCAACAACATTACATTATAATGGCACATTAGTAAAGCATCGAATAGGAATAATTAAAAGGACATTAGAAATCAATAAATCGCTTTATTTTCAAATCTTCTTTTCATTGAATTTAAGTCTATCACTTCCTAAAATGAGTCTATAACAGATCATTGAATTAATTTCCATTTTTAACACGTTATTCTTTTTAAATTAATCTAAACTAATTTGTTAAATTTGACAGCATTTGACAGCTGCAACCAATGCCCCCCCCCTGTAGACCTGCCCCTGGTCTTCACTCCTCCTGCACATGCTTGCAAACGTAATGTTTTTTGGGCCACACTTTGTTGCTACAAGGCTCACAGTTAAGGAGAATATCAAGGTGATTGTTGGCCATGTGACTGCTCATTAAGCCCCGCCCCTGTTGATTACTGTTGCTATGCCTATCAAGCTTCCTGTTCTGACACCATGCAGTCCTCTTTTGAACGAGGAGTCTTCGATTTCACACAGAAGTAAACAAAAGCTGCTTCTCATTTCTTCAGTGACAGTCGTGGATTTGGTCAGTTAAAATAAAGACTGATGCTAGGTTACATAAGCCAATGCTAAAACTGTTTTTTTCCTTTACTTTTGACAGTAAAGAGAGACAGGAAAGATGGAGGAGAGAGTGGGGGTTGACATGCAGTAGCCTCAGGCCAGACTCGAGCTGGCTGCTGTGGTAAGGATCTAGCGTGCCACGAATGCGCTCTACTCAGTGAGCTACCGGGGCATCCGAACTTGGTTCATATTTGAATGTTTCCAGCAATTATTCTTGAAACCAGGAGTCTGTAAATGGGTCTTAAATATGAACATGATGGCTAGGGCTGCACAATTAATCAAAATAATCCCAATATGGTCAAGTGAAGGTAAAATGTATGACAATAATGTAATAATAGTGTAATAATGAAGTACTGTAGAGCTGCAGAGAAGCTCTGGTTTGTGTCATTCCCATTAATTGCAATTGTAATATCTTTCAAAATAATTTTTACCATATCGTGCAGCCCTATGGCTACATTGATGACACACATGATATAGCTGCATCCTAATGATCCTTTTAGAAGACATGGAAATAATGGAGCACCATTATTCATGTATCTGTGGGTAGAGCTAGTTAGCCTTATTATAGTACATTCATTTAAATAAAAAATGTAATTGAAATGTTCTTCATTCGAACATAACCCTAGGATTGTTTTGAAAAACTTACTATAAAAACACACTTATTTGCTCTAATGTTTGTATTTTGCTTTTTTAAGGATTTATTACATGTTGGCTCAGTGCAACAAAAGAGGAAGCTCACACAAACGTCACCTTAAAGGGCTTTATTCAGCTAAACTACAGATTGACATAAACATCAAGAAAATGTGGAAATGAGTAGAGTAGTACAGTGGACATGTGGAGAAATGGAGTGTCTACGAGATGTGGTGAGAGAGAACAAGAGCAAGGTACATGTGAGCCAGGTTGTGCAGGTGTGTCATATCTCCTCTGACGATGCTGGCCTTCGCTCTGCCTATAGGCCCTCTGGGACGTAACCCAACATAGGTAAAAAGACACACACACACACACACACACACACACACACACACACACTGAAACAGGACAACCTCAGGACGGAACTGCAAATGTAAATTTCTCCAAAACCAAATAGCACAGAGTCGCCAACGTTCCCCTGAACTCCTTATTTTAAGGAATATAAACAACAAACTTCTTGTTGTCTATACGCAAGCAGCAATATGCACAAAACTAACAATTACACAGCCCAACAATTAAAGTATAAATCTCTCTATAAAAGCAAGAAATCGCGAGGACAACAAACTGGAATCGGAATCTGTAGATGTTCGTCTGTAGCTAGCTGCTACACCTTCAAACACAACCTCATTTGGCCATCCATGAAAAAGCTTCTTAACCTCCCACTTTTCTATAGCAATACATACTTCCTACGGGCACTGCATTAGTCCTCTTTAATTTTTTGTTACAGACACATTTCAGTCAGTACCAGAATATGATTGACACCAAGCCCTAGATCTCTTTAAGTCTCTAAATGTTCAGGTTGCTGAAGGTAATAAATCTCCACCCAGGAAGATGACCTTCTTTTCTTTCCACTTGCACATTATATTCTCACTTTTTCCCGCTTTATATCATTTCTCAAGTTTTCTACAGAGCTGTCTGCAGCTCGGTTGGGTTCTTGCAGCAGCCTCTCTCTCTCTCTCTCTCTCTCTCTCATCAGCCTCATCCTGCTCATCGGCGCTTGCCATGTTGTTGCAGATGATCAGAGGACCAAAGAGGATTTGGTGAGAGGAGAGGAGGCAGTACAGATGCCAAAATACTGCATGTGATCTTCTGTCTCACAGCCTTTTTTATGTATCTCACACTTTCCCCTCCAAGGAAGCAAAGGGAAACGAGATCCAGGCTCGTGTTTGTTTTACACTCTCTACACTCAAAGGGAAATATTCATTAGGCCTTCCTCAGAAATAGAGAGGCTGAGAGGGGAGAGGAGACAGCCAGGCAGACAGAGAGAGACAGACAGGAGGAGAGGAAATAGTGTTTATTTGCGTGCGCATTCCTCAGTTACCAAACATGATGAGAGAACATCAGTATGCTGGCAAATAATGGCCATATTATGGATCAGCAGGCAACATTAGGGCATGGTGATAGTGTATCTGGGCTGGGTGGGTACATTAGTTTCTAAGTAATGCACGCCCTGAGCACTGGCGAGCTTTCCACTGTTGTAATATGAGAACCAAATGAGAGTTATAATCATTGTGCGGACCAAGGGAGGGGAAATGCATCACCATCACCGATGGAGGCCTCCGATTTACAATCACTCACTCTGACAAACGGAGAATAATTTATAAGTCCTCCCTGCTGTTCTTTATCCAAAGGGGTCCATGTGACATATTTTGCTTGAAAATAGATGGAGTGGAAGCATTCAAATTGTGTCCCAGTGGGGTTGTTTAGGTGGTGGCTCAGTAGTTCAGTGGATAAAACAGTTTGGGTTTGATTCCTGCTCTCAACGCTCCTCTGTGGACGATCATGGTTGATGTCCTCTTCCTCTCAGAGTCCAAACACATGAAGGCTCTGTGGCGCTTAACTGCTCCGTCTCTGCCGGCCACATTAAGCCGATGAGCTACCGGCCTGACCAGTGGCTTTTTGTAGCATCATAAAATGACTTAAATTAAAATGTATGAATTTAAATAATGTGACATAAAAGCATAAAACATGATTTTTTTAAAATATAATGCAGTAAAGTACAAAGCTTTAACTGCAGAAGAGATTTAACATCACATTTGATGATGTTCAAAATTTCTCAAAGGTAATATGAAAGTGGAAAATAAAGCAGGAAGAAGGTCAGAAATGAAAGTGAGAATGTGACTGATGAGAGAACATAAAGGTTGTATTAAATTTAACACATTAATACAGCAGCAAACAACTATTAGCTATATAAAGATAAAGTGGAGTCATGGTGTCCTGAGCAGAGTAGAGTTTTATTTAGTTTTTTTCCCATTGCTTTGGTCTGAGATTCAGGTGGTGTGTTGCAGGTGAATTTCGTGTATTTACACAGATTTCCTAAAGTTTGGTGAAAGAGAATAACACTGTATTATCATTCAAAGTCCAAACTAATTCAAGGGCAACCTGTCTAAATGTTGTTGAGATGTTTCAAGGTGGACCAACCAAAAAAAAAAAAAAGCCAAATTTTCTTGTAAACTCAAACCTGGAAGGCAGATAGAATATAAACCTCCAGAGGCTGCAGCTCACAGTGTAGTACGGGTGGAGGGTTGAACTGAACTGATGATCATGAGTGTTGTGTTGGTCTGAATGTAGTTCTGATTGTTTTCCTGCCTTCCACCACATTCCACTGGATGATGGGATCTTTTTCTTTTCAGCGTCTTTCTAACCATGAATACAAACAAGCGGGTAAATAAAATGAATCAATTTTGTTGGGTTTTTTTTTTGGTCTGTTGAGAAAGTGAATCCTCACAATAGCCAAGGCTACCAGACTCTGAGCGAGGACTGCCAGATCAACTTGTTTTCTTTGTAGCGGACTATCACCTTGAAAAAAATAAATCATTGACAAAGTGGTTGTCCTCCTCTTTCTCGTGGACAATGAGGCGGATGGAGTGTCACAATCACTAGTTCCTGAGAGTTTCAGATCAGAGGAGGTGGAAAGAAAATGGACAGGTCTTAAATAACAGAAGAAGGACTCGGCCTCCGTCTCTCCGGTGAAGTCGAGAAGCCGTGACCCTTTCGAACGTCTAAGAAGACGAGATGGTTCACCTCTGGGAGGTGCTGTCCTGTCCCACCGCCTCACATCGCCTTCATCGATACCGTTTTCAGCGATGGCCATCACCGTCAGTGCCCTAAGCTACTCCGCAATCTCTCCAACGCCACCTCCTCCCCAGCCCCCAAATCCCATCCACATCATCCTTCAATCTTCATCCTCCTGCTCCCCCGGCTTATCGATTTTCTATTTTCCCTTTACCTCCCCCCTCCTCTCTCTTGTCCTCCAGCTCTCTCCATCTTCTCAAACACATTTCCAACAGTTCAGCCGGTTTCTCTGAGTTTTTTTTTTTTATATTCCGTCTCTACTCTCACTCTCTCTTCACTCTCATACTCGATCTGGTCGGAGTTTCTCCTCTTTGACAAGGTCGAAGCCCCAGCCGTGCTCGGAGCTGCTTAAGGTTCGTAAATGGAGATGTAATGTAATAGAGTGGTTGGGTAATAGAATCTGTGAGGGCTGGGTCTGATCTTGTTAGAAAGGGCCGGCTTGGAAAGGCTCCATCGGGATCCTGAGGCATCAGCAGCCTGATGGGAGGCTTTGTTCCAAGACTGTTTCACGCCAAAATGTATAGAGAACCAGGCATCAATAATTATTATTATTTTAATTATACACACATGATTATGATAACTGCATGTAGAATACACTGCTACAACTTGATTTTGTACTTTAGGGGCTAAATTCAAAGATGCAAATACTTTAATGCAAGCAGCTCCAAACAGGTTCAGGCAGACGGTCATTGTTAACTCAAAAAGTTAAACATTTTCAACTTTGTCAGACGTTCAAGGTGTTTCAAATAGGTGTCAGAGAAATCCAGGGGTATAAAAACGTTTAGGCAATATTTTAATTTCAATATTTTCAAGTGTAGAAACATGGCTGTAGATATAAAAGACTCATTCTAAGGTAACAAAGACATTACAGTTCTTATATTCAGGTGATTTTACACTAATGAGAACATACCATTGAAGAATATATTGAATTTCTGCCAATAGATCCTCCTAAATGTAAAAAATTGGACCTTTAAAATATCATTTGAATCATTTAGGAGTTGACATTTGAATTTTAACGTTGTCAAAGACTGACTAGTAAATTTCACTGATATAATTATGTGTTATCCGCCAGCAAACATATCGATAATGATCAGAGAGAAATATTTACAGGACCATCAGTTTTTCTCAGGAGCTGGTGGAAAACAAAACAGAGGTTAAGGGAGAGACAATGTAGCCACTTCAAATTAATGTTTGCTATATTAACTTTACGAGACAGTAAAGTATCTAAAGATATTGTGTTTTCAGCCTGTTCTGCTGCCATGACTATTGCATGTACCTACTGTGTCGTAGTTCAGAGTATTTAGTTTGTCATAAAAACAGCTTCATCTTAGATAATTTCCCGTTGTTTCGTTGTTCCAGACGCTTTATTTCCTCCTCTGCCAAGCTGAGGCAATTGACCTGAGTTCCTCCCACCGTTCTTTAGTCACCTCATCAGTACCTGCCTGCACACCAGCCGCTCCCTGTGTAGCCCCTTTAGACAGCACTCATGTCAGATCACAGCCTTAGTGGTCGAGCCATCATGCTGTCTGATCCCTTGGTGAACAAACCTTAACTGTAGTAAACGTTTTTTTAATCTTACCTGCTCTGCCTCTGCACTCACTAACAAAGGTGACCCAACGATAGTTTAACAATTATGAGACACTTTTGATCTTGAAGTGACTTAAATACCCATAATTCACATTTTAACCTTCACACATAACACTATACGCTCTAAAAGTTTAATATTAAAACGATTATGATGCAGTTATTAATTTCAAGACAGAAAAAAACATGAAAATCACTAAAATCACTAAACTTGACTGACAAGGGACCTTCAGGACCCTGTAAGTGCTTTGAAAGCATAAATAATTTTCAGTTTTATTATTTTCTGCAGTACATTCCTCTGTGAAATTAAGGTTAACAGTTAACAACTAGAAAAATCCAATACATTGGCGAAATAATAAAAAAAAGGATGAAGAATGATTTTTAAAATATATGTTTTCAAAAAGAATTTTTGTGCCTGAAAAGATTTCCTGAACATGTTATAAAAAAAAGTTCTCAAGGCTGTTTTTGATTAGACCAACTTGTTCATACGAGGAAAACACCCGTCTGTCTTCCAAAAAATGAAAGCTTTGTGTTACTTATTGTTCTTCTTCCTCCCCCTCCCCGGCCCTGTAGCCTTGTTAAGCCTCGTGTCCCATCCCACGATGGATCGCCGCTAGTTCCTCTGTCCCATCAGTGGTGACCTTCAGCGGGGCTCTGATGCAGTGGGATATCACCCAGCTTGGCAGCACCAGAAGGGCCACCGCTAAGGCAAGGACGCAACCGCTGTGGATCTATCACGCAAACAAACGGCCACTTCCTCGTGGAGCGACGCAGGAATACATCAAACTCCCAACACAACAGCAGGTCACTGCTGCAGGTGTCCTGCCCACCGACTCTTTCCTCACACAGGAACAAAAGCTTGGCCATTTAAAATGTTTGTGAAATTTGTGGAAATGTCACGCTTCGTCCGTAAGGTGAGTAAATTTTATTACTCGACAGGGACTGTGGCGGAGGAGACAGCAATACGTTAAAGAGACATTCCCCTTAAACTCTGACAAAGCACATCTTGGTGACTCAGTGATTTGGATGAATTTTGAGCAGATTATTTCCTGTTTAGGGAACTTTTTATACAATTCTCTGTATTTAACTAAACTAAACTAAAGTAAACTTAATAGGCTTCTTTTTTGTTTTCTTAGTCATTTGCTGAGATTTAGCCCCACTTTGTATATTGTTTTACGTTTTCTAGCACGCCTTAACATCAAGAAGGCCTCGCGACCTCCCATTAAGCTTTGGCGACCCCTAGTTGTCTAGAAACGTAGCTAAGCTACAGTTAGGCTATCTGGGCAGGCAGTAGGCGAGCTAGTGGTAGACTAGCTGTCCTAGCTCAGCCAGCACTCGGTTTAAAGCGTCATTTAAGAACCAGTGTGTAGGTTTTCATTGAACACTGCTGGTGTCTGTATTTGATGACCTGGAAATGAGAACGGGCTCTGTAGTGAGTAGGAGGAACTACAGTGGCCGGTTTGTTTATTTGGTTACTGTAGAAACACGGTTCAACATGGCGGACTCCATGTAATGCGACCTGCAGCGTCTGTAGATTAAAAAAAAAAGGCTCATTCTAAAGTAACACAAACAAAATGATTCCTATATTCAGGTGATTATACACTAATGAAAACATACCTATCAATATTATATTAAATTTCTGCTGATAGATCCTCTTAAATATTACACACTGGAGATTTCTTTGGCTACTTGAAGGCAGTAAAACAATCTATAAACACATTGACATTTTATCACCTTATAAAGTTGTTATGGCAAATGTGCAAATGCACATTATTTTGATTGCCTATCAACACATCCAGCAGACATGAAGCAACGCTACCCTGAGATTCCACCGGGTTGGGCTTTGTGACGTAGCATCTGTGACGAGCGTCTGGCCTCCCCGACGTTGTTGACTTGTGTATTTTGTCCTTTAAATCTCCTCTGACTGATTGACTCTAAGTGCCACAAGTTGAAGCAGCAGCCTGAAAGCTATGCTCCATTTTGTGTTTGGGAAAATATACCATTATGGAAGCTGTGACGAAAATTAAGTTATTTGATGGATGAACAATTCAAAGCGAGACTAAAAATGAGAGAACAGAGAGTAAAAATAGAGGAAGTGTGGGGAACTTTATATATATATCTGAGCTCACACATCACCATGAGCTTTTTTTCTCACTTTAGCTTCTATCTGTGCTGTAAGTACCCTCTCCATTCATGTTGCAAATTTCATTGTCAGACAAAAGTGTCCATCAACACCACACTCGAAAATCAAGAGATTTTTAGCATCCTGGCATTTTTGAGTGTACTTGTCCATTTTCAGTGTGCATACATACTCTAAAAACAGGGTCAGAGTGTGTAGTAAGCAACTGATAAGCAACAACACACAGGTATTGTTAAGGAAACTAAGACAAATGTGGCACACACACACACACACACACAGCCATAAACAGGCCGAGATCCCTGACATTTCTGCAATCACAGTCCTTGTGTTCTCTGAGTTAGCCTCACAGCCTCTCGGTTCAGCCAGCATTTGATAAACTTCCCTTGACGCCTCGTATGATTAATGATGGTTAACAGAATTGAATTAAGGTTAAGAAAGACATGGCTGCGGCAGGAGGGGCGGTCAGAGGGGAGGGAGGGGGCAGCGCTGGGTTGAAGGTAGCAAGTGCGGTAAATAACTTCTTTAGAGGAAATATACAGCAGCCCCTCCTCTGCGCCCTCTCCGCCATGCCAAGTAATTACTCGCCCCGGCCTCCTGTAATAATTCCTATTACAAGCAGAACGGAAGAGTCGGTAACTCAGCACGCAGGACAAGGTGAAGGCAAGGCCACGGAGCAGCGGATCAATATTTCATTTACTCACCCCGCTTCGCCATCCTGGGCCTGGATCAAATTCACCGAGAGAGGCGGATGGAGGGAGCGAGAGAGAGAATAAGGGAGAAAGAGGAAAGAAAGAAGAAAAGAAAAGAAACAAGGTCCATTGAAAACAACGACACAAGGCTTCTAATTTCCTCTGGGTTTTGGGAGGAGGAGGGAGGGAAGGCTCTGGAGATGGCGCTGGTGGAGGTCAGGTGTATATGTGTGTGTGTGTGTGTGTGTGTGTGTGTGTGTGTGTGTGTGTGTGTGTAAATGTATAGCGATGCTCCCACAAGGTCGCCAATCGCAAACAATCATCACAGAAACAGACCCACTGTCGTTTTCTCTAAAAACACACTCACAAACGTTTTTGTCCTTCAATTTCTGAGGCAATTCCTTTTTCATTATTGTTTGATTGCGCAATAAAGAAGACTTTCCTATATAAAAGTATTTAAAACCTTGGAAAGTTAAACATATAAAGTGAAAAACCAACAACTAAAATAGCAATGAAGTGGTTGATTTGCTTCCTGCTTATCTGGAAGGCGAGTCCACTCCAGTCAGAGCTCTTTCCCCCCAAAATGTGACTGAAGCCGGTATAAATAAAGCTCTGCATCAGTACGGCAGCCTGTTTTCTGCAGAATTCAGACTTCAGTTTAGACTTACTGAAGCAGAGTGTGTGTTTGATGCTCCTGGAACAGCTGTTCGCTCTATATTGATTATCACTGAGTGAGGGGTCACTGTGGCAGCAAGAGGCGCATCAGCAGTTTATTCTGTCAGATTAACCTGCTTTTAAGGCCCGATCCACCTCTAACAAGCCGGAGCCATCCTCGAAGACAATCTGAAAGCTGGTAAAAGGAAGAGTGGATGAGGTTAGACCACATCCTTTTCCCTTTTATTTCCCCTTAAGTACCTTTTTAAAGCTGCAATAATCAATAGGTTTTGTATTAATAATGGGCCAAATAACTTTATGTAATGTGAAAACTGTTGGTCATAGTGCTCAGGAGCTAAAAGGAGAGTGAACGCTGGACAGAGACATACCAGTGTTGTGTTTACAGCTTGTGCTGCCCCTAAAATAGCCCAAAAAATACAATTAAAGCAGCTTTTATTCTGATGGTATAGTCTGTATCTGCTTCTTCAGACTTCATTGAAACTACAGTATGATGTGTTAGCTGGGGTTGTTGCCTACATTTGTTTGTTTGGCTCCACAGATCACATCAAATATAAATATTCTAAATCTCTTGAGCATCATTTTATGGGTGTTTTTGAATGCTCGGCTGTCTGAAAGGGTCAAATGAGGAAAGGAACCCATCCTTCCACCCCTCTTCCTTTTATGTATTTTGGCAAAATCTTCCATCGGACCATCGTTTGATTGTGTATCCAGGCTGTTGCTGTTAACCTCAAAGCCGGGACCCACATCAAATTTACCAGGTATTTGCAGTAGAAAGGCCACTGTGCTGTGGGATGATCTCCCGAATTAAATTTTAATTAAAAGATTGCACAGATATTTATCTCTGAGACTTCTGCCTCCCTCTCTTTGTGCCTATAGATACAACAAAATATTTTGCCTTACTGACAAGATTGTCCTCTTGAGAAAAAAGCATGTCTTGTTGCAGAAAATGTCCCAAAACAACATATAATTATGTTCAAAGTTATTCTGAATTTCCTTTTAGTTATTTTAACCCAAAACAAAGATCTTTCTCGACCTCTAACCAAGTAGCTTCTGTGGCTAAACCCTTCAAAACCAGCTGTGTAAGATCATAAAATGGTTCTATATTTTGGTATAACTGTATTTTTGGAAGGCAATCAGATCGGAGCGCACAAAAAAGCAGCATATTTTCTCATTTAATTCTTGTTGGAACTGGGAAAAAAATGAAATTCTGCAGATGTTTATGTGTTTTAAAATTCACCTCTGACCTGAAACTGACTACAGAATGGCGCTTCACGTCCCAGCAGGGTGACCACAGCGGCGCAAAAAATATTCCAGACCGACTCGCTTCCTCTCCAAAACCAAAGCAACTCGTCTTGTGCTGCAAAGCTGACGGAGGTTGGGGGGGTGGAGGGGAGGGAAGTTGGATCAATAAGCGAGAACACTCCTGACTTCCCCCGGTCTTCTCTCGCAATCGTTTCAGTCCTGTCCGAACCACAAAGGTCAGATTACCTGAAGAGAGGACAGGAGAGAGAGAGAGAGAGAGAGAGAGAGAGAGAGAGAGAGAAGCAGCTCATGCATTAAAGACTGAGGAGAGTTATGGGGTTTGGGGGCGAAGAAGGTGAAGGAGTGAATTTAATAAATAACAAATTCCCCTCAGCTCCACAGAGCCATGCTTTGTGTTTAATTGCGCTGTATTGATTTTTCTCTCTCTTTTTCTTTTCGTTCTTTGGTCGGGCATTGCTCTCATTTTGGAACAATCAGGTGGCCAAGGTGGACCTCAGAGTCGAATGTCATTTATTCTCCCTCCTCCTCCTCCTCCCTCCTCCTTCACTCTCCCGTTCTTCCCTCTTCTCCCCCTTCCTCCTCACTCGCCTTCCTAGTGATGCTTTTTGTGTTTCGCTCTTTTCTGCGGCTTCTCAACTGTCAAGGTTATCTTAAAATGACTTTGAACACTTTTTCCGGGTGTTTGTGAGGGATTTTGATAAATACAAAAGATTGCATCCACAGCCGTAAATGGTCTTTTTTTTTTTTTTTTAACTCACAGGCATATTGTATTCTTCATACTTGTGAAGATGGATGGAATCAGGAAAAAATAAGGCATTGGCTAGGGGATCTTAAGATCTAAGGAAAAGCATTTACACTGAGGCTGAGTAAATTGAATGCCCCGCTGTTCTTTACAAACAATATAAAAACCACATTAAACTCTAGCAACTTCAACCTTTGTCGCAGACGCGAGTCACTCAAAACACAAACGGACAGTCCTTAATTACATCTCGCACAAGACTTTGAGCTCAAATTCTCCAAGTGTTTATTATCATAATTTCTTTGTCCTTTTTCCTTCCTCGGCATCATCGCTCACGTTAATCAAAAGTGTCAAAAAGTTTTGGGAAATACTCAAAAGGTGACACGAAGCTCAGCGGGAGCATGAAACACAAAATAACATCCATCATGAAAAATAATAAAAGTCAGTTGATCTAACTCAGCGTGTCAGCAGCCCTCACCTTTAAATAAGAGCGCGTGGTAAAGTATGTGTTTTGAGGCGACGGGGGTTCAAGTTAAATGCCATGAATAAAGCTACAGTAGCACAACCTCTGGTATGATGAATCAGGAAGAAAATCACACATGTCAACAGTGCCGCCACACTGCTCCGAGCCTCGTCCGTGGACAGAGGTGTATATTTTCATCTAAAAGGAAAGCAATTTGCAGGGATCCTCCCCTTTAAAAGCTGATTTGACATTTCCTGCCATTATGAGCACAATGTGGCCTATTATAGAATGAATGGCAATTAAGCGCATGTGAAAATGTCAGGTGAATTACAGCTCGCCGAGGTGAACTTGGTGACATGCGGTCACCATCACCCACTTCCAACCGCCTCCTTCTCCTCCGCCTTCGTCCCACACAACCACATCACCGCCTCATCGCTCTTCAAACTAACTGAAGAGGGGAAGTTTTGGTTCAGAATAATAAACTTTTTTTGGACTCACTCGACAACGGATGGAAAAAGCAAACACTAGAGTAAAGGCTGTGTTCATACCTGTGGTTGAAGAAGACTACTTATTATCACAACTCCACAGTCCCCTGCTGACACAGCATAGTGAAGTTGATAAAAGTTCAGCTTTATGAAACAACAAACCACACTTGTTTTGATTTCCTCCGGCCAGAACAGAAACCCCTCAATATATGCCGAGGTTTGGACTTCTCAAAAGCACAACTCATAAATAAGACAGGAAGGTTAAAACCAAATGTTTCTGGGTCAAAGAGGCAGACAGAGGCCAGGAACAGACAGGCAATCAAAAGAGGCAACCGAGTCCAAAGGGGGAAAAGGAAGCAGGCAAAAGACCAAAAAGGAAGGCAGGGTTCAAAATACAGGGCAGGTATGGAAATAGGACAGTATATATAACGCACAGAGCTTCCCGGGTCTGTGAAGTGAAGCCAATGCATAAGTGTCTGAAAACCTGCAGTCTACGTAATGGCCAACAGGGGGACCTTAACAGACAGATACCATGCAGTCTTATGGAGAAATGAGCCGACTTCTCAGTTGATTTATGAGCTCAGTAAACAGTTTCTTAATGAGTTTATGTGCTCAGTCTCTAGTTTCAGTCTTCTTCCATACAGCATGATGTTCATTTAGTAAATGATGGTCCTATCTAGAGTAAAATAGACCATAAAGCAAGGTATGCTTTAGAGCGGGGAGTCCGTCCAGCTCAACACACAACACACTTCTTCTTTATTACCTTTATCGTATTTAAATGGAGGCAGAATATGAAGCAGACATAACTTTCTCAAAAAGTTGAGAAAATGTGTTCAAAGCATGAATATAGAAGAACGTTTTAAGAACTGTTTTAATTTACGCTTTTATAATACTAAAGCTTAACGAAGCCGAGATGGCAGTTTATGCTGTACTGCTAAGTTAACTGAATTAGCCTCTGCCTTATTTATGTTGGACAGCAAATCAACCAAGATGTTAGCTCAGCAAAATGTATTTCAAAGACAGGAAACAGTAAATAAATTTAGTTTTAACAGGATTTGTTTTGCTTGCAGTAGCTTTGCAGGTGAGCGTTTTTTGGTTTTGTTGTCACTGCACATTCAACGACTTTGCACAACTACATTTCAGCCGTAATATGTAGTTTGGCTTTGTTGGGCAGTTAAGTGACAAAATGTACTTAAAGGTTTTAAAAGGGGATCAGAACACAGACATCTGAGTGTTTCTCTCCCAACAAAAGCTCTTGTTGTGCACGATGGGAAGACATTTACTCTCTCATCTTCACAGCCTCACACTCCAAATCTGCCCGAGCTGCGAGGGGAAGATTCACTTGGACAGAGGCGTCCCTCCGCTGCTGGATAAAGTTTTCCAGCCTTAGCAACAGTAACCAAGTGCAGTGTAGAAGTGTGGGTTTCATTCGGCTGTTTGCTGCTCAGATCCGCTCTCTGTTTGCTGCCTCCTTTGTTCAGCAGTACACATTGTATGAGCCAGATTCCTGATAATGTGACTGTTGTCAGCGCTGGTCTTTAAAGGAAAAGTCTGATTTATGTTTGGCTCACAGAACTTCTGCCAAAGCTGCACAATTTTAATTCAGTAAAATTAAACTTTAACGTCGACGTGGCTGCTTTACTCAGACAATTTTTATTTCTGTTATCATATGTTGGCTGATAAGTGATGCAAAGCTGCTGTTAAGAAAGATTTGACTAATTTAGAAAGCCCGTTACATAGTTTGTCCACCAGAGAGCACTGACAAGTTTATCTTTCAGTTGAGAAACGTCCTGCACACAATTCTTTAATAAGCAAATTTAAATGCTCGTTAACAAAAATGTTTCTTCCTTTTGGGATTTTTTAAAAAGAAAATGGGCTAACGCTGCATGTGCATCAATATAAATGTATTATTAGACAATCAAAGTCATTCAAGTGAGAAGAAATGACAAAATTCACATCCAGATGTAGTTTCACACCCAAACAAATGAACCGCTCCTCGCCCTGTGGTTGAACTTTTTCTTGAAGTAAAGTTTCCAATTTTTTGATACGACCTGCTGACCAACAATAAAAAAATAATATTACATTTTATTTTTATAGCTTCAAATCATAACAGAAGTTTCCTCAGGACACTTTTCACACAGAGCAGATCTCGACTCTCTTACTGTACAGATTCACATGGGTCATCTTTTACTGTTAGTTAATCCTGGTACAGTGACAAAGGCTGAAACACGAGAGTAAAGACATACAGTGAGGCACACACACACACACACACACACACACACACACACACACACACACACACACACACAAACCTCACACACACACACACACACACACACACACACTGCCATATCAACATTCCCCAAAAAATAGTCGACGTCTTCATCCATGCCCCCCTTACCTCATACTGAGTCACTAATCATCATCGACAGATTTCCAATGCAATCTCCCGGAGGTCACGCCTCTTTAATTATCCAAACAGGTCAGAGGTCACAGACACTTATCATGTGGCGAAGGGTCAAAGGTCAGCCAGCGGGGTCACAGAGGTCCAGGCAGTAGCAGGGGGACAGGGAGAATCTGGCTGCTGCTTACTAACCAGACGTGATTAGTGTCGGCCATCAGGGAGTTGATCACTGGCTGTGGCCCCGCGAGGCCTGGTGGGTAATTCAATCCAAGATGGTGGGCGTATCTGTTAAACAGACACAGATCACTTTTCTCAGTGAAAGTAGAATAAAAATATAATAAAAATTCATTCATAACAGTTAATTCATCACATAATCACATCAAAAACAGACCAAAACCGCTTTCAGAGCACATGGATTCATCATAGTTTGACAATCGGCCCAATGTTAACCAATAGGACTTAGTAGGAAGAGTCAGGGTCCTGGTATTGTTCTGTTTCTTTGAATATTTTTGGGAATAATCCACATTTTCTCACTCAATACATCGTGATATGATACGAACTGTGAGTGTTGTGGGATCTGTTGTGATCCCAGAGTAACTCCAGTACTTTTCCAAATATGTCAAAATGTGTTGATGCTGTTAAAAAAGGCGATGGTGCATTGAGAGGCGGTGAGAAAGGTTCAGACTGCAACTGTCGCCCCAAAACAGGGATTTCTTCTGGTTACAAACACACAGCCATTTTTGTTTTCTATTGTACTCTTCTGCCATTGTAAGTCTCCGTGAAGTTAGAGCGTAACATTGCTCGATAAGGCAATAAGTAATTACATTTGCTCAAATATTAATTGACATTTTCATTTGGAGGCATCAGTGGGCGGTGGCAGCGGTGGCAGTGGCAGCGTAAACAGTGAAAAGCTAAAAATGATTCCCAGTGACACCGACTGTTCAACCGCTCAGCAAACTTATTCTGCCTCTCACACACACACACACACACACACACACATACATACACATACATACACACACACATACATACATACATACACACTTTTAATTGACTTTGCTGTGATTTAATTACCTTCGGTAACAACCTGTCTCAGTTTGAATTTACACCACCCACCTTCCCATCCCAACTTAACCCCATTACATTTCCCACCTGAAAACACACCAGTACACACACACACACTACACACACACACACACACACACACACACACACACACACACACACACATTCCTCACACAGCAGGGAACCTATATGTAGATATAGATAGATATACCTACTGCAGGTATATCTACATATATGCACACACACACACACACACACACACACACACACACACACACACACACACACACACACACACAAACATGCAGCGATCAAAGCAGACAGGGACGACAGGTAGAAGCACAACAGCCAATCAGAGCCAAGCAACAGTGGGTGACCTTGCTGAGCTACAGCTGATTGGTGATGTCAGGGCTGTCAGTCATGTCACGAACCCCTTGACAGGAGACAGACAAAAGAGAGTGTGTGTGTGTGTGTGTGTGTGTGTGTGTGTGTGTGTGTGTGTGTGTGTGTGTGGAAAGAAAGGAAGAGAGGTGTACTAAAAAGAGATACCAGTGAAACCAATAATGTGAATAAAGATGTAGATTTAAAGCTCCATTATTTTGTGTTATTTACAGCATTGTAAACCAGTGTTGGTCTCATTAATCATTACTCCCATCAAAAGTAATATTATTACTTATTACTAATTATATTAATAGTAATTAGTACTAGTTACTCTTTCTAATAGTGTGCTTACTCCCCACAAAATTGTTAATTGTGTCCTTTCTCCCCAAAATTCAGACTTCAAGACGATTAAAATCCAGTTTTGTTTGTTAAAATCAAAGATAGTTTCCTCCACGATTACAAAAATAAATCCATGGATGTGATCTTTCATCAAAAGTAATGTAACTAATTGTTTTATGGGGGATGTAACTGTAATATTATCACTGAAATGTAGTAGTTACACTACTAGTTACTGGGGAAAGTAATATTATTACTAGTGATGAGTTATCACACAAGCTTTGGGTTCAAATTCACATTAATTCATGTTTTGTCTCATCCATACATCCATTCAAGGTAAACATGTAATAGATATTCACACACACACACACACACACACACACACACACAACACACACACACACACACACACACAGAGGATAAAACAGAGTGTATCTCTCAGTCCCTCATTTAAGCAGTCGACAGGGCCAAACAGAGCAAAATGTAAGCAGGCAATTATTAGTGTGTGTTTCTTTATTCTGCCTGCCATCAGAGAGATTATGGGAATAATCGGCTTAATGAGCTTCAAACTAAAGATGGGATCCAGATTCCCCAGGGGGGCGAGGCTATTGTACGAAGGCCACAGCCTACACATAGCTGTTATGTCAAACAGCCCCGCTGCTCAAATACCATTTACTGCAATACCAATCACTGCAGCTCTCTTTGTTGTTTGTGTGTGTGTGTGTGTGTGTGATAGGGAGAGAGAGAGAGAGAGAGATAGAGACGAAGCATTTGAGTCCTAAGAGGTAAAAATCTACTGTTAACAGAGAATTCCTGTGGCGTCTACCATCATTTCAGACATCAATACATGTTTGTGAATGTGAGTAACCGCTGCACAAGACTGAAATTAGGGAAAACCACGTCTGTTTTCTGTTGATTTCAGGAATAATCCACCTTTTTAAACACATTTAAACAGTTAAAAATGATATAATAATAAGACTCTTCAGTACATGTAAGCAGTAGCACTTCAGTGTATTTGCATAGTAGTTTGCCAGTGTTGGCGTAGTCTGCCTTTCCTGCACAAATGGGACCTGTATTGGACAAAAACATCCAATTAACCAGGACTGAAACCTTAAGGATTATAACTAAGAGCAGTAGCTGCTGTTGATCCTCTTTTCATTATCTTGTTGCTTTATTTCCTCTTCCTGTGGACAGCCGACCAACAGATGTGACAGGAAGTAGAGGAGGAAACCTTCAAACGTTCAGTGCAATCTTTTTAATAACCCTGGTTATTATCAATTGATGAAGTTGGCATATCCCTATGTTTTTATATTTCAATCCTTTATTCATCCAGGATAAAAGGATGGAAGCTGCCCAGGTCAGCCACAGTCTGATCTGATGGCCACCGAGCAATTTTGCTGGAGAGGCTGCCGGTTAAAGGTCGTGCTAAAGGGCATCTCCGTGGTGGTAATGAAGGAGGAGCTTGTGCTGCTCTTTCTTCTTTGGCTGCCGGTCCAGGGATCTAATCTTCAGGCCAGCGCTCCCCCACCCGTTATGGGTTGTTGCAGCAACTGTGTTATAATAATACAGGTCCCAGATTTTTGTTTTTACACAAATTACACGTACATCCACGACTGAGAGGCAGCAGAGCGTTCCTTAGCACATTTTAATTATCAGCCCCAAGCCCCAAGCTATATCTCTGACCTCTTAACTAACCCTGTGTGCCTTCCCCGGGCGTGGAGGTCCTCAAATGCTGCTCGCCTGGTGGTTCCCAAATCCAGATTAAAAAAAACAAAACAAAAGGGAGCGTTTGCCATCCGGGCCGCCAAGCTGTGCAGAGGAGATCAGGATGGCTAATTCTGCCACAGTCTCTTCTGAAAACACGCTTTTGTGGTTCCCTTTAATTACCTTTTATTTACTGTGGTTTTATTGTTTTTTATTGCTGTTTTTACAGTGTTTTTATGCTTATTCTATATATTACCTTATGGTAAACGTATGGTTCTTAATGTTTGATTCCTGTTGTTTTTCCCTGTAAAGCACTTTGTTAACCCAGTTTTGAAAGGTGCTAAATAAATAGTCTATTATTATTATTTAGCTTATTTAGCTTATGAGTTGTTTTGTTTATGAATTGTTTTACAGCACAGATAAATGAACTGCATCATTTTGTTTTAGAGATAAGACCAAAGATGCCAGTCAACAATGCCATCCAGCATGCCAACTCATGTTTGATATATTGAATGGCTGTTAGTGAAAAAGATACCTGCCATAAATAATAACCAAACAAAGGAGGTCGACACTTCAAGAAATAAATAAAGTACTTAAAAAGCCCTCTTGGTCAATATGAACGCGTACAACTTGTCAAAGAAACTTGTACCTGTTTATACCTTGTATAACCTATTAACTGGATGTTTTGTTCACTCATTGTAGTGTGTGACAGTTATGTGTTTATCCTGCTCGTGTTTACAGTTGAGTCTTTTACCTGGCTGAATAAAGGATATATATAAAAAAGCATAATGTTGCACCAAAGGCAGTCGCCTCATTGAAATAAATTAAGAGTCTGTCCTTTTTCAGCGTAGGAAAAGCACAGGTGTAAATAATAAAAATGAATGACGGCTGATTTAGGAACTTCGGTTTCTGTCACTCTATCACGGCTTACTTGGACACTGATGTTAGTAACGTCTGTGCTTTTTCCAACCACAACAACTCAAAATGTCTGCTGTGGAAAAAGCCTGTTGGACTGAATATGGTCTAACCTGTGTGCTCCCACAACCACCACCACTAAAAAAAAAAAAAAAAAGAATAGCTCCTGCTGCCTTCTTCATTGTGCTATTCACATCCCAAAGCACAGATGGAAATGATGAAAATGACTGCTGGTGTTACGGCTTCCTCTGCTGCCGGCCCGGCGTGATCTCCACCTGCTGACAGAGCTGTCAGGAGCTCAGCAGCTGCATCCAGGCAGAGTGCTCTGCAGTACATTGACATTTTATCACTGCAACTAGGATTACAGTGGACCTTTTATTTTCTTTGATAGTGTGACAGCCTTGTGACATTTTCACTCTGCAGCCCTGAGACGCCGGCACCGGCACCAAAACATGAGTCTCATGGGTAAAAAAAAAAAAGAGACTTACTAGATATGAGAATGGAAAGGTGGGTTTTTGGGGTAAGGACACTTGGACAAAAAAAACATTCTCTGTTATCACATTAGATTCTTTTTGGGGACTTTTGGTCATTTCAAAAACCCACCTGAAGCCGAAGTTGATGAGGCAGATTTAGGGAAAGTTTAAAATAATAATTACAGCACTTATACTGTAAAATAACTTCTGGATTATTCATAATAATGCAAGAAGACGGGGAAATCCTCTTTTAAAAGACGCTTTCTCTGCCGGGGAGTAATGTTGTAAGCAATGTTTTATTAGCAGAACAGCTCTAAACTAAGGTTACTTCTGTTTTTCTGAGCGAACCTGAAGAAGATACGGGCGAAACACGTTGTTCACTCCTCATAAAATGGGTGATTTTTAACTGCATAGTCCTGCGACCTACCACCATGTGACTGTTGCTGGCTGTGCATGGGGAGTTTTGTTTGCTAATGTAATTTCCATTCACTTCACATCTTTCTGCCTTCTCATATAGACAGAGGAAACGGAGACATATTTGGAGCAGGAGAGAGGAGTTAAACAGGGTGTGGAGTGTGTAATTCTATTTTTAGTCTGATGGGGAACATATGAACCCAGCTGAGGGCTGACTGGTCTTGTAAAAGAGGTGAGTGCCTGTTTAATAGTGTGACTCTTACAGCCATGAGGTCATCATCTGGAGACAGAGAAGAGGGGGTGAGTGGTGGGAACCTGACATGACCACATGACCACAGAAATGACCGTAAAAATCAATTTAAAAGCTGATTTTATAACATTATTTACTAACTGAGACACATTTATTGTTTTAAAAATATATATTATTCTTGATTTAGGAATAGTTCAGAAGTAGAAACAACTTAGTTTTGCCTGAACACAAACTAAAAAATGACCCAAAACTAGACAACAAAAGTTGATTTTAGATGTATAAATCAAATTGCAAATATTATTTTATATCTTAAAGATGGAAAAGACTTCAAATCCATAAACAAAACACGTACGGAGGATGGCTTTAAAGATCCAGGGTGTAACATTTAAGAGGATCTATTGGCAGAAATAGAATATAATATTCATTCAAGTTTGTTTTCATTAGTGTATAATCACCTGAAAATAAGAATCGTTACCTTAGAATGAGACGTTTTTTATCTACAGACGCTGTGGATTGTCTTCCATGTTTCTACTGTAGCAGCACCAACACTGGCTCTGTATAGACGAGGGAGAAGTGGAGGATATTCAGTTGGTTGCAATCTGAACACTCACAGCTAGATGCCACTAAATCCAACACACTGGTTGTTTAAATACCACTGCTACAACAATACCCATGAGCCTCAGCCATTTTTTGCCACGTGGAAGCAGCCAGTCAAGATTTGTCTGTATCTGTCATCTAACTGACATATACGCTTTTACACATCCTGGTTAGACTCATAAGGAGGCCTGCAGCTATCTGTGTAGACATTGTAGGCTTCCAGTCTATTTCCTGTCACTTTGTCATTTTGTGTTGGACTCCACTGTTGGACTACACTACAGTACTGTGCCTGAAGGTGTCACGTGTAGCCTCTGCTGCTGCAGCTGAGAGCTCTTACTGTAGTATCCTAAAGTGAACGACAATCTGAAGCTGAACTCATTTTTAAAGTGATTTATCAGGTTTGTAGAAAGTGTGATCTTTAGTTTCACTGTTAGTTGAAGCTCTGTGATTGGATATTTCTCACCAAATCGAGACCAGGAGAGTTCAATGTCCATCTACGTCTCCAACTGCAAGTCTCCTAACTTTGTATCAACTGCAACAGTACTTCTGCTTGATGCCGTGTTACCAGATAATAACTCTGCCTGAAACAATCACAACCATGCATTACACTGACTACAAACAAACTGAAATTTGGTTAAGAAAAGAACAATAAAGCAAACAATTCTTCTCCTAAAGTGATTCAAAATTGCAGCCACACACAAAGAATTTTGAGATAATTTTAATTGCTTCACATAAAATAATCTGGCAGAAGATATATGTACAGATATAATACATTCCTACAAACTTAGAGGCAAATCTGAAAAAAATAAGGTAATTTTTAAGCCTAAAAGTAGTAAAATCTCATTAAAACAGCACAGCAGTGAGACTCTGCAGCACAGATGGAGATTAAAAATAAAAAAACAGCATTATGTGCTTCCGACATTCATGATCTACACTAACTAATCACCTGTTTTGTCATGGGTCAAAAGTCAGAGGGATTCTGGGGGAGTCCACTTCAATAGTTGGCTCTTTACAATACTCCTGATGTGTCCTGGTGATGTCATCTGACCCTTTGACCTCCCCAGTGTTTTAGAGCTCTAATTAGCAATTGACCTTGTGTCCTCCCACGTCACCCCTTACACCCAGCATGACCCCGCCGACCTCAGCGGTGAGGTCATATGCCTTTTGACATCAGCAATAATCACTCTCATCTTTCGATATTTGCATGTCTCTGACCGGTGGACGACATCGAGACAATTTTGTGTTTTTTGCCCCAAAACTCTTACAAACATAAATGCTATTAATAAAGATAAAATGTGTTTTATAACATTTCTGCATTGAAATGACCATTAACGCTACACTTACGTTATATATTACGCTATATTAACTAATATTAAGTTAATAAGTTCAAACCCAGAGAAAGTCGTAATTTCATATAGGTTTCCTACCTGCCTCTAATAGATATGTTGGATATATCAGACAGTGAGGGAGGAAAGGAGTCAGCGAATGTGATTAAATGTATCATGAATAAAACTTTAATTATCTGTGAACAATTTCTGTCTGAGTCAAATTAGATTTTCATCCACAATGATGGTTATTTAACAATAAAGAACAACAACTCTCATGATCCCACGCTACTTCACAACGTCATCAAACTACATCTTTTGTTATTGTTTCGATGTGAGAGAAAGAAAATGATAATGTAATTGCTGAACGTCTGTCTCCCCGTCCGGCAGTGAGTGTAATTACACAAAAAACACACAAGAAATTGAAGCCCTCTACAGTGTGTTATGCATCTGGTTCCCAACCTTGGGTTCGGGACCCCCACTAGGGGTCGCCAAAGCTTCAAAATGGATCGCGAGGCTTTCTTGATTTTAAGGGCTGTAAGAAAAATTAGACACAGAAGACCAATATCTCAACAATTTAATTTAGTTTTGTTTACACAAACGCTATTTTTTAAGTTTAGAATATTCTTTAAGATTTAAACTATACATAAACTCACTAAAAAACACCTCGTCCTGCATTCAAAGATAGAACAATAGGAAAAAAACACTGAATTTACTGAAATGCCTGTTCAGTATATATGATTGTTAAAAATAAATTTAAAAAAAAAAATAATACAGACAGAGAATTGTATAAAAAGTTTCCTACATAGGAAATAATCTGTTCAAATTCCATCAAAACCTCCTTTTAGTTCAATATTTGGGTTAATTGTACAGTTTTGAATATAATATGGAAAATCCATAATATATATGTCACTTAGTCAGGGGTCTTCAGTGTACAGTACAGTTAGTGCTAAATACAAAACCCATAGTTCATCTAACAATGAAGGAGTCCTTATCTTAACAAAACTACTGGTTTAGAGTAGTAGTTTAAAACCTACAACTGTTAGCCAATGAAAATAAATCCTGGTCAAGCTTCTTGCGTCTAATAGAAAAGCTTAGTTATTCTCTGACCCCTCCGGAGTTACCTCCTGTAGTTCGGCCAGTGCGCCGCTGTCAGCTCCAGGGAATGGGCAGTCTCCACGGGAGCCGGGCGGTTGGATGGTGGCACAGTGAAATAATTAGAGGATGGAGAATAATATGATTTTATATAACGGTTGAATCATGAAATATGGAGTTTTTGGCTCGTTGCCTGGGGTTGGTAAGCTAATTGATCACTCTCAGGACTGAGTGGGTCCCTTCCACTGGTTAGTAGATTCATATTTTTTGGTTTAAAACGTTGGGATTTCTGGTTCATGTAAAATTCATAAATACCACAGAACTCAAAACTCTGTATACTGCAAGTTTACTGAGTGTAAACTGGTTTGGCAAAGGGCTTGAATGTAATGGATGTTTAAGTCTCGCAATCCAGCTTTAAGAAGAAGAAGATAGAAAGTCTAATCATTGATAGTTTGAAACCTTAAGATTTCAGTCCTGGTTGATTTGACTGTTGTGTTACTGTTGTAACAGGAAGTGCAGTTTAATACTACAGCAAACACTCTTTGAGCAAAATACACCAGAATAGCAGCTGGTGTATCTATTTACAGTGAAGCCAAACAAACTCATGTTGTGTTCAAGGACCAGTGTGTCAGATTCAGTGGCAGAGGTGAAGTTTCAGATTTGCAACTCACTGAACGCCTAATCGCATCTGTATTTGACGACCTGGGAATGAAAGTGGGCTGTGAAATGTGTATGAGAAACTACAGTGGCTGCAGAACTCGTGAAAAACGTGAAAGGTCCTCTCTACAGCCTCTGTTAGGTTTGTCCTTTCTGGGCTGCAGCGACATCAACATGGAGGGCTCATTCTAAGGTAACAAAAACACAATTATTACGATATTCAGGTGTTTATGAAGTAATGAAAACATAGTTATGAATGTTATATTCCATTTCTGCCAATAGATCGTCCTAAATGTTACACACTGGACCTGGAAACTGGAAATCTGCCCTTTTCCATGCTGTGTTTCATGCTGTGAATTACGCAAGTAGTTTTCCACACAACATTAGGACGTAAAGTTAGTTACCCTGCTGAGAAGTCAGAGGTATGCAGCCTGACACCTCTAACTCCAACATAAACCATCTAACAGCTCCCTGTAGAAGCTCCTTCTCCTTCCATTACTTCCTTAAAAAAATGCCAATGTCTTGTAGATAATTTTTGATAAATGATCACAGTTACTGATCACAGTTACTGTAGCGCTATCTGCAAATGCATTGTGTTTCCTGAGGACTCTTCACAATAAAAGCCACACCACGTTTTACCAAATGAAGCAACAGCAGGAAATGTTCAGTTTGCATTCGCAGTAACTTCATACAGCTCTGCTACAGTTAAGTGAGGCTGATGTGTGAATGGTCTCAACAATGCAAACTACTATAAAGACAGGTAATTTACTGAATGCAAATACATTGAATGGATATTGCAGAAAGAATACTGACCATAATTAGTATAAAAAATGTGGTTTGATTTCATGAAAAACTCAAGTATTGTAGCTTTAATGTTTGCACTGATTCGGTTAAACAGAGGACCTTTAAACATCAGGATTGGTATTAGGAAACTGTTCCTGGTACAATTTGGTATCAAAATAAAAAGTAAACGAAAGCAAGAAGTAGAGAAAGAAAGAAGAAAAAACAATCACTCACTCTCAGAAAACTTGAGGTCACGGCCTTTACTCAAATCTGATTTTTCAGTTCGGTTGTTCCCTCAGGTTAATTTATATTGAAACAATAAGAATCATGAAACCACACAGCTGAACGCAGCATAATAACATTTGTACAAGCCAAATGCCAGCACATAGCGCACTATCACTGCAGAGTGGTGAACATTTGTTTTTCCAAAGTCTGAGCACAGGAAGTAAGTTTAAGCACCCCCACCTCCCCCCGCAAGCCAGAGAGATATAACTTGACAAAGGCAAGTCTGTTTCCCCTTCGTACACCATCAGACAGAAAGATGGAGACAGACTGACAGTGAGGAGTGTGTGTATGTAAGATGATAGCCTGGTATTCAGTGAGAGGAGATGGACAGATGGGTCATCCATCCACACCCTGACATTACCGACAGAGATAACAACAGAGGGGAAACGTTGGATTAGACCGACTAACTCTATTTCATGAAATAGAAGTTCTCTGTCTTGCTGTCAAGCGTTTTTAAGGCGTTGGGGATGTAGCGGAAGGGGACTAATATATCAACCTCAAAAGGTCGTTAAAGTAATTTGAAATGAAACTCACACCGTCTTTACGTCATATAAAGCATCAAAATGGTCCAAGCTGAAGTGTTTCAGAGTATCTTCAAGACTACTTTCTTACTGTGAGTGATGGAGGTCCTACAGGATCAGAAATGTCTGTCTATCAAAGTTCAAACTGTTTTGATTATTGCACATGATAGATTTCTGTATTCTGTGGTTCATTTCAAACCTTTAACTCTGAGGGTTGCTTGATCATTTGCTATTAAAGAGAACTTCTTCAGATTAATATTTACTGATTTGTTTATCTTAAATTAAAACATAATTCGCTGCTGGTCAGTCCTGCCACACCCTGTTCACATAGGTAAGGAGTTTAGATGATGGCAGTCCCAAATTGTTTCTTTAGGCTGAGCCTGAACTGGCGCCAAGGTCTCCTTAATCTTGGATTCAAGGTCAGTCTTACCCATTCAAACCAATTGCCAGCTGTCTTTATAAGAAACAAGTTTAGGGGTGTTTTTAAGGGCTCTTGAACAGGATTTATGCAGTTATTCTGGGCACATCCAAGTGAGATAAGACCCAGGGGCAGACCAACACCTTGGAGGGATTATATATCCTATCTAGCCTGCGAATGCCTAAAGATCCGCCAGGAGAAGCTGGAGGAAGTGCCTGAGGAGAAGGACGTCTGTGACCATGCTCATAATGAGAGCTCCTTGATGATGCACATTTTTATTCAAGATTACGTGACTGGTGAAATCCAAGGTGGGATGAGTTTTAATTAGAAACATGAGCAGGAAGGAACAAGGTGGACTTCTGTAGCTCCCAATGAAAACGTTTTACAGAACTTGAAAGATCTCATCTCAGACTCCAAGTGGGCTTATAATTTGAGTAAACTGACACTGTAAGTTTAGGGAAATGTAGTAATGATGGTTAAATATAAAGCCTGTGACTAAATAACCCCAACACCCTCTCTGAATAATTTGTTATATTGTTTTGTATAAAAAAAATATATATATATATATATATATATATGATTTAAAACAATGTATTAATGTCACATAACTTATTGCGCTTATTGCTGAATTGTCCAGTATGTCATGAATTCCTACATTTCCCAGAATGCCCTTTGACATGTGGAATTAATATGTTTTATTCAGCTGTGGGTTTTAGGTATTGGTGGACAGAATGAAACTAGTGATAGTGAGTTTTTAAGTGTAAAAACACCACATACAGTAAGTGATGAAGGCATTTTGAAGACATGGCAGCACCCACTAACAGAAGCCTTCTGCTTCAGCAGTACGTTAGTAGTCTGTATGTCCAAGTTGTCACGTTCAGTTCAGGTCAAAACGAGTCTATACAACCACTGTAGATAATGCTAATAGCTCAATAACCTTTTATTTATGAGTGATTCAATTAGGATTGTTTCTGTGGCTTTTTCAAATGGTTTTAATAAGGAAGTATGTAACACGGCTGAGCTGAGAACGGCACTCTCAGTCACCAGTGAGGAGCTCCACCACTAAAAGCTACTGATTCAGTCAACTGTGAGTCAATATGGTCACTTCACTTAGTGCCTTTAACATTTTCACCCACACAAGAGTGCATCGTAAGTCGAGGTATCAGCAGTTTTTTTGAATATTCCCTCCAGAGAGCATTTTTTAAGCAGCCTATTTTTTGCTGGTGAGAAGCGACAGTATACTGGATGGATAGACTTGCAGTAAATAAATATCTGTTTTTAAATGTTTTTGCATACGCGGGAATGTCATTCAAGTTGCTGTTTGAAAACACTGTGCTATAGGTGAGGCATGCTGCTCCACAGGGGCATTTCCAGGAAGGGGCCCTGAAATTTGATTGGCCACCCCATTTTCCTTACCTCTTTCTTTCAGAGGCTGTAGTGGGTTCAGTTTTAAAGCTAGAGGGAAGATACTGGGATCATATGAATCTAGATGTCCTAATGCATCCACAGTCAGCAACCATACCGTGTTAGCAGGGTGGCTGAATAATGCTCCTTTCGGCTAAAGTTTGGCAATGGATCTTTTGACCTCTGACCTCAAGATATCTAAGTGAAAATGGGCTCTATGGGTACCCATAAATCTCTCCTTTGCAGACATGCCCATTTTATCTTAATCTCATGCAGTTTTTGGGGCAAAAACATGCAGTTTTTTCACTTACTGTATATACACCAATCAGCCGTAACATTATGACCACATGTGCACCCCGGTGGTCTTAATATTATGGCTGATTGGTGTAATATTTCTGCAGACTGGGGTCCCTAAACAGTATTGCAATTGCATAAATTAGGAATGAATGCAAAGCCGAGACACATATTTCATGCCACCCCTGCATATGTCAGTGCCCCACTCCCAAGTCAAAAAAGTCTGGAAACGCCCCTGCTGCTCCCCACCTTGGATGTCCCCTGTGACCTGAAGCCCTAATAGAGCGGCAAAGTTTGGGAACTATAGACCATATGTGTATGTGTGTGTAAGTGTGTGTGTGTGTGTGTGTATGTGTGTGTGTGTGTTTGCAGGGGGGGTGATGATGGGTGCTGAGTTACAGTGTCAGGGTCACCTCTGTAGCCCCTCGTGAACACCCCTCACAATACGCCACCTTGAGGTAACAATGACTCCATTGTTCGCCCAGACAATGCTGTCTGAAGGACAGGGTTAAAGGGGCGGAGGGGAGAGGAGGGTTGGCGGGGCAGAGGGGACAGTGGGGGGCTCAGCACCTGGTAACAGTGTATGGATGGGAGGAGGAAGTGGAGGGGGCGGTAGGGTGGTCACAGTCCGTTGGTCAGCAATGGTTGTTTAGGCGTTGATGTGAACATGCAGCTCTGATGTCGGGCAGGACCACTGACCTGAGGCAGGCTTTCCCAAGCTCTGATCTGGGAGCCAGCGGGGGTCCTTGGGAGGGCGTAGTTTGAACCACAGACGGCGGGTTTAAAGGAAATCAGGAAGACAGACGCACTCAGAGCCTCTGTATGTTCCCTCCAGACCTCAATATAAGATATTTTAAGATATACATACAAGTTTGTGAATCAGGATCCCAGAATTACCAGGACGAGGAGCAGACAAGAGATGAAGGGGAGACGGAGGGGGAGAAGGGATGTTGCAGTGAGTCAACCTCCCAAATTCACCTTCCTGCCAGCAGGAGCTTGCATGTTTTCATGTCTGCATAAGAAGAAAACTCTCTTTGAATTCTGCAGACCACATTTTCTGCTTTCCTAAATCAGCCACAAGGGGCAGAAATGAGCCTTTTCCAGTCTGGTGTGCCAGAGTGATGTGAAAAGGACACCATACTTGGAAAAACCTACCTGGACAAGCCCCACAAAGACGAGATGTATACCTTATTAGGAGTCAAACAGCATGTTGTTGCTTTACAAGAGAAAAAGATAAATATACATCAGGTAAACTTTCCACCCTACAATAATGAGCAGCTCACATTGCTGCTCTCAAGTTTTGGCATGCATCTGGGAACCAGTGTTCTCCCATACAGTGGAGTCCCAAACTGGGAAAATGCAAAATTGAAGGAGCTTTCTAACAACTTTAAAGTGGTCGTTTTTACAGACTTTATGAACATGTGAAAAAGAAGCATACACATGCTAATTTTCAAAGTCAGACTATTCCTTTAAAGGATAGATTCAGGTTTTCTCACATGCCGGTATGTAATGTAATCATTCCTTCTACCCATCCAGACACTTTACACTGGACAATTAAGCTTTTGTGAGCAGTCCATATACTCCAGAAGGCCTTCAGTTAACTGCATGTTATGTATAAAGGTGTGAACATGCAAATATGTTATGTATGTAACTCTCACAGGCACGTGTGCATGCATACAAACTCACTACCACTACACTACACCAGGGCCACAAAACAAATATATCCCATTACTGCTCAGATATAATGGGCCCATTTTTCTCCCACACAGTGGTCTTTATGGATAGTGTATAAACCCAGGCCACGCATTGTCGGGGGCTGGTGGGGGTGGTGGGTGTGACACTGCCATGGGAGATGGGAAGAGCTCAAACACATTTCTGCCTTTTATCCACCCTGATAAAGAACTCCCACTTATACAAACATACAGTTCGGCACGCTGATGCACACGGCAAACACACACACACACACACACACATATACACTGATTTTTTTATTTTATTTTCAGTGAACACAAGACACATCAGAGTGCTTAAAAGCTCTGTCTAAACATAGACCCAAGGCCAACAGTGAGTGCTGTGGTCCTGAATGGAGCTCCACCATCGCTGCACTCTGCTGCCTGTATGGCATTAGCCACAAAAGCTGTTCTGTGTTCTGTGCCCTTACTTGCATTTCCTTTGAAATAACACTAATGGCTGAATATGTCATGAATTCATCCTCTTAGTTTTATTATAGAAAGAAAACAAAATGCACAAATTCCATCATGTTTTATTTCACCTCTTGTAGCACAGTAAGACATACAGTATGTGGTGGTGAATGTCAGGATTACTGCAGGTGTCAGTGTCTCTCTCTCTCTCTCTCTCTCTCTCTCTCTCTCTCTCTCTCTCTCTCTTCTTGTCCGCTGTGTTGTAAAAAAAAAAAAAAAAAAAAAAGCCCTTTGTTGTGCTCTGCAGTATAAATCATTTACAGGCTTTGCATAAATTTGTGTAATCTCCTTCATGGGGGCTGGGCGGCTCATCTGATTCACTGGGAGCCACGACGGAAGAGTTCATGATGACTGTGTGCGCCAAACACGTATGTCGTGTGGACACGGAAACCTGAAGACAGTTAGTTACAGTATCACATGCTTTACACGCAACATGTGTTCGGAGTCACATACCATTCCAGTGCATCTAAATACGAAGATGAAAATCCAGGAAATACAGTGTCTGGTATGTTTCCTTCCAAAGTGATTTACTGCATGGACATATATCTTAAAATTAAAAAGAATGTTTTGTTCCAAAACAGTGACATATTTGCCTGGGAATATATAATGTAATGTACATATGTAATATATATGTTTTTATTCAGTAATCAATGATACAGTTGGGCTAAATGTTGCAACACTGCAAGCCTTTTGCCACAGGAAATGACCCAGAACAGTCCGTTCCTTAAATTAATTTACAGGAACAAAACACTGAACTATAGTCAGTGAATTAATCACAAAGTGAGTAATGATTTATTCAGTTTTGAAACCCTTTTCAAAACTAAAGTTACAAAGTGATGCGCAATGAATGAAAAAAAAAATTCTTCATTGAATTCAATGAAAAACACAATTAAACAGGGTAGCAACATAAACAGGAAGAATGAAAAATGGATTAAAGCAGCAACAGAAAGAGACAATACAGTAAAGTTTTCAGTTCAAATACAAAAGCAAAATATAGTCTTTCTTGAGACATTCAGTGGAGTAATAACATTGTAGTCACTAAAAAAAAAGTCACTAAAACAAGAGCAGTAAGATGATCAGACCCGTAAAGTCAGTGCCTGTCCATTTTCAGTTTACAATCTTCCTGCTTCAACTCTGACTTACTGTTCTTGTTGTGGATACAAAGAACGATTATTACTGACATTTCAGGTGTGCTCCCTCTCAGAAGTGGTTTAGATAATCCGGCTGAAGTGTTGGCTTGTTTGCAACCCGTCTGATTCTCTGACTGATCGAGTTTCATGACCTGTCAGCGACGTTGCCACATTCTCCAAACCAGCAGTTACTTAAAGTGAGTACAATGTTATCAGGACTGATTGAAATTATGGCCCAAACTTTACAGAAATAAGAGCCAAGTTGCAATTAACCTTTTAGTTTATACAGCAATTCAGAAATCTACTCAGGGACTTTACCACGTACAGCAGTGCCTGATAAATAGGAATAAATAGACTTTTATATCTCATTTTAATCTCCACTTGTAGTCAGTAGATAGTAAAATATTTCAGATTTTTATCCAAGAAGTTTGATAAAAACTCCTTCTTGCTGCACGGTTCTCTGGACTTACAGACACAATACATGTGTTATGACATATAAGTACAGAATCTACACTAAAGTTCTCTAAAGTTTTCCTGTTGGACACAAGATGTCTCCTCCTGCACTGTAAAGTCCACTCTCAGTGTTTGGGCTTTGGTGGCTTCATGTTTCTACCTCACACTTGTATAAGCTGCATACTGGACCAGGATTTGACTTCCAAACTATTTGGGATGTCACAAATCATGCTCGTAGGCTCCGCCCCCTTAAAGCCCGGAGAAACTTTCCACTTTCAGCAGATGAATGTGAAAACATCCTTGTAGTGTCAAACTCTGCACATACATCTTTCTGCACAGTGAAACTCAAACATCCAACTGTAGGACCCAGAAGAACCACTGATCTTTGACTTTAACTTAATTATGTACCCAGTGTACCTTTGATATGTATTTCTAATGAACCAGATTTCTCTCATGTAGCTGCTAATAGATATAATGTGCTGTTGATTCATGCCCATCTAAGAGTTTTGAGCTATTTGAAAACATTAATAAAAATTACAATCATAGCTTTATTTGTATGGCACTTATCTAAACAAGGTTACAAAGTGCTTGACAAAATAAATGAGATAAAAACAAACAACAAAGATTATAAGTAAACATACAAAACACGGTTAAAATATGAGAATAAAGAAAATATAACAACACTGAGAATTTACAAGTCAGACATCCAGTAAAGAAGCACGTATTTAAACTAAAATCAGCTGTTACTGCCGGGCACAACCCTGCACACAAACTCCCCCCCCCTTTCTATTCCATCCTAGTGAGTTTTATTTGAATGGAGGGATTATACCAGTAAAACCACTATGGCTGCTGTCACAGTGTCCTTGCAGTTGTTCCATTATTCACCGTCCATGGAGGAGCTCCAGGATTTTTGTCTGAGGATGACATCATGGCTACAGTCTGTCTCTCTCCGCCCTTCAGCTTAATGAAAGATCAGTTCAAATTCATTAATCACATAACTGACTTGTACTATATTATAAGAATGAGATGAGAATTCGTTGGTGGGGAGGATTTCACCTTTTTAACGGCATGAAATTGAATCAAATTACACGACTGTATCAAGAGAGGTAGTTGACACTTTAGATGTCTAGATAGTTGATATTGGTGTCGTTTAAATAAAGTTTTCTGTAACATTATTTGTCCCTAAACAGATATTCTTCACACCATATATTCTCATATATCTCTCACACCATCAATTTATGCTGGCGTTGTAATACACACCCGCACGCAGACACACACATTCACACACTTCCTCGGCGCAGTGACAGGGCTGCTGTACGACAGTAAATCATTGAGAGGCGGAGCGCAGCGCTGAAAGCTCAGTGACAGAAGATAAAACATGCAGCGACAGGCGGACTCTCCACACTGAGCTCTGCACACCTCCGCCAGCTCTCCATCTCCTCCAGAATCCACTCCACCGAGAGACACAGAGGGAGCAGACAGTTTCATCCTCACATTAATCACCTCAGGCGAACATCCTGAGACAGAAGAATGTGGACAGAAGAATGCAGGTTTATGTGCAATGTGCAAAACAGGAAGAAAATATACTGAATCCACATAAGAGGTTACCAAGACCCAACTATGGGCCTGAATCAGGCCAGGGTCCAACTGTATTCACTCGTGGTCATGGCCGCCCAGTATGTTATGTAGTTTTTTGATTCAAAACACACTGCTTGAACTACGGAAAGTATAGAAAATTACAGTTTTTGACCACCACTGCTCATTAATAGGACAGGCATTTTTACTTTTTATATAAGTACACGGGGTGAACTGATAGCAAGCCTGTCAGTGATAGCATTAGCATGACGTTAAGGTGGAATTCATCCCTCTGGTGGACAAACTATGTATGTTTAATTTATGGCAGACATATCTTTGGCTTTTTCTTCTTACCTACTGAAACATGTAAAGACATATATGTCATTACTAATGTATCTGCAATAACATTTACAACTAGAAAGTCACTCAGCGAGCGCAGACCTACACCAGTGCTCATAGTTCTACGGTATGCAAATCTGCACACAAGTTCACGCAGGTCGGAATTAATCTGGTTAAAATCACATTATTTCCTCATTTTTTACATACCTGTTGCATTTGCTGGCTGTTATGTTTAGTCACTGCACACCCTTCACTGTCATGACAACAATTTGGTTCATTTTGCCACAGGAAAATTAAAAGAAATATCTGATGTGTCTTTCGGTAGTCCATCCTCCTTCCAACAAGTTTCATGAAAATCGGGCCAGTAGTTTTTCCATAATCCTGCAGACAAACAAACAAATGGCACCAAAAACATAACTACTTAGAATGTTAAAATGAAGATAAACATTGTTCACTCATTTTTCCAACATCCTTGATGAGCGTTCAGAGGTTTTTGGGGGTAAAATTGTATTTATGTGCAGCATTTGTTTCTAAATGTGACACTAAATGATGATTTTTTTCCCCTATTTATGTGTATTTTGCACATTTGCATATGTTTGCAGTGCACGGAGCTCTCTCAGCCACCTTACGACAGGGAGATGAGGGGTGTTTGAACGGGAGAAGGAGAGTTTAGAAGATTGGCAGACATTGAAATGAGTCACACAGCAACAATCAAATGGGTTTCGAGGCAGTTGTGAGCTAAAATGAGAGCCCCAGCGTGGGACCACATCGCCCGGGTTTTCAATCAGACTCGCTTCCTATCTCACCTGTTCAAGCATAATTGTAACACACATACACACAGCACACACAAAATGTCAGATTACACAGCAAAGTGTACTTCTCTCTCTCTCTCTCTCTCTCTCTCTCTCTCTCTCTCTCTCTCTCTCTCTCTCTCAACACACACACACACACACACACACACACAGACACACACACACAAATCACTTGCCAGGATCATTTCACACGTTCTCGGTGGGAAACCCCATCAACTTTCACAGCAGGGAACAGAGCAATGAAACACATCCCAGACTGCCGTACCTACCTCACACACACACACACACACACACACACACACACACACACACACACACACACACACTCATATACACTGCAGATACATTTACTCTGAGAGGTAGTAGGTTATCAGAGTCCAACATGGTGGCCCACACTCATGCAAGCCTCACAGGGATGTAGCATCCTGCGGGAGGCTAAGCACTCCTCTCCTGTAAGGTCTGAAACAAGGGATGGTTTCTTTCAGGTAATACATTCAGATTGCCTCTGGTAGCAGATGCTGGGTGATACAACAGAGTATGAGAATAAAGTCACAATATTATGAGAATAAAGTCAGAATATTTAAAGAAAAAGTCAGAATATTGGATTTTTTCTCAAAGAAAAATCACTTTTTCCTACAATATTAAATGTCTTAAAGTCTGAATATTTAATTTTTACACAGTATCTCCCATTGTAGGACAGACACTTGACTTCAGTGTGGTGTAAAATAAATTTTCTCACAACATGCTTTTCACTTTTCTCATGTGATGTTCGGTCTACTAGTGCCGTATCAAATTCACATAATGGTGCTGTCAGTTCCCCAGAATGCCTCGGCAATATCCTGTAGAAGCCACAAATGAATATGTGGTGTTAATTGAAACCACTTTTCTGAGGAAATGCTGCTTCTTAGCAGGAAAGACTACCGTGTCAGACAAACTGGAAGCGTATGCCCCCCTCCCTGATAATGTCCATGGATGTGTTATAGAGCTGGATGCAGCACAAGGAATCAGTCTTGCTATCAGTTTGTCCTAGTGGCCAACCACGGTATTGCAAATAAAAAAAAACACCTCCTTATCAAAGTGGCTTTACATTTCTTTCAAACCATTGCTGTTGTAACCCTTTCTCCTAGAAATAAAGTTTATATATGACATATTTTCCCAATTAACAAACATAATCACTGTCTGCACCCACATTTATCTACCGCACCGGAGTTGAAAAGATGAGGTGGATGACGGGTGTACAAAGGGCAGGACTTTGACTCCAGAGAGTCCCAACTGTAGTTTAGACAACAGAAGCACTTTTGTTAACCCCATAGTATTCCCAGGCTCCGAAGCGACTCTTTAGTGATCTCAAGGCTGCATTACATTCTGGTCTGTTGAGGCTCCCATTTGTGGAAAAGAACAACAAAAAAAGCCCTAAAAATAAGCCCTACTAGCACTACTGGTACTGACACCAACACTGAGGTTTACTGTTGATATTTTTACTGAAGATTTTACTACACAGTGGCTGCAGGCACTATCGAGAACTGGTTCCAGCTGACCACCAGTTTCAAATTGTCTGATCCATTGGAGTCCATTGGAGAGGAAGAAACGGTCCAAAGCATCTTCATTTCAAGATAGTTGTAATGTTTCACCAGATAGTTTCAATAATGTAATATATTTGACACTCTCTCCACAAGTAGGACAGCCATTAGGAATTATATATATATAATTTACAAATTGGACCCCTCATCCAAATCCAGCACAGGTTAAAAGGAGGGAAAATATCTTTGTTTCTGTTTAATGTTTTTGTGATTGAAGTCACTTTTTTTCTGTCGCACGTATCCTGGAAAACCTGGAAAACATAGAGAGTAGTTTTCCAGTCATGGAAACACCTGGACATTGATTAAAATGACTGAGTAACAATAATAATCTATATAGTCCTGGAAATTTTTAGATTGTATAAGATAATTTGAGCCTGTGATCAAATGAATGTCACCGTGAGAGGAAAGTCTGTAGTCAAGCCTTTTTCACAGCAGCCATTCTAACACCTAACACCTGTGTTTACCCGACTATTTCATATCAAAATGGCTGCTGTAAAAAAGGTCTATTTGGAAAGAGGAAAATCAGCTGTGGTGAGAACAGCCAAGTGCGCCACAAAAGCAAGCTAACACAGAGGGTCACATAAACGATGACCACCGTTTGTGAGCAGGTACTGTCCTGTATAGTCAAAGAAAACTCCTGGAAAAGGCCCAGGAAATGTCCTGGGAAAGTCCTGGAAAAGGTCAAGGAAACATAACCATCACAAAGTTTAATAATGCCGGTGTCCCTATGAGCGGATATTTTGGCAGAAAACAAATGAAACACGTCGTCAATGAACATTTTACTGATACGTTCGGTATCAACTTGCCAGATATTTGAAATAACAACATTTGCTCATTTTGTTAATAGAAATTTTAATCCGGCAGCTTAACGCTTCCTTCAAAATCTATTTGCTGTTGGAAATTAGTTCCAATACAAACATAATTTCCAGGAGACCAGGAGGGTTGGCTGTTATGGGGAAAGTGAAAAAGCACCGCTGGCCTCTCCGTCATTGCAGAGGTACGTTTGAGCCCCCAGCTGCTCCGGTGTAGCTGCTCAGTGGTGAACAGATCGGACTGTGGATGCTGCTTTCAGGTTTGAGTGTGTAAGCGTGTGCAGGGTGTTCCTGAAGAACAACCTTCTATGAATACAAAAAGGTTTGGGATGTAGTGGAAGAATAAGTCCACTCCTTATTTGCTACCCAGTGCGCTACATTTACTTTCCTTCCATTTTATTTGAGTGTTATTCCTTTGTGTGTCTCTTATGCACCTTAAGACATTCTCACACTGACAGGAAAAAAGCAGTCTCAATAGTGCACTTGACTTTTTGCCCACAAATTCCAATCATGCAGTGCCTCGGCTTTAATTACAGTTAGATGATGCTACATCTGTTGATGATGATTCACACTGTTGACTGTTGTAGGGAATGCGGTGCCCATGGGAGCGATTTTAGACACAGCACAGTTCCCATAATATTCCCAGGCTCCGAAGCGACTCTTTAGTGATCTCAAGGCTGCATTACATTCTGGTCTGTTGAGGCTCCCATTTGTGGAAAAGAACAACAAAAAAAGCCCTAAAAAGAAGCCCTACTAGCACTACTGGTACTGACACCAACACTGAGGTTTACTGTTGATATTTTTACTGAAGATTTTACTACACAGTGGCTGCAGGCACTATCGAGAATTGGTTCCAGCTGACCACCGGTTTCAAATTGTCTGATCCATTGGAGTCCATTGGAGAGAGGAAGAAACAGTCCAAAGCATCTTCGTTTCAAGATAGTTGTAATGTTTCACCAGATAGTTGTAATCTCTACAGAACGTGGGCCTTAATTTCAATAATGTAATATATTTGACACTCTCTCCACAAGTAGGACAGCCATTAGGAATTATATATATATAATTTACAAATTGGACCCCTCATCCAAATCCACTTTACCACCATCCAGCTGACCTTAGCTCTAAAATCAACATGGGTAATTTCAAATAAGCTTTTGGCCATTAGCCTCCAGCAGATTTATAGAGATTTATAAATCTGCCTATGTGAATGACCTACGCCATTATGAGCATATATACTCGTTGGTGTGTCTGCATCTTGTAACTTGTAAACGCCGGTTTGTCGTGGGGTTTCTACGCTGCTGTGTTTCTAACAACTGAGACTGAAACGCTCTCTCATCTCTCTCCTCAATCTGTCTTGTGTTTTCTTCGTTTCCTTTTTTCCCTCCCTTCCGACTGTGAAACGAAAGGACGGGGGAATACGAGGGGTCAGACAAGAGCATGTCAGGCAGCGTCCTACATGTGCCTGTTGAGAATGTTGGTGTGTGTGTGTTTGAAGATCGATTCTCAAACAGCATTATTAACTCATCTGGGTTTTGCATGTCGACTCCTGTTCTCTGACAATGCACACACACACACACACACACACACACACACACACACACACACACCGAGCGAACCAGTCACAGTTGTTGTGGTCTATGTCACCGTGACGCATAGTTACATGCCTGGGGAGGCGCATGTCAGGCTACAGTGTACACGGCACCCCATACCCACTGCGTCATCCAGACGCAGAAGTGTAAACCAGGATGGTGCAGCAGTGTTTTTAAGTCTAGTTAAGTGAACATTAAAGTTACTAAGGTTATGGTAGCTAAAGTTTTATTTGCTAGTCTGACCAAGCTCCTCACTGTCACCACTTTCAGCTTTATCTGTCATACCTGGTGCTTCTTCTTTTTTGGCCAGAAATGTGGCCTCTCTGCTCCTTTCATCTGTCCTTTCTGCACTCTGTCTTTTTCTTTATTGAGCAACCGATTTTTGATGCGACATTTTGACTTAGCAGTGGAGGGCGGGATATCAAATGACAATACATTTATTCATCATGTGAGTACATATATGGCGGCTGTCCCGAATTGCTCCCGATGCCGTGCATCCTTGGGCCGGGGTCATCCAGACCCTTTGACCCCCTCAGTGCTTACGCATGAGTGCCACCGTTTCCCGACTGAGCAGTGCATTCGTTATTGAGGGTAAATATATCATATTTTCCACATAGAAAATGTATCAGGAATCAATAAGGGAATCGATGAAGAATTGGACTGATAAGCAGAATCAATAATGGCATTGGTATCGGTAAAATCTTATCACTTCCAATCCTGAGCAGACATGACGTCAGACTGTATTTCATTCATCCCCAGCAGAAACAAAAACACATCAAACTAAAGACCCACTGTCTAAATTAACAATGTTTCAGGGTGAATTTTTCCTTTAATTTCATTTATTCAGTCCGTTATTCACATTATTTTGCCTTTCTCTCTCTCTCTCTCTCTCTCTCTCTCTCTCTCTCTCTCTCTCTCTCTCTCTCTATCCGATGTCTCTGCCCTCTTTCTGTCGCTCTGTTTTCTGGGTGAGTCTCAGTGTTTGGAAGTTCAACCCTCACTGCCTGACCGGCTGACCTGCTGACACGCTTTTATCACATCATTATTCTCTCCTCTTCCTCTCACTCCCTGCCTGACTATCAGAAACAACTGTAATGGTGAGCGTGCACACACACACAGACACACACACACACACACACACACACACACACACACACACATCCACAGTGCCATAGTTTGACATTTTTTAAGAGGGAATATTTAAATATCATTTTTACACACATTAAGCAGACAGAATATTGGAAACTGGAAATTAAGTATTATATATATGTATATATATAGTTCAAGAATAAGTTAAAATCTTAGGTATATGTATAGGTATATAATATGTATACATATATATTAAGTAGGTCTGCAGGATGACAACCGCTCCACCGAGCTAAATCTTTGCTCAATGGGTCCAAACTGAGAGTAAAGATTTCCACAATAAACCACTTTATTTAGCAAGCTTTTACTATCATCATGGAGTTTAAATATAAGAAAAGAAAATGAAAATACTCAAATAAAGTACCTCAAAAACTGAGTGTGAGTCTGTTTGCATTACATTTTTGGACACCAGTGTCCATCAAAAGTGTGCTCAAAAAACAATTAAATTGAATCTGCAGCACTGACATTCTTTGTGTTTACCCAACAAGTAGTGTGCAGTATGGAACTGGGATACGGCATATATACATTCAGACTGTGAGTTGTGGTGTTGCACATGGGGGTTCTTGGCAAACACAAGCTGCCACAGCGATAAAAAGTCGACAGTGGATTAATTGCGAGTGTAGGTGTTGAGGTCGTCACCTGAAACGAGCAGGAGCCACTTCAACAGAACAGCTGAGCACTGAGTGCAATCCAGTGTTGTCCTCTTCTGAACTTGAGCTAATCAATTAACATGATTTAATACACAGTCACTCCACATGGAAGCCAGCGTGGCTCAGTGTTCTCCTAATTTATACTGTATCGATCCTTCCACACATGTGCAGAGAGAGCGGGAGAGAGAGAGGGAGTGGGAGAGGAAGCGGAGGCAGGCAGATTGTGTTGAATGGTTGCGGGTAAATCTGGATCTCAGGGGGAAATTAAGTGATTGTTTTATTTTTATAGTTTTATATTGCTAAAGTTTAAAGGGTTGGAAAGAAAGAGACGCAGAGCAGGCGAGGCAGGGAGAGAGACTGACTCAGAAAGTCCTCTCCTGTGAGCTTTCATCTAGCCTTTGGCATAGAAAGTGAGCCTGCATATTACTCAGTCTATCACAACACAGCAGGAGAATGGGAGGAGAATTAATACACTTGGCTTTCATGCCAGTGTGCTCTCTCTTCGCCTTTCTTCTCTCGTGCTCTCTCTTTCTCTTCAAGCTCCACTGGACAAAAGCACTTTGTGTGCTAATAAAATTAACTTGTATATAGCTTTTTTTCTCTCTCGAGCCGATAACAACCAGGTTGAGCAAACAAGTGGACAAAAATAAATAAAAAAAAACCTCCTCTGAATCTGGAGATTGTATTCAGTTTTCTGTTCATTTCTAAACCCACGACTAGTGCCGGCGGCGGCGGTCTTCAGAGTGCTGCTGAGGCTCAGGGGCAAACATTTTTGTCTGTGTGCATTTCAATGACATAAACAGTATCTAGCCCGCCATACCCTCAGCAACCATCTATCTGCCTCCCATAAATCTGAATGACATTAACATTTAAAAAACTCCTGCCTGTCTGTGGATGGGCCTCTCAGATAGACAGGCCTCCATTTTATTTATCCACACAGCAGTCAGGAAAGACAGGCATTACCACAGACAGGCATAAATCTGTGCAGGTTAGAGCCGTTGAACCGCCTCGGCCGGCGGGTTAAGTGAATATCACCCTCTGCCTCCTGAAAGAGCTCACTCTCCTATTTCCCACTCCCGTTAAATATGTGTTTCATTTCTGCCTTATTTGGATGGAAAGTCATTTTACCCTCTTTTATAGAAGGTCATAAAATATATAGTGTTTTTTTTTTTACACTCTGCATAACATTTACATTTTCTATTGTATAAATGTGATCGCGGCGACACGGGGCTGAATAAAACATTCATGGCAAAAGCCATTTCTTCTGTGACATTTGGTCCCCTATCTATCATCAGTTTTCTATATGCAGCCAGGAGAACAAACGCTGGTCAAATGTTTAAATGTGGCCTCTCCACATAAAATTCAAACCCCGCTTTCACATTAACACCCGCTGGCTAGTAGATGGAAATGCTTTTTTTTTTGTGTGTGTGTGCAGATAAGAGAAAAGTCAAATGGAAATGACTCGCAGGGCTGTTGTGGCAGTGGGGAGCGTTCTGATGGGTCTGGGAAATTGAAGCATGTCAGTAAAATTAGAAAACGCCAGCTCTGCCTCAACTGGCAGACATGTAAATGTGGCAGAGCCCCTCAGCTGAGTCCATTATGGACCGTCCCACGCAGCCTTTTTCTCATCAAAAATCCCATCAGTGTATTAAAAGGTATAGCCTTGGCACTGACAAATTAATTCTTTCTTCCATTTTTTTTCTCCTGACTGATTTGAATCGTTGCTGGACTCAGTGATGGGCGGCAATTCAATATTATCATTCATCTTCCCCCAGTAGAAAAATATCCTGCAGAAAAAAATGGAAATGATTTTTTTGTAATTCAATTGTGTCGTCTAAATCGGTGATAATAACAAATAATGTAGTGATGAGATCTGAAAAAAGAGAGGACGTTGAAAACATCCCTTTTTATCAAACTTTATATATGCATTTCAATAACATCAGCTTAATTATTTAACACACTTTCATGTTTAGCAGTTAAATCAACATTAAAACAGTTTGTCCCAGTTGTTATCTGATAGTCACACTGTCCGAGATTAATATATGAGTAACCAGTGCACTGGTCTCAGTCCAGCAATGTATGTTTGTTTTTAAAAGTAAATTCCTCTTTCAAAACCAAACCGTTAATGAAACGCACTTGTTCAGAAAACGGATATTGGTTCAATTTAAAAATCCAATTAGAACGGGCACTGACATTGGCTGCCTGGTAACCATGGTTACCAATCAATGTCACTTAGGCAATCGTACACATGGGTGCCAAAACTCTCTCTTCTGTCTCCGTCTTGTCTCTCTTATTTGGACTCGGACTCGACGGGTCCTGGTCTTGGACTTATGCCTCTGTTCCTGAATGTGAGCTCCTGCACAATATAAAGCACTAATAGTATTTCACTGTGCTATTATCTGATTCGTACGGAGAAGGGACATGAAAAAAAAAAAATCAAACGTTTCTAGTGCGCACTAGATAGTTTCAGGCGCACTAGATAGTATTAGTGCTCACAGACGGATCAGCACTAGATAGATCAGTGCACAGATACGGATCTAGTGCGCAAGAGATCAGTGCGCACAGAAGGATCAGTGCGCACTAGATCCATGGATGGAGTGTTGTGGGAATCAGCACATGGCTCATTTAAATATTAAAATTAGCCATGTGTTAATAGGTCAACACGAAAATGTAACCAATGAAATTACTTATTTTGACACACATTTTAAGCCAATACACTACTATCTAGTGCGCACTAGATACATCCATATGTGGTGAATCAACACATGGCTAATTTTAATATTCAAATGAGTATTAAACTAATTTGTCTGTAAGTAAAAAATAAATGTAAATTAATCTGTAACCTTTTATTACAGTCCGCATTTAAATGCCTGCCCTCCTTTGAAAAATAACAAAACAGTCCACCTTACACATTACCTTGTTAGTTTAATACGTATTGGCTTAAAATGTGTGTCAAAATAAGTAATTTCATTGGTTACATTTTCGTGTTGGACCTATTAACACATGGCTAATTTTAATATTTAAATGAGCCAACACTCGATCCATATCTAGTGCGCACTAGATACGGATCTAGTGCGCACAGATACGGATCTAGTGCGCATAGATACTATCTAGTGAGCACTAGATACACTAGTGAGCACAAGATACTATCTAGTGCGCACAAGATACTATCTAGTGAGCACAAGATACTATCTAGTGCTCACTAGAAACGTTCATTTTTTTTTTTTTTCATGTCCCTTTAGGGGCTCCGTAGATTCGAGTTATCTTGTTTGGAAGTTTAAAGCCAAAACTCTCTGTGGCCAATTTTTCTTTTTTTTTTTTGGGAGGGGGGAAACCTAATTTACTTTGTTTTCCTGTTTTTATCAGCTAAAGGTCGCATGCAGTAACAAGGTTTTATAGGATTAAAGGATTAGAACTGAGTGGAGTGAAATGAGCACCGTACGAACCAATAAACAAAGGCAATTTCCATTTTATGAAATGTAAGTGATAATCTAATATCTAATAAAATAAAATAATAGATGAGGAGCAGCTAACGCCTGATGAGAACAAGAGTGGCATCTCCTCCTATAACAGGATGTATTTCCTACGCCAGTATAAGACTTTTTACTGTGGTCACTCCACAAAGGACAAAAGAGGCAGCATTTAATCCGTCATCCATTATTTAAACTTTGCCTGTTTAATCTGAGATTAAACAGATTTTATCTATGAGTAGTTTCCTGGAATCATTCCAATAAATTATTGCAGACCAAAGACAGTAAGTTATCCAATTGTACTTGCACTTTAATGTTACTTAAAGCTCTTACTTCAAATACCCTCCATTTTCTGTTCCTCTGCCCGTGTTCGTACAGACAATGCAGGTAATTTTAGAGTCTCCATTTTTTTGACCAGAGAGCCTTCTTCTCTGGTTATTGGATTTATTCCTTAACAAAGATCACAGCTAATGCATTAAGAACTACACTCCCACTTGCAGGGCTTATAAAGCTCACTGAGAATAAAACTGAAGCTGTCCTTAACATAATAATATCACGTTTAGTCACTAAGAAATAAGGGAAAGCTGGTCACCGTCACACGACAGCTGTACCATTATAGAAACAGCTAATTCTACCTCTGTTGTCATGTACAGAGTGTGCAAACTTATGTTCAAAGCTGTATTTCATTCATTCTTTGCATATGTGATGCACATGTGGAGAACAGTTGTGGATGTGATGTAGATACGATGCGTCATTAACTACAATGGAACTGTTGGGACGCCTCCATTTTCCAGAAGTGGACAATAACTTACAGCTGGCATGCTTTACGTCATTTGAGTCGTGATTGGTCGGCTGTTACACTGTGTTTAATGTAGATATCATTCGGTTATCAACAGTGAAATTCAATACCGTAAAACCATCCAACACCTTAAGATCTCTGCTGGTATTCCCTAAAGACAGGACGACGCCTGGAGAGGAAGACAGCTACAGTCCAGACCCTGAACAATGACACCAATCTGCAGACTAATGTTTGGAAGTAGTTTGAAGTTGACACCACAGATAGAACGAGACGACACGTCTACAACCTCGCTACAGCGACTGCGAGAGGCTGTAATGCCAAGGACACATTAGACACATTTTGAGGTGTCACCAAAGTTCACAAACATAAAAACATCTGCAACACATTCAACAATTGTTGAGACCTTTCACTTTGAACAGCAAATGTGAATCTCATGGAGGGAAAGTCAGAGGGGGGGATCAGTAAAGTCATAATGATTTATCCTTTAGGAAACTTCAATGTCTGTACAAAGATCTGTGCCAATCCATCTGGTGATAACCTCGACCTGCTGCTGGAGCTAAATGAAGAGTCAGTGCTTCATCAGTGGGAGCAGACCAGAATGATTCTGGACGCAACTGGATAGACCGAAAACAATAAAATGTACTTTTGAATCTACAAAAGCTTTAAGAAGTAGTAGTTTGTACAAAAATGCCTTAACGGCCAAGAAGGTTTGACTCCTCTGTCCAGTCATCGACTACAACCCACTCCTGTTATGGTCAGTTCCAGACACTAGTAGTTCCTAGTGTTTTCCCCTCCCTGGTGTTCCTGTCTGTCTGTCTGTGTTTGTGTGTTGTCGGACTCTTCCCACTCTCCCTGGTTGCCTGAGGACCTGATTACCTGCTCACCTGTCTGACTGCTCAGCCATCAACTCATCGCTCCGGCAGTATATCAACCCCGGTTCTTCATCCACTCTCCAACACATCGTTTCAGCCTGTTTTGGTAGCAACTCTCTCGGCTGTCTCATGGAATTGACGTGACGTTCTCCCCCCCCCGTGTTGGCGTATTTAACCTTGTTTTTTCTGTAATTCAGGATCATCACCTGCACTTCAGCCAGCCTGCCCGCCCCTTCTCCTCCGCCATCAGCCACCAACTAGTTTTAAATAAAGCCCTGTTGTGTTAATCGTACTCAACCAGAGTTTGTGTTCTGCTCCATATTACATAAACAGTGTTGTTTGACCCAAACTTATCCAGGACTGGGGGGGAAATCTGTCTGAATGGGAGGGAGGGCCATGAACCATGAAAGTCTTAAACAATATCTCACAAGCAGGTCATCTGGATTATGTCAAGACCCCCAAAAATGTCACCCTCTTGATGGCTTTAGAGGAAAAGTAAAGAGAAAACCACAAATTTCCTCCAGTTGTTGAGATATTTCAACGTTTCCACCACTGGAAATCAAGAAGTCTATAGATCAAAAGGCAGTTGAAAGGTATTAAAACTAGTAAACCTTTGAGCTTAGAATATTTTATGAAACAAATCATTGTGTAGAGGATAACTAATTCTGATTTGACAGCTGTAACAATGTGAAGACTGAAGAGCCACAATTACAGGATGAGTTTGTTCATTTGAGCAAAAATGGTTCAGTTCAAGACCAACTTTCTCCCAGACTTCATATATAATTCAGCAAACTGATAATCCACGAGTTAAACCCGGGTGATCAGGATGCTGTTTTTACACCCAGTAATCCAAGTTGCAGGGTTTTTCCCAGTTTGGAAACTGTGTTGCCCCATTTCAGGTAGTGCGAAGGACTCCCACAGGTACTCATTAGTATTGTTTACTCGTGAACCCAAAGGGGGCCGTGCTGTCTTCTAATCATAGATTTTACAACACCTTCTAGACTCTGGCGCCGTCTCCCCCACACATCTGTGATCTTATGAAGAAATATTCCAGGTCAGCATTAGCACTGAATTAATGTACAGCGTTTCAGTATGGGAACTTGTATGTTAGCTGACGCTTAAACAAACATTCAGCTCAAAAACCTGTCGGCGTTCAGACGCCCCACTCACTTCAATAATGATTTAAAAAATGCATCTGTTGTATCAGGATTTCACTGTTAGTGTCCATCAAGACCAAGACAATCAATTAGTTTCAGGACGCGTGTTGGTTCACAAATGAGGCGGTATGTGCTGAGTTCAAGGTGCAGCAGCCAAAATGTTGAATACTGCATAAGATTTCATGGGATAAAATCAATAACCTTCTTATTATGCCATGTCATGAACCTTGCAGCCTGAGGTAAACCACAGTAAAAACCTTTCTTCAGGGCCGACAGAAGACGCGCAAAGATGGAAGACGCAGAGGGAAAACAGTCAATTTGGGAGCTCGGGTGGATGTTTCTGCTTTCAGTGTTTCAGGATGCTGAGGGGCTTCCTTGGAGGTTGTTTTCTAATTTGAGAACTCAAACCTCATGTTTTCACCTACTTTCTGAACAAAGAGAAAGATGTTTTAACAAGTTTGGTACCGCTTTCTAATAAGGCACGTTTTTTAAAGGGTTATAGATCAGTAACGAGCAATTAAAATATCATCTTTAGGTTGCCATGTTGTGAAACATTCCCTAAAGGCTTCAGTTCATCCTCCTCCAGCAAATGTTTGTACGTCATCTGCAATTATAAAACTTAATAACTCATATTTAATCTGTCAAGTCTGCAGTTGTAAATGTTCACTTTTCCAGAAGGTACAGCAAGAAGAAAATGGTCCTTTGAAGAAGTTTTCCTTATCAACTAAAGATTTAGTTACCAGGCAACCCACACAATAATATCTTATTACTAATCTGTAAATGTTAGTTTAACAAATGACTTATAACGAACAAAGTTAGCACGAAAGAAAACATGACAAAGTTTTCCCAAGCAATGCAGAGTCACCATCAAAAAATATCAGTTCATTATCAGTAATTGGTTAATGTGGAACGTGGTGATATTTATTAAAAATTACATTATGCAACAGCTAAGTGGTCATAAGTTTGGCTTTACATATTTCCAAACCTCAACAAATTGATTTATTAAGCTTTTATAAGTTATTAATTATTATTTATAAACTCTTCAGCTATATTAGTTAGTGGTACTAATAACTTATTGAAAGCAAAACTAAAAAAGGTATTTATTAACCACTAATAACGCCATTACATTAAAGCCTTGGGGCTGTGGTTGGGAAAAGGTTAGTGGTGAGTTTGTTGTGCTTCATTAACATTGGTGAGGTGCCCTTGAGCAAGGCCCTCAACCTCAACCCCAACTGCTCCAGCTGAGCTTCCAGGTGTGATCAAAAGAGAGGCTACAACCTCAGAGAAACGTCCCTGAATAAATAAAGGTTAAAAACCAAAAGCAAACCTTATAATCAGGCTTTGGGGGGAGTAACAGATTACATGTAACCGAGTTACGTAATCAGGATACAAAAAAGGGTAACTGTAATTCATTACAATAGAAAGAAACATGTAATCAGATTACAGTTACATTTAGTAAAAATGGGGATTATTTAACAATTTTTAAAATATTTTTTTGTCGAGGTAATCCGAAAGCAACAGAAAGTAATCAAGTTACGTTACTGTAATACTGTGATACTTGGATTATTTAACTGACTACAGGTATTTAGTAACTGTATTGGATTACAAACCCTTTATGAAACTCTATTAATAGTCTATTTTTATTAAAAACATAAATATACCTTTTCCACCCATCAGTTAATAATTTTTTATCCCTAAAAATCACAACAATGTCCACATCAACAGCAGTTGGCTGATGTCCGACAGCAAGTGAATGCAGCACGGTGTTTGAGCGCGGGGACTGCGCGAGCGCCCTCCTCCTTCCCTCGCGTTCTCTCTCGCGCCCTCTCCTGCGCGCGTGCCCGCCGGTGAGGGCGCGCGCACAGGAGGTGGCGGGGGGTTGTGCTCGCTCCTGCTCTCGCTCTGCTCTCTGACCCCAGTGGCAGCTCCGACTCACTGCACTCCGGCTCCCCCCTCCGTCAGACCGAGTCTACTCTCTCTCTCTCCCCCCTCTCTCTCTCTTGTCTGTCAGTATCTCTCGCCCTCCTCTCTTCGGCTCTCTCTCTACCGCTCTCTCTCTCTCTCTCTCTCTCTCTCTCTCTCCCCCTTCTCGCTCTCTTGTCTGGTTTCTTTTCCACAGGAGCCAGCCGAGGTCCCGCCGGGTCGAAGGTTCTGCCCTACCCGCCCAGACTGCCGCAACCCCCGGACAGCGAACGTTCGAACCTCCCCCTGTTGCTGCCGCATGGACCCGCGTCCCTCCACTACCTCCACCACCACCACCACCGCCGCCGCTGCTGCTGCTCCTGCCGCCGCTGCCGCCGCCACCGCCGCCGCGTAGAGGGCGACCCCGACCCGGCACTCTTTCTCCGGCCAGATACAAAAAAAAAAAAAAAACCTAAAAAAAAAAAAAAAAAAAACAAACCCCACACACGACGAAGGTAGAGCAACCTTTCCGCTTTGCTTTAAGAACCGAAGAAGGGGGACGGGAGGGAGGCGATTTAGAGAGAGAGAAAAGGGGGGAAGAGAGAGAAACGGAGGAGAGAGAGAGAGAGAGAGAGAGAGAGAGGAGGAAGAAAGAAATATAAATTCTTGACACAAAGCCGTCGGTTGAAAGGTGGCTTGTCATTTCACGAGGACGAGCAGGAGGTTAGCGGCGGCGGTGCTGTGACACTGACCACCTTTAGGGCTGGTTTTATTATTATTATTATTATTATTATTATTATTATTATTATTATTATTCCAGGAGCAGAGTTCAGGATCGCAACGGACCTTTGTGTTTTTATATAATCTTTTTGTGCACATTTCTGCAGGCGGCGCATAGCACACACACACACACACACACACACACACATACAACGTGTGTGTGTGTGTGTGTGTGTGTGGTATCAGAAAGGGTCAATTTATTCGCCTTTACTCTCTCTCTCTCTCTCTCTCTCTCTCTCTCTCTCTCTCTCTCTCTCTGCTGCTGCTGCTTACCGGAGTGGTTCCTACTCGTGAAGTTAGCTATGTTGTGTGTGTGTGTAACTGTGTATGTATTCAGCACTGACATTGTGTGTGTGTGTGTGTGTGTGTGTGTGTGTGTGTGTGTGTGTGTGTGTGTGTGTGCACCGCCTTTATAGAAGCTACAGCCTGCATAATAAAAAAAAAAAAAAAAAATCTTCTGCCAAGGCATTTATTTTTTATTTAGCAGGCTAAGCTAGAGAGCTAGTTGCTGCTACTGTATAGCCGACAGACAGACAAGGCACTGACACACACACACACACACACACACACACACACACACACACACACACACACACACACACTCTGAAGCATGCTGCACACAAATCCGTCCTTTTAGTTTTTTCGGCCTACATTTCTGCATGTTTTGTAAGAAGGAGCAGCAGCAGTAGTTCAGATTTTAGCTTTGGGACAGAGCTGAGGTGAAGTGTGTGTGTGTGTGTGTGTGTGTGTGTAAAGGAGGTTGGGGGGGCAGCTTAAAATGTTTTATTTTTGGAGCCCCCCCCCCCTGCATGGAAGAAGATCTTGCAAACTTGTTTTTCTTATGCAAAAGCCAGCAGCAGCAACAAGGATTCATTTGGAGTTGGATGTAATTTTTATTTTTTTACTTTGCAGCGTTGTTGCAGGAGCCTCTTTCTTTTTTTTTTCTTTTTTAATTTTCTAGGTTGGCATAAATCTTTCTGACTTAAATTCATAGCACACATCATAGGAAGTAGCATCCTAGCTGACCTAGAAAGCATAAATCAATGGGTGGGTTTTTTTTTTTTTTTGGGGGGGGTTGAAAATAGGACAGTTTTTCTACGTCAAATTGTTTCCTTTAAGATATTCAACAACTGGAGGTTTATATACAGGATTTAACCATCAAGTGAACTCTGTAGCTGTTGATTACCCTAAAAAAAATGACATTTGTTAAATTGAGGTGCAATTCTTTCCCTTTTTTAACCCTCCCTCCACCCTCTCTCTCCCTCTCCCTCTCTCTCCCTCTCTCTCCTGTGCTCTCCTGGCTGCATCAGGAGGTCTGGTATAAAAAAGCCTGTCAAGCCCACAGTGGCCACTTTACTGTCAGTCAGGGAGGTCAGACAAGGAAGGGAAGCTCAGGGTGCAAGGAGACACACAGCGAGCAGCCCGGTGAGTGAGGATGCAAACAAACAAACAAACAAACAAACACTTGTTGTGCAACATTTTAGCTGCTTTTAAGAGTTTTAAGAGATGATTTAGTCTTGTGCGTATATGTATATGTTGGAGCAGATTAGCTGCACCAGGCCTGGGGCAACAGGAACGCAGAACTTTGCCTTATTTTTGTGTGTTTTTGTGTGTGATTGTGAAGCGTTGTGTGGATGCATTGTGGAGAATTTCTTGTTTTACTGAAGGTTTTTGCAACAATTTGATCACCGCCTGCAGCTTTTTTTTTTTTTTTTTGCTTGGTTTAATTTCAACAGCCTAATGCCCAAGAGGCCATGCCTGCAGTAATTTCTTTTTTTTAATACATTTGAATATATTAGTTTGCATTAAAACCAACTGGGTTCTCAGCAGCAGAGCAGCAATTAAAAAAAAAACGTGCTTTCCAGATTGTAAATTGTCGCCTTAACAGTCTTCTTGAAAGAATTTCTATTCTCTTAACGTAAAATGCCAGATTGTTTGAAATGGTAGAATAAATCTCTAATTATTTTTTAAGTTGCCTCGCTGCTTTTTTCTAATTGGGATTTCGTGAAGAATGAGCTGTTTCAGGGATTCACTGCTTCCAAAATCAAATTGTGACACAGCAAAAGGGATATTGCCTCTGTTTGTGCTCTGAAACCAAACAGGACAACTGTCTGTGCAGCATGCAGAGAGTGTGTGTATATACTGTCATTTATAAATGAATAGAATAAGACATTACTTTTATGTGTGCTCTGCTTCAAACCAGAGTAATTTAGCTCTTCATGCCATCTGTTTTTATTCTTTATTTTTTTTGCTTGTGCGTTTTTAACAACAGTGAAAAAGTATGAATTTATTCCTGGAGGTTTGTGCTTTCTTCTAATGTAAAATACCTTCTTATCAGTGTATTCAGAAGCTGCTGCATGCCTTGTGGTCCCATTTAAAAGCAGCTGTGTGTGTGTGTCTCTTTGCTCTTGTCGGTGCAGACTGCAGTGTGTCGTGGTCGAGTTGGTTGCCTGGGTCGCTGCTGCTGCTGCTGCTGCTGGCTGGGAGACTTCCTGGGCTTCTTGAGCGGCCCTGAAGGATGACCGCTGCACGGCTCGTTGCTGAATCCCGGTGAACGAACGGCGTCTCATGTCCAAACGGCGGAAGGATGGCTCATGGCAAAGTGACCATCACGGTGGACGAGTACAGCTCCAACCCCACACAGGCCTTCACACACTACAACATCAACCAGAGCCGCTTCCAACCTCCACATGTCCACATGTAAGTGCACACACACACACACACACACACACACACTTTGTGGATCACCTGCCAGGAGCTTGTAAGAATTCAGGATATTTTTTGTACCTACTATTGTGAATTCACATATATATTTTTTTATCCTGCCAGTTTTAAATCTTAAATCAAATATATATGGACACATTTAAGACATCTAACGTTTTAAATATACATTCATTCAGTCTTTTTTTAAAAATCTATTTGTATTTATTTTCACATTTTATGTTTTGGTAGTTTCAGACCGCTTTTGTATGAAGTTTTAAACAAGTTAATAATCCAGACTGTGCAAAGAAAAAGCAGAAATTAAGACATTTTTAAGGTGCAGCAGGAAGCCAATCAGCATCCAGTTTGATGCAGAGTCTTTGTTTATACTTTGATTTAATTGGCTCAAGCTCAGAGAGGGTATGGTGGCCAGCGAGGACAAACTTTGAGAGTCCACAAACTGCACTGTGTGACATTTAAGGCAATAAAATGTTACTGTTAAAGTGTGCAGGGAGTGTGGCAGGTGAAGCATATTGCACAAACACTGACAACCGAATGCTTTCTGCGGTTCACGCAGATTTGAGCTTTACTGACTCTGCAGTTTTTTGTTTTTTTTCTGCCTGTCATGTGTCGCGGCCGGCTCGCCGCTGTTCCTTGCGGTCACTCTGTGAGACTGTTATCATTTGTGCCATGTTGTCATTGTGGTGCATGAACACTTTGTCCGCATTAGGGCGCTCTCTTTATTTATTTATCAGACCAGTTACTTAGCATTGCTCTTGTCTGATGTGGTTACTCTCTGCCTCTCATTAGTGGGTCAGAGCGCTGTGACCCGTCAGCCCTCGCCACGTACACACTCATCAGAGCACTGTGTGTGTGTGTGTGTGTGTGTGTGTGTGTGTGTGTGTGTGTGTGTGTGTGTGTTTCATCTGTGGACAGATTTTAACACAGAGCAGCGTGTTTGTGTGCTTTGTGTCGTCTCCCAATTACAGCAGTTTGGAGCTTTTTATAAAAAGGCTTGTGAGTGATTGTTGGTTGTGGTTACGTGCACAGTGTGCTTGAGGTGTTTTACACTCACGGAGCGTGTTTTGTAAAAAAGTTAACCTGCAGGAGAGACAGGAAGTGATTGAAGAAGATCAAGGCTGGCTGCTTTCATTGTCATAGTGGATTTGTTTGTCACATCATTTTAGTTTGCTCTCTTTTCTTTATTGGGTAATCTCGGTGGGATTTGGCTGCTTTTAGATGCACAATCTATTTATTTTTATTTGAAGAAAAGCAGACACACGTTCCTACGGCCTCTTTTTAATTCCTCTTTGGCACCTTCTGCATTACACGTGCAACAAGTAGGGATAAATAAAATATTTAAAAATATGACATAATTAAATATGAAGCGTGTCGGTGCTGATTTTACGCTTCAGAACAACTTGACGTTAATTTAGGTTTTAGAAAGTCACACACTGAACAGGCATCAATGTGAGAAAATTGAGCTCATGCGAACACGCTACACGAGTGTCATTGTAGTCTTTGTTACAGACAGATTTGAACGTTATGTAAATACAACACTGCAATCCTCGAGTCCTTACACATAATATAATTGTTGAGGATAAAAACGCAGTTAGAAAAGGAAAATAGCAATTCCACGGATTGTCAAGTCCAGTTAAAAAAGATGCACAAACAGACTTATGATTGACAAACAGTTTCTTTACCGCAAGTTTAAGACTCGTCTCTACCAGTTGCTGCATTGATCCTGAGACAGTGTTCCAGAAAACAGCAGCACTTTATAAACATATATTTTTGCCTTTGAGCCCAAATATCTAAAGGGACTAACATTAATTGAGTTACTGCATCTCTTATTGCATAATTATGTCAGTCTGATCTGATCTGATCTGAAAGTAAAGCAGAATTAGAGACATAAATGGAGTTTTTTTTTAATTGAAATGAATGGACAAGAGACAGGAAATGCTGTTCAGTCTTTTCCCGTAGTCAGTCCTTCGCCGTGAACGGCGCTCAGGTTGCACGTGTGCGCAGATCTTCGTGTTACGTTGAAGTGGAAGGGAAGTGGCGTCTGCGTCGAGTTGAACCGATGATACGTACAACGTCGTGCCAGACGTGATTAGATTATGCAGATACATAAAGGAGACAGATTAGAGCTCTAGAGGAAAACTTGGGCACCAGTGTAAGATCTGTGCAGACTGAAGAACAACCTCACTTCTGGCATCAACAACATCTGGCAAACAAGTTGTTATTTTTTTATAATTTTGTTTACCTCAAACACTCAGATTCCCACAATTCTGTCTGGATAATCGTGTTCATGTAAACAGGATTATTTTGGGGAGATGGTTAAATTATGGAATTGTGTAAACAGCTAAATGGAGCTCTTACCTTCCTCCCCGCTGCTGGCAGCGTTCACATTATTGTGCCACTGTGTTGTTTTGGGATTCCTCAGCTGTGAAGCAGTGCTGCCAGCACAACGGGCGCAGATGAATGTGGAAAAGGAGACGAGGTCACCTAGCCGTTTGTGTTACGTCAGTCCATTTTAATGGTTGACAAAGACGGCAATAAATCAGGTCAGACGCTTCAATCTGAATGGCAGTTAACACACGGCAGACAGCACAGGGTTCACCAGAAACAGTTTCTAGTTTGATGTTTGAAGAGGCTTCCTCAATTTTTTTTTCCGTATGACGAGGCAAATAACAGATGGTACAAACAATATTTTCAGGCTTTACAGAACATGACAGAATGACCTCCGCAAAAGGTTCCATTTTGGCTGAAATTTCACCGCTTATTTTTAGATTTATTATTATTTTATGCCTCTGCGATTGACGTTGACAGGTTTTGTTTTCGGTTCCCTGGAAAGTCTAGGTATGGTTCATCTCAGGGCTTTAATTCTGCAGCCTTTCACCGGTTGACCTTTTCGTGAAGTTCAGCTGCAGACGCAGCAGAGAAACCTTACATAAAACCTCTTTGTCGGAATAAAAGGACAAACAAGCAAAGTGGGAAAAGAATGAATCTGCCTGATGTTGAAGAGGAAAACCCCCAACAATGATCAAGTTTCTAAAAAGTGGATCATCTATCATCTGGAGACGGTTTAGTTTTATTCCAGATGACGACAAACAAGAACAGATTGTGGATGATGTTTGCCTTGTAAAAGAAGTAGCTGTTTATTAGGTGTGTTTAGTAAAAAAAAGGATGTATTAAGAGTCAGACAGCAGGAGTGAAAACAAGATTTCTTTCAGCTCCTGCTGGTCTGAAAAACTCACAGCCATGAAAAATGAAAGGTTGTCAGTGTGTCTTTAAGGTGCAGAAATGCCGTTAAAACGTCCTGAAACTTGGAACATATAACCCCGCTGTTTATCTACATAATCAGTATAATCATTTGTAGTGCATGTTGTACAGTCCTGCTGGGCTTTCCATTTTCACTGTGGTAGTGTTCGGAGGTGAAGCCCCAGTAAGGAAAGGGGATGTGTTGAAGCCGTGGGGCCTCTCAAGCAGATATGTGTTTGGATAAATACATTAGGCTGTTTCCTGGCTTCCACAGAGCCTGCAGTGTTTTACCCTGCCATTCTTAAACTCAGGACTGGGAACCCCGGGATCACACACTCCTATAAGCCCATCCCCCCGCTATGTTTAAGTGCTTATAGAATACGCGCTCTGTTCTGGGAAAGTAAAGGCTTGTTTAGATTTAAGAGATAATGATCCGACTTTGCTTGGGGGTTCTCACTCACTTGCATCCACACGGCATTTGGACATAAATAAAAGTTGTTGCTTCTTTTAAAGCAAAGAGAGTGAGGGGGTTGCCTGCCTTTTGAAATACAATCCCTGCTCTAATGCCCCCCCCCCAGACAGAATATTTAGATTTCTGTGATGGAGTACAGCAGCGCCTTTTGTGTGGTGTGGAAGGTATCGCTCTCTGAACCTCATATGAAAACATGCATGTAAGAGCGTGTACACAGAGGTTGACACACACACACAGTGGCAGTTATAGGCTAATGCTCAGGAACGTGACCCTGAAGTCAAAGTGGGCTTTCTTCGGGAGCATGGGACGTCTCTCTCTCTCTCTGTCTGTCTGTAAGTGAGCGACAGACTCAGTCCAGCCCTGTTTGTGTCTGGTTTATTTTTCTGCGCCGTCTGTGTGTGTTTTTTTTTCTTTCTTTCTTCCCTCTGCCCCCTCATCGTCGTCTCGTGAAATGAAATGCTCAGCAACTTGGAACATATGCTTCGAGTTGGGACACTAATGGCTTCAAATCCAATTTGAGCAGGATCTGGGCCAGACTGCGGGAAGGCCCGACACACAGACGCAGACGGACAAACTGACAGAGAGTTGAAACTGAAAGGGGTTTTCGACTGGAGATCTGGGGGTGTTTTATTTTATGATTTTTGCCCTTAAATAGTTCAAAAATGTCTTGAATTTAAGCACTAAAGAAGTCTTAAGATGTCTCAAATCCTGTTATTGGAATCCAGAAGAAGGTTAGCGGCAAATAATTTTTTATTATAGGCTGCAACCCAATGATTATTTTCATTATCAAGTACTCTGTTGATTGTTTTTTTGTTTTTTTTCAATTGATCCTTTTTTAAACGTAAGTAAATTGACCGTCACAATTTCTCACAGCCCATGGTGACGTTTTCAGATTGTCTATTCTGTCCTGACAACAGTCCAAACCTCAAAAATATCCCCCGTTTACAATAATGAAAAACAGAAAAGCAGAGAGATGCTGGAAAGAGCAAATGTTGTGCAGTGTTGCTTCATACACGCTGATTAATTTATCAAAATTGTCTGCAATTCATTATTAATTGACTGATCTTTTAGGCGCAAATCTTAGTAAATAGAAACGTGACCAGTTAAGCGTTTTATCCATTTAGACAACTGCAAAGTGTGTAGAAGAAATCAGCCATACTGTGGTAGTTTTCTTAAAAAGTCAGCCTGAATCAGTGGAGGGAGAAAGTGATCTAAACCCTAAATAACGCAGAGTTAATAAAGTCTACCACATTAGATTGTGAGGGGATGCTGTTGTTTGTGGTTGATCTTGATCGCAGATGTGTTGGCATTTCTCACTCAGTGACTGAACTGCATTACGCCATTAACGCCTTTAGTGTTAATTTATTTAATTTCCACCGGATGCGTGCACCACGCAAGCCAAGAAAGCAGAGTTAGTGGAGAAAGCCGACTCCTTTGCTGCCAGAGTCAGCGATGTGAGACAACCTGGAGAGAGCAACCAGGGGCCACCAAGTTGTTGAGTTTTTGTCACGTTGAGTTTTTCTAAATGGCACCTAAAGTGGGACTCAGTGGGCTGAGTTAACAGCTGTCAGAGCATTCTGTTCCCTTTTTAGTTTCACAGTCTGCCCGCTTTTTGCCACCAGCTTTGTTTTTGTATTTCAGGTTTAAAAAGTTCAATTTCAACTTGTCAGCAGTGTGTCGAAGCGCAGTAACTCCTGTAGATATCTACTCCTGTAGAACTGAGTGCCGGATCCAAATTTTGATGTTTCCATTATAGCTGGAACATTTTCAATATTGGTGTAAATACAATATCTTTAGTTTAGATACTGATACCAAAATAAACTTGTAAGTTAAGAAGGTAGAAGTTATAACTCCTTACCTTGAGGAATGTACAAATGTTTTTCTGCTAAACTCATAAGCCAAATTTGTCAAAGCAGCTGCATATGAATGTTTCTGAAACAAAATGAGCAAACATTTTAATCTTATAAACTAGTCTTTTAGTACTTGAGTGTTACTGATACTCTGTGCTACAAACACATTTTGGTTAGTACTTTTGGACACGAAGAGGGGCCTGATTTAAAGGACCAGTGTGCAGGATTTATTGTCATCTAGCGGTGAAATTTCATATTGCAACTAGCTGAAAACAGCTCAGCCTTGCAAGCCTCTAGGAGAAACTACGGTGGCTGCAAAAGGCGTGAAAAAGGCCCTAACTAGAGCGAGTGTTTGGTTTGTCTGTTCTGGGCTACTGTAGAAACATGGCTGACTCTGTAGATAAAAACGTCTCATTCTGAGGTAATGAAAACACAAAGATTATTATTTTATGAAAACATACCTATGAATATTATATTCCACTTCTGCCAATAGATCCTCCTACATTTTACACGTTGGACATTTTTAAGGGAATTTAAAGAAGAATATTGACTCAAAATCCTTTTAGTGACATGGATTGAGTCTTTATGTACAACCTATAAATGTTTTGAGGAAGAAAAGATGGTGCCTTGTCCATTAATTTTCTATATCGGGACACATCAGAGTAATATTGCACAAAGCAAGAAGCACTGTTGTTGTGGTTACCTGATTTTAGAAACGATGTATAAACTCAGCAGCCAATCCTTGTAAACGCAGAGGAGATGCTGCATCCCGACGACATGGCGAGCCTTTGAACATACAGGGTTAAAATGTTCTTTACGTTTTTTCTTTTTTTTCAGGTTGTTTACTCTTTATAAAACATCATTCACTCAAGACACGTGAGCTATAATACATTAATTTTAATGCTGGAAAATGGAAATTCTTTAAACCCCTCCCTCCCCCCCTCCACTTGTCCAAAAAAATATTTCACATTTAACAAACTCCTTCTCCTCCAGATGCCTTGTTAATTATTCCCGCCCTCTGAATAATTGAGGAGCTCGTAAGTATGAATCATTTAATGACGCCGCCGCCTGCATCCATACACGTGGATATTCTGACACAAGCTGGTGAGGAAACGGCACCAGAGGAACACAAGCCTTCGCACATTCATTTTAACACCGTCCTGGTTTTTATTAATGAACTCCTTGAGAATCTTTTATGTGCCGTATTTCCTTTTTCCTAATATGTTGGAGCAGAGCTGTAAATGCGGTCGAGGAAACTGTTGGGAATTGTGATTTCTTTTTTATGGGATCCGTCGTGCACAGTGAGAGAGGCAGCGCCAGTTTCACAGTTGAGGCTGTAACGCGGTGGAAAATCAACATTTCTTTTTTCTACATTAATGAGTTTGTGTGTTGAAAGGAGGGAGGATGCTCAGCATGTTGAGTCACGTGGCAGAGCGAGCTGGTCTAGGTGCTCGGATGATAATTAAACGGGACATTTCCATCTATGTGTTGGTAATAGTTGCCTTACTGCTCATGTGACTCCATTTTCAACACCAAATGGACTGTCCAAGAATGGACCCTGTGTCTTTTCTTGTATCATGTTGTGGATGAACAAGTTAAACCTTGTTTACGCAAAATCTTTCAGCAGCGGGGGTTGCTTTGAAGATGAAAATGCTCACATAATTGACAGTTTAATTGTGGAAAAATTGACTGAAATGTGGACATTTCAAAACTCCCCGTGTTGTCTAATTTGTCTCTGTTTTTTCACCTTCTCCTCCAGCGATAGTTGCAGTTATTAGATCTTAGATAGAAGCACAAACAAGAAAGAACTAAATGTTCCTCCTTATCTTTTGAAGTGTTTGCTTCATGTTTTGCTGCTGCCGATGAAGCTCTGCGGTGTTTCCACTCGTTCCACTTATTTTCCCATTTTGCTAAATTTTGTCATCACAACTATAAAATAACACTCATTTATCTTGGTTTTGAGAAACATAACTGTTGAATTTAATGTTTGAGTTCAAACATTTGTTTTTACTTTCTCATTGCTTTGCTTTACCAAGTAGCACCAGTTACAAAGTCCAGAGGTTTTCATTGTTACGGTTTTTTACTGTAATTGTTACAATACTTTATTATTTGTGGTGCAGCTACAACCTGTAGGTAAACTCTATCCTGGGTCTGTTCTTGTTTGTGGTCGTCTGGTTTAAAACCAAAGTGTCTCCAGATGACAGATGATGATCCACTTTCAGGAACTAAAACAAGTTCAGGATTTCGTTCCCTAACCTTTTGTCTGATCTGGTTTTGTTCTGTTGCTTGTTGCTCTGATTGTCCACAGAAACTTTGTGTGAGGTTTCTCTGCTGCTTGGTCCGCCTTTATGTTTGTTTGGGTCACATGGTTGCGATTGGTCATTTGTAATGGAAAAACTTTGATTTCAGACCTTTTGAATCCCTACCCACAACCCTCGATTTGTTTTTCATCGATTCAAATAGATCAAATAGGTCGGAAAAACAACCAAGCCAGTCGGCTTTTGAGACGAGATTAAGGTGGCAGCGTTCCAACCTTCTTGCTCCAGTGCCAGAATCTGCTCCAAACAAAAAAGTGTGTCTGATGATGATTGTTGTGGGTCGACTTGCAGAAATAATGACTCTTGAATCGACATAACAAACGCTAAAGGACCAGTACGTAGAATTTAGTGACATCTAAAACCTCACCCTCACGCTCCTGGTACAAGCGTGTTGGAGAAACTACGGTGGCCGCGACACTCGTACGAAGAAGAAGTGTTTGGTTTGTCCGTTCTGGACTACTGTAGAAACATGGTGGTTCAACATGTTGGACTCCGCAGCAAAGGACCCACACATAAAAATGACTCTTTCTAAGGTAACAAAAACACAACACACAGATTCTCCTAAATGTTAAACACTGGACCTTTTTAAGTTAGCAGCCATTTTCTTTTGCGTGGACTGAAAATGACATGTTGGGGCGGATATGTCAGACCCAGCTGAGAGCAAAATGACCCCCTTTCCCTAACAGAAAACCGCCAACGTGAACACAATGTCAGGCTGAATAATGAAGTGAAAACGAAATAGAAATTCAGTCTGATTATCAGCCTATTGATGTACAACAATAGGACTTTTTTGGGAATTGAAAACACCTCGGTAGCCTGGAAATCTATGATTATTAATCAATGGCGTGTAAAATAAAAAGCATTTCCAATTTATAGTGCAGCCTCCTGTTACCCTCTCACCTCGCCATCCCTTGTCCTTTTTTTTCCCACCCAAACAGTTTGTGGAGGAGCAGCAGTCAGGCTTCAGCTCTCGTGTGAACAAAGAGCCAGTCCCATTTTCGTGGCCTTTTGTTTCTGCCTGCCTGCCGCTGCTCACCGGCAGGAGTGGAGGGGCTTTTGTAACAGGAGAACCCTTGATTAAGTTCCCTCTCCACCCCTGACCTGCTGCTGGAGCCCGGCGGGACGGTAGTGGTGGTGGTGGAGTTGATGGTAGTGGGGAGGGAGGGGGGTTAAGTGACAGTTGACATTGGACAGGTCTGCTGTTTTTGAGATTGAAGCCCTTTTGATGTCTTTGAGATTTTGGCCCCTGAGCCCCCCGAGCCTGGCATCGTGGGGCACGATCTCCCGATGATGTCACTTCCCCCCTTGACATGAAATGGAGGTAAAGCTGGCCCGAGCCTGCAACTTCTCAACGTGACAAGCTGAAGTGCGCTGAGTTTACCTTTACCGGTAATCAGTGTTTTGTTTATAATACACGTGACTCGTTTCCACAGTCATATTTATTCATTGGAAGCTCGTAGACGCTCTTTTTCTTTTCTGTAAGGCGTTCAGAAATCAGCGAATGAATCCCTCCTTCAGAAGAGGAGATTTAATTTCTCCTGTGAATGATCAGGGAGGGATCAGAGGAGTTGCAGTTGTTGTTGGGACCACTTCCATCTTTTAAAAAACTTTCTGGAACATTTCCCGTCCGAACCAGCTTCGATTGATCTTGATGGAAAAAGAAATGATGATTTTTAAGTAGGTTTTCATAATCGTGTTTCTGTTTAAAGAGAAGCCGCAACTTAATGTTTTATTTGGTCTGTGTAATCTCACATTGAATCATTTGTTTGTTTCTTTCGTTAAGAGACGGGTAACTGTGTGGTACATGCAGCATCACGCTCTGCACAAGCGGTATGATGCGGGTATTTGCGTATGTTTTGCACGGGCGATGTGTGTTTTTACCTTAATAACTAACAGTCATTTGTCAAAGTAATACTCTTACTGTTTCAAGGACTACGTTTAAAGTGTACCTTTAGATATAAATTTGCTTTTCTACAAGCCCTCTTTCATTTTACAAGGACTTGGCCGGATAAAGAAGTATTTAAATAATGTGTAAAACAAGATTATGAATCCGATCCATTGCTAGGTAACACACTAGTTATCTTTAGTTTTTGCTCCGCACCAAAACAGTATTGAAGTTTAATACCCACTTCTAATTGTGTGAGAATATCTTCTAAAAGCTGTATTATTTTTTGGTTTTCCAAAGCTGGATATTTACATATGTTGCATATTCCTGGATACAAGGAAATATGTCTGAAAATAGCTACAGGAAGCATTTGAATGCTGCCTCACAAAACATGTCTGATAACCTTTGCTTGACACAGTGCCGTAAGGTGAAGCTGTCAGGTTTTTTTAGTGGTTTTTTTATGTGCACTCTCTCTGTTGTGAGCGGTGTTGTCTATCCAGGTGAACACTACTCCACTAGTTTATTCTCCCAGCAGTCTGCTCGTTGGTGTTTGGCCCCGGGGGCCACAGGGTACCCGTCTCCTCAGCCTTCCTCCCATCAGCCCTGCAGCCAGGCGGACTGTCAGCAGCACAATTAAGGGCTCTGCCGTAATGAAAGGGGCATTAGCAGAAGCAATTTATTTCCCAGCGCTGTGCCGGAAGGTTTCTCTGGTGCTGATATTCCGACGCAGGCTTTGTGTGCCTTACTCTGCCATTATGGGAGGGATGAGGAGGACGCACCCTGCCTGAACAAATGGAGTAAAGGGGGAGAAAGAGGGGGAAGCATCAAGGCAAAAGGCCATCATTCACCATTCTTAAAAATGAATTCTCATTTGAATGTTTTTTTTACCGTGTTTCTTTTCATTTTTGTTGCGTCTCTCTTGTGAATTTCTATCATTCTGCATCTATATTCTGGTTGTGCTTTTGCCCCATTTTTCCTGTTCGGTTTTCTTGTTTGCTTGTTCTCGTCTCCCACCTTTGCCTCTTTCTCCGCTCCCTTGTGCACCCCCACACCCACCCCCACCACACTACACTCCTCTCTGTTATTTCTGTGTTCATTTTGTTCCTCTGAAGTTTATTGAATTAGCGCAGACAGCTGAAATGCAGAAGATAAGAGAGGCGCTCTCTCTGCTCCTCTCAGAGAAATGGTATTGCACCGTGGATGAGTGAGCTGTGTGTGTGTGTGTGTGTGTGTGTGTGTGTGTGTGTGTGTGTGAGAGAGTGTATTGGAGGGGGAGGGGAACTGATGCAGAGGTTATAGACAGAGGAAATGGGGAGCATTGTGTTTTGATGTTTTTCCTGAAAGAGCGATAAAGACGGTGTGAGCTCAGTGAAAGAACAGTTGCTATTTTGTCTCCGGTTCAGCTGTGATTATCTTTTAAATGCACAGGTCTTTTAGCGTAGTAGACATACAAACATCAAATTTTCTCTGACAGCCTTTGTTGTGAAGTTGGAGAAGGAGGCGGTGAAGTACAGAGGTCCGTTTACAGCTGCTGGGATTATAGTTCTGATCATTGAAGGTGTGTTATAGGGAGAAATAGTGGGTCTGTCAGCGCACCCTGATGGATTTAAGTCACAATGAAACTTAACTTTTTTTGTAAATGATTGTCTGCATTATGATATATCTGGTGTTGACTATTAAACAGGTAAAAAGTACAAATTATTATGTCAGGAATAGTAGCAAATGCTGCTATAAATAATAAGAACATGTTGAAAGATAACTTATCATAATGATTTTTAATTGATTGAAAAACAATGAAACAGAATCTGCAAATCTTCACATTTGAGACACTGGAACCAGAAAATCTTTTGCCTTATTTGCTTCTTAAATTACAATAATTGATAAATTTAAATGTTCTGTTAATCAACTAATTGATTAACTGGCAAATAGTTTCAAGCATTAAAGACATATTTTAGTGTTAACATCGTGCTACCAGAAGCAAACGTAAGCTTTCCTGACAGTAATTCAGTTAAATTCAATTCAATTTGATTTGTATAACACCAAATCACAACAGAAATTATCTCTATTAACTTTTCAAATTGAGAAAGTCTAGACTGTACTCCTTTTTTAAAAAATTATTTACAGAGACCCAACAGTTCCCAATTCCATCATCCAGTTTTCTCTTTCCAAAACATTGTGATTGTCAGTCACAGAAATTCTGTTTGCTGATGATTTTAATTTCCATGACCTGAATCTCACGTCCAGTGGAACGTGATCGCAACAATAAGCTGGCGTTTATTGCAGACACACACACACACACACACACACACACACACACACAAATCACTGCCCATAGAGTGGGGTTGATTGTAGCTTTGTGTTTCTGCCCGCCTGTGAACCAGTGAGTGTACGAGTCTTGATCCGGTTCGCCGTGTACGGACAGGGCAGCTTTAGTTGATTAGCCGTCTATGTCCACATTTCCCCTGTTTGACCCCGGAGGTTTTAGCTGGCTGTGTACCCCGCTGGTGGGCTCATCGATGAGAAATCATTAGCAGGATGACTCCATTAACAATGAAGGAGAGCGAGGGAGGAGCTGGAGGCTAATCCTTCCTGCAGCAGGTGGCGGCAGGTATAAAATGGACAGAGACTGTGATTGACATGTGTTCCTGTCTGAGACAAGTGGAAAGCTCAGAGGTCGTTGACCCCATTAACCCTGCTAGGACTGGAAAGGAGAGTGTGTGTGTGTGTGTGTGGGGGGGGGGTGCTGAATATTCAACCCAACCCCTGTCTACATACTTTTTGTCTTAGACTAAGACTTAGTTTGGACTCTTTTTGTTCCATTTAAAGGGGATTTTCATGCTGCAGCATACGGGGATATTTTAGACAACAATGTTCTTCCAACTTTGTAGCAGAGTTTGGCTCTTTCTTGTTTAAATATGCACAAAGCCAGCTCCGTACAGAAACAGTTTTCCAGTTTGATGTGGAAGAACTTGACTGGCCCTGACCTCAACCCCCCCGTTCAAAACCTTTGGGATGAATTAGAACGCAGAACCCGAGCCACCAACATCAGTGGCTGACCTCACTAATACCCTGGTGGCTAAATGGGAGCAAATCTCTGCAGGCAACGTCTCTCAGAAGAGTGGAGGCTGTTATAGCAGCATAGCTCATGGCTTTGGAATAACATATGGGTGTAATGCTCAGGTGTCGGCATTCCTTCATTGATTATTCACATACTTTTAGCTGTGTAGTGTGTACAATATACTGTAGAGCTACCTGTTATATTAAGTATACATTATTTATTATTTATAGCACTAGATATAGATATAGATTAAAGCTATTTCTGTCTTTTTAAAAACAACAACAGACAGAATCGGTCTGCAGATCTGTCACAACAATCGTGTTCTGTCACACATCTGTCAAATTAACAGCAATAATATCAAGAGCAGAATAGGCAGATGTAAAGATTAGTGAGTTAATTCTGGGAAGCATGTGAGGTTGTGTCCATTAAATTGTTGTTTGTACACACAAGTCCTCCAATACAGAGAAGGTCAGTTGTTAAGGTTAGTTTTTAATGCCAGTCTTTCTTGTTTTTTCTTTTCCGGTGAGAAATCTTCTTTTATTTAAATTGTATTTAATTGTTTACTCGAAACTTTAAAGCTTTCTTCTGGGGAAAAGAATATCAACAAAAAAAGTTAAAGGGCTGTTATAGTTTTGTCTTTAAGAGCTCAGTGAGTTGATGTAGATGTTTGACAAAGGGGTGGAAAGACGAGGGTTATACGAGGGATAGAAGTGCCGAAGCTGCTCAAGATTTACAGCGTTAATTGTCTCAGTTTTGTCTTTTTTTACTTCCTTTCTTTAATAAAATGTTCGATTTCACAGAGAGATTACAGTTCTGCAGTGCTTCCTTCACTCAGCTCTTATTAATACATGAGAGGCATGCATGTAGTTATCTCTTGTAGTGATGGATAGTGGGGTGTAAATGCAACTAATACTGTAATGTATGATAAGAGCTCCTTAGCTGGACAGTTTTTTGGCCGTGCAGCAAACAGCCTCGGTCTGTTTTGGATGGCGTGAATACTCGGGAGGTTTTCAGGGGAAAAAAAACTTGAGGAAGTGTTGTAATCAATCACGACGATTATGCGGCTTCCTTAAAGAGCTCGACGAGTCAGAGGGCGACATAGGCGGCGACCTTCTTATCTGCCGTGAGTAAAGTGTCACGTTTGAAGAAGCAAGCTCGGGCTGAACTTTGACCCCGTTTACTTGTATGTTTTTCCAAAAGGCCACGGAGCCAAGTGTGCTCAGTCAAATTGAATATCCTCCTACAGACATCAGAGGCGCGCTCCTCCGTCCCTCCTTCTGTCTCTCCACCGCTGATTTATACTTCTCTCACTGTTGTGCTCTTCTGTATGACACATGTAACCAATAACTGTCTATGGGTTCCATCCAGTTGTTTTAACATTTACCTTGTATAGTTTTCCAACCTGTAAGCATTTTAGGGGCAAAGAACCTCAAGGTTGATAGTTTTATTTAAGCACTGATATTATAAATGTGCTATGTATGTGATTTACAGAGGCTACGGGGCTTTTTATGATGTTACTGGAGGCTCTAATGTTAATAGTCACGCCATAAAATGATATTGAAGTCTTTTTTTCAATTCACATGAACGTTCTTGTTGAATCTGCCTCATTGCGTAATGTGAATAAACTTAAACACAAGATGTTAAAGCAGCAATGATTCTTTTATTTTTTTTTTAAAGTAAAGCAAAGTGAAACAGAACAAATTAGCTTGATTTTCAAAGAGGAAATTGTTTTCGTTCCCCAATGTGGAACATCTCCTGTCATCTGTGAATGTTTGCAATTAAAATCACAACAAGTGTATGACAGTAAGAATCAAAACAAAGTGTCTGGCTGGTGTTGGAGCTAGAAATACTGCACTTTGTGATCAAAGTGAAAATGAAGTGCCATGATATAATCTTAAAATGGGGACAGATAAATTTGATTAACAGTCCTGTTTTTGAGCAAAAAAAAAAAAATCTTAACGCTGATTTGTGCTGTGAAGTTGCAGCTGTAGGTGAGGAGAAGTTAATGCACTGAGGTTTCTCTGCCGAAGGATCACAGACGTTTCTTCATCCAGCAGATATTTCTGCAGCCACAGACCTCGGTTTTGTGTCAGCTCCAATGTCATGGCGGATTTGAGAGTGTGCTCCTGCCCTCCTCGAGCGCATTAGCATTTCTCCTCTCCCCCACTCTTTTCCCTCCGCAGTCTTCTCTCTGATGTCACGCCGAGGCTCAGACATGTTAACACGAACCTTCATGCTAACGCAGTTCAGTCCGTCACTGGAGAATATTCTTTTACCTGCTGCCGGAGCGCAAGAAGACTTTTTCATTTTCACTGTCTCCGTTTACAATAGATCAGAGGCCTCTGCTGAACTCCTGAACTCCTGTATACATTACTAATGAACCTCTGGATTGTTATACAGTCATATGTTAACAGGAAAGACAGAGGCCCTCTCTCTTTGTATGTGTGTGTGTGTGTGAGAGAGAGAGAGAGACCTATGCAGCACTATCATGAAGGTTTCTTGGCCCGGGCCTGCTCTAATTGATAGGGGCTGCTGGTATTTACTTACATTCTCAGGGTGGATTAAATCTCAAAGGAAAGGGGAGGAGATGGAGGTTGTTTTTCTTCTGCCTTTGTTTTAATATGCACGTGTGTGTGTGTGCATTTATATACGTATATTTGTGTGTGTGTGTGTGTGTGTGTGTTTTTGTGGGTGTTTTGTCATCCCATGTGGTGTACGTCCTTCCTCCATGACGAGAACTGTCGAATCCTGTAAAGCAGCCTGACGTCCAGGCACCACAGAGCACCAAATCTAATCACCAGCTACCCTGCAATGTATGTGCTGCTCTGCTGGCTTAAGTTAATGCGTGTGTGTGTTTTTGTGTGTGTGTGTGTGTGTGTGTGTGTGTGTAGGAGCACAGAGACGTATTTATTGCACACAGTCAATAGTAAATATCATTATCTCTGTAGCTAGTTTTTCATTTTGTCCAGTGTGTTTAATATAGAGTCCAGGCCTGCTCGCTCTGCTCCTGGTCTCAGAGCAAAGTTGAGATCTTCCAGCTGAGCTTTAAAAGGAAGGACTGGAACAATGACTACCAAATACTTACAACTACCTTTCTAGCTACAAACTGAAGACTGACTGAAGGCTACAGACACAAAGCTACACAAACTATAAACTCTGTCTACTATCCTTGCTGCGACTGATTGGAGGCTGATCAGTTTTGGCCACAGTTCATTAAAAATGACAGCGGATTTCGGTGTCATTAAAAAGCAGTTTCCATTTAGAAGATTAATTTCAGTCAGTGTTGCTTCTGTCCACACTGTACATTTTGTGCTTGCTCAGGCAATCAGACAGAAATTGCATTAAAAAAAAAAGGTCCAATTTGAGTTGCAGATCCATGAGTTTGAAGGCTTGCACAGAGCCATGCACAGAGGTTAATAATATGTAGAAAGATGCTTTTGTTGCAATGATTGTAAGGTAAACACTAAAAAACAAGGCGTTCACGTTAAGTAATCTACCAGGATTTTGTTCTTGCGTGTTTGTGATTGGAAGCTGAAATTGATTCAACTTTTTAACCGAACAACCCCACATTTTTTGTGTGTTGGCACCCTCACTGTATCAGCTGAAGCCAGCATGTCAGAATCAGATCTTAAGCAGCCTCTTATTGGCCCGCGGCTTCCAATTCATCCAGTTTTGCAGAGGCAGAAACAACACTTGTGGGGGGACTCGAGATGCAGCGGGAATGCAGCTGCTGCAGACAGTGGTTACTGATCACAGATGGTGGTTAGACCACAGACAGTGGCAACAACAGATAAGAGTTGTGCGATATGGTGACATAAACAGGGAGATTAAATTTTGCTCTGCTGTTACTGCCGAGGTAGATTGTATTAGGTCCTTTTGGTCAATGTTGTAAATCAGAACGTGTGACTTCTTAGTGGGACCATTGAATTTACATGATTATTTCACCAGATTGGCCAAAAACACTCACTATTTTGTTTATAAATAGATCCTAATGGATTTTTTTACTATGAATTTACTATAAATCACAATATACAGGAAGATAAACTTGAATAAATGAATGGAGGAACATTACCAATCCAAATGCCAATATACAAGGCAAGAGGGGTCAATAGTTTCAATAGTTTGATGAAAATGATGTGACCAGATCACGGCCCAATTGAACAGTTAATGCAGTTAATTCTCCATCACCATCGCCATGACACCAAATGGGGCAATGTCTGTTACAAGAATGGTGTTCATCCCTTCATTAGAGTTCAGAGAGCTGACAAGAATCTTCTGGAGGCTCATGATTAGTAAATTAATTTGTCATTTTGGTTTTATCCAAATCGCCCACCCCTACTACAAACCTCTGACCACAGACAGTGACTGCAGATGGTTGCTGGACTACAGACTACACACAGTGACGACACGCTACAGATGGTGACCAGCTTGTCCACCGTTGTCCTATCACTAACAAGACCTTGCAAATGACTGTTCAACTCAAAAACAGAACAACAACAACAGATTCCAGGCTGTTGATGATGCTTTTCCACGTCTAATGTTCTGCTCAACATGCCCTAGAAATGGGGAATGGGAAAATTGCTTCCCAAATGATAACTCCTCAAATGCAATGTTGCCTCCCCCGCAATAAGATTTTCTTTTGTGCCGTGGTGCCTCTTTTCTCCATCTCTGTTAATGATGTCTTCTCCACTCTGAAACCTTTTGATTTCATCTTCTTCTGCGGCTGTTTTTATGCCATGTTTGTGCAAGTTAACTCTGTGTGTGTGTGTGTGTGTGTGTGTGTGTGTGTGTGTGTGTGTGTGTGTGCTTGTCAGGTTGGAGATTGCAGCGTTGATTATGTGTCTGATGTTGTCGACAGAGTGACATCCCTTCTAATGAAATAATGGTCTAGTGGAAGAGTGCTGGAAGATTGCACATTGTAGACTTCAATTACAGACAAGATGATTTTTTTTCCCCTCTTTCCTTTCAGTCGGAAAAAAAAGTACAGGTTTTTCTTCCTTTTTAACAGACGTGCTTACATCGAACAAAAAGGCTGAAGAAAAGGCTTTTTTTCCAGACAGACTTGGGTCTAAGTGTTTTTTCTTTATATAATGGATAGAAAGGACATGGCATGTCTTAATTCACCGTCTCTTTAGCCAATCTGATACCACAAAACAGCCATTGCCCTCCTTGTGTGCACAAATCAACCCAAACGCTGGTTGTTTTCCAGCCCAAACTACACATTTTTCACTGTTGTAATGTCTCCTCTTTTGTTTGAGATGCATTTTGCTCTGCTGCATGCATTATTCTGTGGACCATGTAATTTATTTTGCACAACAAATGATCTTTTTAAGGTGTGCCCCTTCTGCTATCTGGTATGAAATTAGCATACATTTCCTAAAAATATACTTCTGGATCGAGTACACCTTTTTAAAATATCACAAAGAGAGGAGAAAAAAAGGGCACAGTCTTTGAATTGTAGAAGAGAATAATGTTCAAAATTATAAAATGACTAAATAAATCAAGGGTAGACATCTCATGAATAAGTGGATATTGTCCCTGCTTGAAAGACTTTTTGAGTTTGGTCTTTTTGTTGGCGATAACAAGGAATCAAACATACTTGACTGATGACAGGGTCATTTGACAGGTGAGAAATCAGTTTCCTAGAACGCTTTTCAGATTGATAGCGTGAAGCTGTGCGGCGTGGGCCATCTCAGGGATTATGACAAAGTCACAACTAAAGTGGTAGAGCCGTTTTTTGCAGACAGTAAAATGTCTGAAAACGACTCAAGGGCTGAAAATACTCACAAACTGTGTCAACATATTCTGAAGTTGAGGGTAAACACCTGCAGTTAATGCACCTCAGCAATAATATACAGTATATTTTTTGCAGTTAAAGCCAGTTTATCTCTGTCTGCTTAACATTTTCACAGTATAATTTTGTAATCCATATCGTATGTGGTTGCAATTTTCCTAAATACTAATGCATATAAACATAATTTGAAATTAACTCCAGTTTTTAAGGCAGCATGTTATTAAAGGAGTGTTTCTAGGCAAAGACTCTTCTTGTTGGGTCAGAAAATGTAGCACTAATATGGATTAAACACAATAAAACAAGTATAAATCATTTATTATCTTAGTAGGTTGAACTTGTTGTTAATACTTTACAAAAAATTAATGATAGCACATCGTCTTTTGAGGAAAACTTGACTTGGAAAGGAAAGAAGAAGGGCGAGGCAACAAACTGTGATGAATGATTTACTGATACTACAGTTTTCTTTAGTTTTTTTTTACACTTTATGTTTCTTTACTGAAAGCTTCAGCAAAGTCAGACAGGCATCGTGGGGTGAGAGAGACGGGACGTCATGCAATAAAGTCCCCGTTGGGATTCGAACCTGGCAATGTTGCGACTACATAGCGTGTATCTTATAACCACAAGGCTCCCAGGATGCCCTGTATTATAGTTTTCAATAAATAAATGGTCTTATATAATTAAACAGTGAATATCTTTAAACAGGTACTGACATCTAACTAGAAGTTCAACCAATTATCCCACAGTTCAGAAGAACTTGTCAGACTATAATGAATCAAAATAAACATATCAGAATAATTCCCCTAATGTATCATTACTGAGGTAAATGTGTTTGTCAGGACATACAGTTTAAGGCTTTTCCACCAGCTCCACTTTCAACAGCTCTCTCTCTCTGTGTCTGTGTGTTTTCAGGGTGGACCCCATTCCTTATGACACTCCCAAGCCAGCAGGACACACCAGGTTTGTGTGCGTGTCAGACACACATTCGCGTACAGACGGCATCCAGATGCCCTACGGCGACGTGCTGCTGCACATGGGTGACTTCACCGAGCTGGGCCTGCCCTCTGAGGTTAAGAAGTTCAACGACTGGCTAGGTACTAAGCTGCTTCAAACACACACATTCATCTGCACGCCGCTGGACGCACGCATTATTTTCACTCTCGCTAACACGCGGACTGGCAACGGCACAAGACAGGTTGCAATCATAAGCGGTAACTGGACCACACAATGACCCGCCCCCTCCCCTCTTGACCCCACAACTGCTGTGGTAAAGTGTCCAGTTTAACCCCTCTGACCTAACACCCTGGCTAAGTTAACCTTTGACCTCTCCCTCTGGCCCCATGCTGTGGGTGGGAGCACTGTGCTGTGTGTGTGTGTGTGTGTGTGTGTGTGTGTGTGTGTGTGTGTGTGTGTGTGTGTGTGTGTGTGTGTGTGTGTGTGTGTGTGTGTGTGTGTGTGTGTGTGTGTGTGTGTGTGTGTGCGTCCATCCCAGCAGCCACTGTTACATTTCTAGACCCTCCAGACAAGAGCTCCCTCTAATGTAGTCATGTTTCACACGCACATACTGTCTGACATTCCCTCTAGCCATGTGCCTAAATCAATAAGCACCACCCACCACAATGGCCTTTAAAGTTTGAAGACATTTGAATTCTTTTGTCTATGTATTAGTCGTTTGTGCTTGTGTGTTGATGGGCAGTTGGCAGGTGAGACAAAACAACCTCTTGAAATTTAACAGTAGAAGCTAAATGTGAAAAAAAGACTGAACGCAATGAAAAGTATCTGCATTGCACTTGTATTTTAAAGTAAATGCAAAAAAAAACTTGCTCTGGGTGGCACAAATTGAGGTGAAGACATGCAGGACTTAAAAAATCTTTTAAAAACTTGTGTGCACCCGAAGCCTTGTGAGTCCAGTTCATGAACATATGGAGATTGAGATGTAAAAAGGAGAGACCCTGGAGGAAATGAATAAAAGAACATGAGTTCCTTGTGAGTTTAAAATCTGAATTTGAGCTTTGAGCTGTCACTAAAACACACACAGACATCTTCCCCACACAGCATTGGTGTGCACAATGGCTAGCCAGTTACACGGAATATCTCATGGACTTCAATCCGGCGGCTGAGGGCAAAATTCACTTTGTGTTCTCTCTGGACTGGAGTGTGCGCAAAAAAAGTAAATGGAAAAGAGGATAAGAAGGAGTAGACACCACAAGAAACAAAAAGCATAGAAGGAACTGACTGAAGATTAGCAGCAATGTTTACCTTCAAAATCCAGGCTCATGACACTTTACATGCTGGGAGGAAAGTACAGAAACCGTTTGCCGTTGAACCATGAGGAAAACTAAGTTAATTAATAATGTATAATTACAACAGAGACAAAAATGTTAGAGAAAACTGTTTATTTTTGAAAGCGTTTGACATATTTTCATTGCTCAAACCTATTTAAACCCCCATGGTTAAAGTGGTACTCCTCTCAAAATCTATGTTTTGAGTATCAAACACTCACCCTCTGCATATCTGAAAAGTGGCTGTCAAACTTTTGCCTCTCCAAAGACGACAGCGGCTGCATTCAGCCTGGATTCAAAGCAGCTACAGTGGATTCAAACATTGAGCAAGTATTCACAGCACAAAATGAATATCCACACGTCTATAGAAACTTACAACTATTCCTACAGCAGAATCTGCTTCTCGACTGTCCATCGGTATGTTCTCAGTCTCAAGATTAAGATTTTGAACATCTAACTCAAGAAATTTTGAGTGTGCCTGAATGCTTGTTGCGTTGTCTATTGGGGTCTTTATTTTGAAAAACAAGGCTCATCCTGCGCTTCCTGTTAAAACCCAGCTACTTTATCTCTCTCTAGACTCTCTCTGTCTTGAATATTTGAAGATTTGAGTTTAGTTTAAAGCAAGCAAGTCAAACTGTGTTAATTAGGTCATCTCAATCAGCTGTGTGTGTTCCCAACTCCAATTAAGGGTTGCCATGGTGACGGTACTTGCTGTGTGTCTCCTGGGTCAGAGTTTCAGAGGTTTCAGCTGGGGCACACCTCTCACGATTATGCTTGTAGCGCCCAGACCGTAACTCCTATCACCAAAATGGGGATATTTTCAGCAAGACGAGAGCCTGCTGACCACATTTGGTGAGATTTGTGTGTGTGAAGAGTCAAAAATGTGACCGCACTAGCTGTTTGAAGAAGTGGCTGCTTCTGCTTCACACCTGAAATTTCTGCTCCCGTTTAATATGGAAGTTGTTCGGCGCTCTGGTGACTTGGAAGCGCAGAAAGACAAAAGTGTGAGTCAGTTTGCTTCCACAGTCACATGTCTGCGACCGGCACAAATGTTCCTACGTTTTAATGTACCACCTCTCCTCACTGTGACTGTTGGGTCTCCCACGCTAGCTCTGAACATACACACTAATCTACTGAAATGTTCATGAATTTTGAACTGCTATTGTGTGAAAAGTATGAAATATGTGAAAAAGCTGAATTAATGTCAGAAAGTCCTACTTGCCCTGAACCTTTTTAAATTGAGTTTCTCTGTGAATGTATGAATGAGTAGTTTAGAATTCAAAATTCATGAAAAACTGTGAATTCTCCATAAGGAATGAATGGGGAAAAATCTCCTGAAAACGTGGAATATTTTGGAAATTTTGAAAGGCATCAATGAGTAAAGGCAAAGCACACTATTCCCAATTTAGACGCACGTTTTGAGGTTTTTTTTTTGTGTATGTGCTGGCAGTGCAGGACTAGATACACACACCTGAAAAAACATACGAAAGAAGAAAAAGATTAAATAAGTATGGAGAAGATTAAACTGTGCTGATGTGCTTTTCACGTTGAATAACTGCTGCAGGTTTGCTGTGTAATATCTGCAGTGATTCAGCAAACTCATCGTTCTCTCTACATGGTTTTAAATTCTCTTGTCAACCTTTTAAAATCTGAAATCCCTGCATGTTGTTGCTGGTCAGCTGCAGCATCCACTTTGCCTGACTGACTCTTTAAACTACAGCCAGGTGCTGTGCCCTAATTCTCCTGAAACACTCACATTCACACACACATGCAGGCATGTCCTATTTCTTTCCCCCTCTGTTTTTTTCTGCTGTGTCACCACCTCCAACGCAGCACCTGGTACACTGGTCAGCTTTTCTATCAAACTCCTCCATCCATCAACACGGACAGCTACGTCAAGCGTGTGTGTGTGTGTCTGTACTTTGTTAAGCCAGGGTGAAAACAGCGATATCGGCCATAATGGGGAATCGATGCAGTGCAAAGTGGAAAATGGCTCAATGTAGTTGGGACCGCCTTGTCTGTTAGTGTCCAGTTGAAGGTTGTGAGTGTGGAGCTGTACACCTGGTTATCAAACTCTCAGGGTGGGAGGGTGGAAAATAACCGAAATATCACAGCCACTTGTTGAAAATGGGTGGTGTGGGGGGTGTGGGGGAGAAAGGAGATTTTTCTAAAAAAAAAAAGAAAAAAAAGTCTGTTATGAGAATACAGCTGTAATTTCACAAGAAAAAGTAATGATATTATGAGAATGCTGATATAGTCTTAGAAGAATTCTAATTCATAACATTAGTTAAAGCTGTAATTTCACTAGAAAAGTCCCAATATTATGAGAATAGTCAGAATATAGACTTATTATGTAAAAGATATTGGTAAAATTTAGAGACGACATTACTGTCACAGACACTGGTCCATCTTGTTTTCAACTATTTCTTCTGTGCCTTTTTTTTTTTTAGTACCATCTTCAGTACTGTGTCTTTTGTTTATGCTGTTTGGAGGCTCTCAGCAGTCTGTAGGCTGAGAAAATGTCTTGTTGCGGCTTTTATAGCGTCTGTGTGAGCTTTACATACAGAATGTTCTCTAATAAAGAAAATGCAAATGCATGTGAAAGGTTCGACATTCCCTCCAAGGCCGTTTATTTTATTTATTTTTTGTCTTTGACGACAGCAGAGAAAGAGACTGAGAATGAGTCAGACGTGGAAGATGTCGAGAGTCGGCTGTGTGATGAAAGTCACATGGGAAAATGGCATTTTGAAGACATATTAGTTTAGTTTTAGTGGATGTTTTTCTAGACGAAGAAAGTGCAGCTGAGACACGCTCAAAACTTAAACACGCAGAAATGTTAATGTTAATTTTCATGTAAAGGTTTTTAATAATCTCTTGGGCTTTATGAAACTTATATGAAACTCTGGAGTAGGGTTAAGTAGCGAGAACCAGTTCTAGATGTACTTCATTTTCAGTTACTGAAACAGTATAATCAACAAAATCTAAACAGATTCTAATCTTGGATGAGACTGTTATTGTAAAGCTTCTATAAACTGAGCGCTGTGTTTTTGCCCCTTTGCTCCTCCCTCTCAGCCTCCTTTGTCTGCTCCTCTCAGACTCTGGAGGAGGCAGAAGTTTGTCCCGTTGAGGGAAATCATTGGAGATCGATGCAGAGGAACGAGCTTTCCCTGACCCAGCCTGTCTGATGGTGGAGCACCAGCTCTGATCTGCTGCTTTAAGCTGCTCCCGGAGACCCCAGTAGTCTTTGTTTGTTTGTGTCTATGCTCAGATGGGTAATGTGTGTGTGTGTGTGTGTGTGTGTGTGTGTGTGTGTGTGTGTGTAGACACAGCAGTTGATTTTACGTGTTCAACAGTGAGGTCTAACCGTTAGAGGTTTTGTTCACTTCCTGTTTTACATCAGTTGAAAATAAACATTGTACAAATATCACAATCCAATCAACTAATCACAAACCACAGACAACCCCCTCACCTTACATACGTTACCAAAATATACATTGATCTCTTTGTAGTGATAACAGTTTACACTGAGAGGGAATGAGCCACGGAGGTGTGCCGCAATTGATGTGAAAAATATCTCTAATGATGATGGATGCATCATTGGAGCATGTTGTAAACACAATATTTACATATTATCACCGTATAAAGTTGTTGTGGCAAACCAGTTGGCAAATGGGCTATTTACACTAGAGCTGAAACAATCAATTGATTAATTGCTCACAAGAAAAATAATTGCAGACTATTTTAATAGCCGTTGAAGCAAAAGTGACCTGTTTCTGCTTGAGGATCTGCTGATTTTCCTTGTCTAATGTGATATTACTGAATCAAAACAACACATTTAAGTACTTTACATTAGAGTTCATCTACATTTTCATTCATTTTATGGGTGAAACCAGGGCTTTTATAGTCTGAGACTGTGGGCCCTCCCCTTTACCACCCCTTAGTTTCACTCAATTCCTGGATGCATATGGGATCATGATTATGTTATTTAAACCCATAGACACTCAAGAATTGATTGATTGATTGATGAATGTAACAGAATACAGAAATCACTAACATCAGTCACTAACTTCTGCTGTTTGCTGCTGAGCAGGTAGCGTACAGTGACTGCTTTATACCTGTAAACAGCTGCCCGATATGGCAGGAAACAACCAGAGCAGTGAAGCTGCAGGTCGTAACACTAGAACAGATACCTGAAAGACACTTAAACTGAGGTGCTGAGGGAAACTGATACGGGAAAGCTTGTTTTACAAAACTAGTGCATATCCGCAGCTTCCGCACTAATTGGAAGATGTGCTGATTTGGATTTTGGATCATATTTCCTCAAGGATTAATTTGAGGAGACGAGAGAGGAGATGAAGGGAAATTATGTAATTTTTTTCTTTTAGCATTCACCTTCTTTAATTTAAGGGATGTCACGTAGAAGATGATTTTTTTTATTATACTCCTGTTTACCCTGGTTGTAAAAGAGTGTATTTTCAATATTGTGTTTTCAATGTGCAGATGATTTTGTCTTCTTAAATCTTATGGAAACGTAAGTCTGCCTTGTTGATCTTTCTCTGCACACACTGTTCTTGTTCTTCACAGAGATTTCGTTTTGATTTTCTTCCCGTCTTTCATATCCCCTGTTTGTGGGCGAAGAATAAAAAATAAATCTAGGTGTATCACTCCACCAACCCTCTGTGAGATGTATCACGGTGGCAATAAAAAGCAGTAGAAATTCCCAGTAGAGTAATGGAGATGGAGTTATTTGATGGTAATTATGTTTTCCCCACCTTTTCTCTGCCTGGTGGTGGTGGTGGAGAGGATGATTCGCTTTAGGTAGTGTGTGTGTAAATGGATGTGTGATCCAGTTAGAGTGCTGGGGGACTGAGAGACGGCGCTCTCATATAAGGTTAGACTGGAATTTATGATCCTGAGACGCGACAAGAGCTAATTTAGAGTAGCGGGAATGAAACCTATAGACCGGGGAACCATGATTCTTTCATTTTCAGCATTAGCTCTCTCTCGCTCTCTCGCTCTCTCTCTCGCACTCACACACACACACTTTAAACGGATGCGGTGGAATTTTTGTATTTATCTGCATTGAGCCAGCGTATCTTGACTGAATTTATATTCTGTTCTATTAGTTTTATTTCCAATTGTGGACTTCACTGCTGCAAAATTGAGCAGCGCGCTTACATCCTTTCTTTCACTTACTGTCATGAGTCAAAAGCATTTTTATTCTACAAATAAGTTTTATTAGATTCTTTATTCAGTATTTTATTCAATTTGCCCTCTTGGCATGCATCATGACCTCCTGCTATTACTGGACGGAGAAATTATTGGAGCAGAGGAACAATAAGGAAAAAAAGCTCTTCACAAAAAAAGGTTTAAAAGCTAATGTTGGTGAGCCGAAACCCCAGTCAAAGGTTGATGCAGGCATCTCACTTGTACACGTGCACAATAATCCTGTCATTATGTGAAAGATTTCATGTTGTACAGTTCTATCTATCTATAATCTAGACCTGTAAACATCAAGATCAGATGTCTTTACGTCTGCAAATCACCAAAACGTCTCATCTTCTCTGACAATAAACTTAAACCTTTGAAAAACCCCGTAAGCAGAATTCATTAGACTTTGCTACTTAAAGGTCCTCATTCGTAAATATTGAGAATTTTATTAATTGACATTGATGATAAGATGATTTAATCTGAAGAAGAAAAAAGGGGTTTTTGGATAAATCTTTTGCAATTATTTTATAATTACGAGCTACTAAAGTAATGCAGACTACCCGGCACTACAAGGTCATCCTAGGAGGTCAGACAGTGGTACTTTTAAGAACCAGCAAGTACATTTCAAGTTCTGACTAATCCATGATCTGATCAATCCAACATCAGTGCTTTCAGTCTATGAAAATGGGTTCAGTTTATTAAACAAAAACAAAAACACACGACTTGTTGTTGACAACACTATATGACGTCACTTCAGCCAAACAATATTTAAGTGATTATTAGTAATCAGGATGAATTCATTAGCACATCACAAGTCGTCACTCAGGTCAATACAAGCTTCCGTAGTGCTGCTGTTGTCCAAATCCTTTCCAGACCTTCCTGCCACAATTGATTAGTTGATCGTCAGAAAATTAATTAGAAAAATATTTGCATAATTGATGAGGTATTTGTAATTTTTAGAGCATAAACTGCCAAACATTCCCCAGTCCCCTTGTGAGGATTTAATGCTTTTCTTTGTTCCGTTTCATAGTGAACAAAAAATCTTTGGGTTTTTGATTATCGGTCAGACAAACTGCACTGTAGTAGGCTGTAGGTCAAACAATTAATAGATTGTTTGAGAAAATAATCAGCATATTAATGGATAATTAATATAATTGTTAGATGCAGCCCTATTATAAATTATATCGCCTGCGTTGGGGCTGCTGTCACCGGGACTGTGGTTCAGCTAGCTACACATAAATGAACCTGTGGATAACCTACAGAACAGGATAAAAAAAGACAGAAAGGAAAAGGAAGACTGGAACAAAATCCTCAGGAAGCCTGAAAAAAAAACTGAATCCAGGAGGGGAGAAAGAGAAATATAGAGAGAGAATGGAAAGGTGATGAAGGCCAGACCCTTTCGTTGAGTGCTCAATCGGCTGGAATAAAGTAGCAAGTCAGTTTCTTGATGGCGACGGGGAACCGGGACAAATCACCTCGACAGAGGAGAGCGAAAAGGGCACCGCAGAAGTTGAAAGATGAGGGGATGAGAATTGTAATAGATGTTCTTCTCTATTTAGTTCAGGTTCATGCTTTTCCCAGCCGCCTGGCGTCTGCGGAGATGGACGGTGGTCTGCTGGGGTCAAGCAGAGCCGTCAGCTGTGGTTGTAACCTCTCTGACTGTCTGAATTGAGGGTATTTTTCCCCTCCACTTATCTGAGTTTTCTTTCCAGTCCTGATCTGTGCTCAGGGTTAGGTATACAGGGAGCTACAGTGGGAGTGTATGCTTCGTGTACAAAATATTAGGACAACCTGCTCTTTCTGTAGAAGTACACTGACCGGGTAGAAAGTACAACCCCTTTGTGATTTTATGTAATACTGTTCAGCCTTGAAGGAGAGCAGAGTTTCACCATATGAAAGAAAACGCTGTGTGTAAAGAACTTGTTCAGTGTTAAGAATTATTTGCAGTGTAAAATGAGTATACCTATAGATTCAGAAATACTTCTATAAAGCAACAAACCTCTATTGTCAGACATTTGTGAACGCAACATTTCTGCAACAGCCTGAATCTTCACAGTTCAGAGTTGTTAAAATCGTTACGTGAACACATTGAAACTTTTCTCAGTATGAACGGACTTTGGCAATTAATAATAAAAACCCAATAATTATGCAGACTCAGGATATTAAAACCTTTGGACAAGATCTGTGCAAAAACTGGTGAGCAAATCACTTTATGGTAATTTATGGATCAAACACGGACCTCCTTTAATTTTTTAATTGGCTCGTTTGCATTGTCCACCTCCGAAATGAGAAACTTTTATAGATTATAGCTTGGGTATGTTGATTTGTGCAACCTTGATGCTGCAGATGTCAGTGTAAGAACTTTAGTGCTGTCTAAATGGTCTCAGTAGCTAATAATTGTCAGTATTTGTAAATATGTTGCTCAGAAATTGTTATACTGAGCGTCCTGGTTGGCCAAACTTGTACCATGTAACCACAACTTCTTCAATTCTATATACGCAACGCTTCTACCAGAAGTGTTACAGACTAGAGCTTAAGCTGTGGATCCATATGTGGATGTGGGACTGCAGCTCACCACCCTCTCCCTGGTTGCTCTTGTCTCTTCTAGGTGGCCTCCCGTACGAGTTCAAGGTGGTGATCGCTGGGAACCACGAGCTGACCTTTGATAAGGACTTTATGGCCGAGCTGGTCAAGCAGGATTACTACCGTTTCCCCTCAGTCTCCAAACTCAAACCAGAGGACTTTGACAATGTCCAGACGCTCCTCACAAACTGTGTGTACCTGCAGGACTCAGACGTCACCATAAAGGGATTCCGGATATACGGGGCGCCATGGTAAGAGCACCAACTGCTTTCCTTCTTTTTTCCCTCCATCCAAAACTCCTCTCATCACTCTCTGTCTTTCATAACCACTGAGTCACAATTCTGTCTCGTTTTGTTGTGGATCCCTGAGGTGGAGGTGTGCCTTCCCCTCTCCCAGGATCTGGCTGTTTTCCAGCTCCCCTCCCTGCAGTAACTCTGTACTCTGCTGTACGCTCTCAGTGAGGGGCGTCCCTTCCATGCAGGGTGCTATTCCCAGTTCGCACATTCCTTTATGAGCTCAGGACCTCGGTCTGCTCCCAGGGCTTACGTTACACCTGTGTTTTGACATGGGGTTAAGTGATACGCGTGTTACCGGGACACTCTGTCAATAGGCTCTCAGGTGTGGAACGAAAGGCGGGGGAGAGGGTGTGTTTGGGTCGAGGGATGGTGTAAGCAGCATGTATTCAACAAACAGAGGCAGGTGGAAGTGTTGTTAAAGTGAGTGTTTGTGCAGTGAAAGTAGTACTTGTAGAAGAATCTCCTGAGATCACTGCAGCATTCATTGATCTATAAGTTCTTATGCAGTTTAGAAATGTTATAATCTGTAATAAGTCACTCTTTATTGATCCCGTAGGGAAATTTGTTCTGTGCGTTTAACCCATCCTAAGAGCCGACCAACCCCAGTTCCAAACCAGTGCCTCGGACGAAGTGTTCATGAATTAGTGTAATTTCAAAAATTGATTTCTGGGAAAACTGAAGGTTTCGTACCTTGAAGCAAGAAACAATAGTTTTGTGTTGAACTGTTTGATAGAAAGTGTTTTCCAGGGATGTGATTATTTGTTTATTTGCGTCTTGGAAAAAATACAGCTGCCTATTTTATTTTAGATAAGTGTTTTTCAAACGAGAAAACGGAAACTTTATCTAAACATAAAACACACACTGACTTGAACATAAGATACACAGAGCATGATGAAATGCATAACGCTAGTTAGATAAATGTATCTATATATCTACATATATATAACATATGTTCAAACTTACCACATAATGTACATTGAGCCATCTCCATCCTGCCCTGTCATCTGTGACTTAAACCTCAGTGTTGCAGTTCATATATGACAGTAAGCAAGACTGGAACAGTTACTTCCATCCACATTTGTTTTTCTATCAAATGATTTAGTTTTTAAAAATGTCAAAAAATATTGTCTCAAAGACCAAAAGATGTAAAAATTCAAATAAAATGGACCAACAATAGCAAAATATAATAACATGAGACAGAAAAACTGAGTAAGATTTGCACATTTCTTTTGAATAAATTATTAAATTTAGATTTAGATTGATTATTACTCCATCAACCTCATTATTAGATGACACAAAAATCACAGCAATCTCAGACAGATGTTGATAGTTTGCCAGTACAGTTGTGTGTGTAGTAATCCTTTATTCTCATCTGTGTGTGATCCCTCTCTTTGGTGTTCACCTGCTAGATCGTCCATTAGAAAGAAAGCCCCGCGGTTCAGTCTGAGCCGCTGTAGTCTCGCAGTATTTGAACGCTCCTGCAGTCTGACCTCAGCTCGCCTGCACTGCAGCTGTGTGTTTTGTTGTGCGACGGTCGTTGCTGGAACTTCCTCCGTCCCTCTGCGACTCCCTCTGCTTTCTCTGCGCAGTGGTTCTCACAGGTCTGCTCCACACTTAAAATAACTATTTAGGTCACACCTTCATCCGTTAGCGGTTATAATTAGCAGGTTTGCAGTCTGGCTTCAGAAGTGGCAGAGGACGGTGGCGGGGGCAGATCCCAGCATTCCTCAGACATCACAGCAGCAGGAAGAAGAGATTACCCTCTCTTTTTCCCTCCATTCTTCCTCTTTTCCATCCTTCTGTTTGAAAGAGGAAGGATGCTGCCCCCCTCTCCCTGGTGGGTGTTTAGTGTGAGGGCTGGTAAGTGTCTGTTGTGACAGCTGGGGGTCTCGTGAGAGGCGGAGGGGACAGCTTGGCGCCCCCCGCCACTCCCCCACCCCTCCTCGGCTTCCTCACCTCCTTCACACCCATATGCCACCGTGGCCTGAGGTCTGGCCTGCTTGTCCAGTGTGAGGTCTCACTTAACCCTGCAGTGACCCCTCACTTCATCAACAGCTCACCAGCCCCTCCGCCTGGGTGGCCGAGCTCCTCCGAGTCCTCAGTGGTGTGCCGCTGCAGGCCCGGGACCCGACGGCATCACTCAGGAAATGTAGCGTGTAACTAGCACCTGATAAACGCTGCTGTAGCTGCAGTGGGCCGCCACCGCCGCCGCCGCTGCTGCTGCTGCTTTAAAAACACAATAAAAGAGCGTCAGGTTTGCAGACTGCTGGCCAGTTCTTCTGTTCCCACATCTGCTTTCGGTTGTGAAAGAACGTATTCAAATCTGTACTTAAATATAAGTAATAATCACAATGTAGAAGTCTCACACGTTGGAAATACTGCCTGTTCCTCAATAGAGTTGGCCGACATTTTATAATTTTCCGACTGGTGACTGGCGTTTTTCCCTTCTACCTCTCTCTGCCATTGCTGGCTTCTTTGTGCTACTGGGTTAGCACGCTGAACAATAGGTCAGTCGTGGAGCAGCAACTCATTCTTTGGACGCAGATCATTAAATTAGCAAAAATAACAACCGGCGATGGCCAATCGCAGATCACCGATATATCCACCCAATCGTCCAACCCTATACCTCAACACTGTACTTAAATATAGCAGTTGAGTTCATGTGCTTTGCAACGAATCCCCTCTGTATGTAGTGCTCTGTATTTAGCAATACATGCAAGAATGCTTCAGTGTTATGCCCTGTTGCCATGACCTTTTACATAGAAAATGGAGTATTTTTGATTATGATGTATACAGCAAACTACCAACTAATAGTCATTTCTTTTTTTAACCTCAAATGCCACACATTCTTAAACTACTTTGGAACATGTTATGTCCCAATCCCATCCAGCTCAAACTGAAGAGTCAACGACAGAAGCAAAATGTCATCAAAAGGCTGTTTCCTTGTTTCTTTTCTTGAAGGATGTTTACTAAAATAAAATAGGATTTCTGCTTCTTGAATCCATCAGCCGCTCTGCACAAAAGTTAAAAAAGATTGTTCATGCTTTCTTTGAATACACAGTGTACAGTATGTCCACAAACTACAGTACTCAAGATTATCACCAGTGGAGAACACGACTTTAATATCCTCTGTTGTGGCGAAACACTCTGCTGGATCAGTTAGTCAGATTTCTACCACAAGAGCAAGCAGGACTGTGAGGTTTTCTCCTGGAAATCACGGCGAAACAGCAGGTTACAGAAGTTTTTGCTCAATGATTAATCACAATGTCACTGCAGGTTTTCATCTGCCCAAGATGGAGGGAAGCATTCTGCTCTGATTGACTGATTAGAAACATTACACCCTTCTTTCCAATCGCTGCTCCCACAATTGCCGTTATTTATTTATTTTTTTATCACTCCATCATTTAAATGTCTGTTTTTAAAGGTCTTATGGATAAAAATGACATTCTGCTACAGCGCTTTTCAAACATAATCCATTTTATAATTATCTGCAGCAGGTTGTCAGTTCAGCATGTGGCCATTTACAGCGGAAAGATTTGGATAATACCACTGAGGAACATTTCATTCAGTACAATATGTTTTGCCTAAAAGCATTTTGGACACATCCATGTCGGCTGTCTTAGCATTAGGCCTGAAGGAACACACGCAAACAAAACATGCTTTCACGTCATATCAGTAAAAATCTGCTCTTTCCCACGCTGATACTTTCAACTTTTTATCTTCAAAATAACGGAGAAAGTAAAGCCTGTTCTGAACTCGACTCTTCAGGGATCGAGGTGGATTTTAACCGAGGCCAAGTTTTCTCACACAGCTTTTTTCGTTAACTTAAATATGTGTTCACATTGAAATTGCGCCAACAAGTTGCCTCGGTTAATTAATCTCACAAGAGTATCTGAAAAAACAGTTATCTTAAAAAAGAATCTTCAGTCTTGAGCAGAAAATTGCCCCAGATGTTGGAAATCTGAGCACTCCTCGAGCTGTGGGTTTAATGCCGGAGAAAAATGTGTTCAGAGATGAGATTTATTCAAAAACAGAAGACTTAAGGATGGTGATAAAAAATTAGAGTTCCTCAAATTACAGGGTCTCTATTATGTTCAACAGCGGGTTATAAATTACAGTTGTTCTTACCTTCATGACACCATTTCAGTAAAGTAAGAAATGGCCGTCGTGATGCTGCTTTAGTCGAGAATAAAAGTTACTCTTTTCATTCCTTCACTCTGCTCTAATTTGTTTGTTGAGCTGGAAAAGGGAAAATGTAATTACATTTGTGTAATTCTGTAATTTAAACTATTTCCACTTCGAGTTGAATCAGTTACTGAAACATGAACGTAAACGTCTTGAATAAATTAGGTACTTTAGTAAATAAAATATCCTGAAGCTTTCATTATCACGAGAAATAGGTGAAATGAATGATTACACTAAAGATTAATTTCATTATCAAATAAGCTGCTGATTATTTGTTTGATTCGTTGTCTTTGAGAATTGTCCGGGAGTCGAAGGTGACGTCTTCTTATTGTTTGTTTTGTCCAACCGAATTTTAAAAAACCAAGAAAGATTTCTTTTAAAATTATATGAAATAAATAAAAGCGGCAAATCCTCATATTTGAGAAGCTGAAACCAGCAAATACTTGGAATTTCACATTGAAAAATGACTTAAATGATAAATAAATCATCAAAATAGTTGCTTATTTCTTCGATCAACTAATCAGTTCAGCAATCTATTTTTTTTCCCCGTGTGTGATTTTACGATCTGAAAGACAAAATATTGTTGCAAGATGTTAATTTAATCCTGTTATAAAACTCATTTTCCCACTACCTTTCTTTATTGACCTTATTCTTTATTTTTTAAAAGACATTTTTAAAACCTTACAAAGCTCTTGATGCTCTGTTCTCAACATGTTGAGTGAAACTCTGACTCGGTTCACTCCTGCTTGGAGTGAAAGCAGTGTACCATGAAAGACACACAACACACACTGTTTAATGACAGATGCTTAACAGACCGAATACCTAAACCTCCTCTGCCCATACACACACACACACACACACACACACACACACACACACACAAACACACACACACACACACACACACACACACACACACACACACACACACAGACTGTGGATAGATGAGCAGGCTTCTGCACCTTGTCAATCAAACCTCTTCAAGAGGGGCTGAAGGTCTCTTGGAGCTGGACAGTTTGGGGATTTTATTCACATCATTAACTCTTTCTGCTCCAGGCAGTGAGATTTTGAGCAAAGTTAAACTCTTGAGTTTCTTTTTCTCTGAACTTTAAACCCATTTAATGTATTTATTAATCAGTTTTTTTAATCTTCTGGCTTTAATCCACTGCTTTAATGCAGGATATGAATTTCTGTTTTATGCCCTTTTTTAAATGGTAAAAAGTCGAGTGCTGCTCCACTTGCTTTAGGTTAAAGATCTGTGCTGAAATCTTTGATGACTGATCAGAAAGATTATGTATAAACTGATTTTATTTCATTAATCAACTTTAAAATCAGAAATATTTCCTGGTTACAGCTCCTGAAACATGTTGTTTTTTGTCTGTATCACTGTAAATGGAAGCAGATGAGACAAAATAACCAATTTAACGACTTAATTCGGGTTTTGGAAAGTTAAGACGAGCACACAGCAGCATTATCTTTGTCATTATGAGACATTCAGTCCACTACATTCAGCTCGACTTTATGCTGCACTTTATACCTCTCTCACCTGTTCATCAGTCACATTCACAAACAGACACTGGTAAGGCTGTTTTTGTGTCTAGAAACTTGGTTAATGTCCGTAAGGATAGTTGGTAAAGTAGTTTAGCAGGCATATTTACAGCCAGCCAGACCAGCACTAGTTAGTCCCTGTAGGTCTCTTCTCTCTATTTTCACTCTACTGGAGCTTTTACTTTCCCTTAGTATTTTTGTTATCATTTAATTCGATAAAGGGTCATTGAAAACAAAGTTAAACCCAACTTGTGCAGATTTACCTTCTTCTTGTATGTGAATCCGGTAATCTCAGTGAATCTATTGAAATGAATTGTAAGATTTAGCAGTTTTAAATGCTGGTGTGACCAGGTCTTTACACATAATTCACATGGATGCTGAAAATATTAGTCAATGAATCATTCATTTAAGTATTTTCCACCTCAAACATTCCCAACCATTTGCTTTTTCCAGCTTCTCCAATGTGACTATTTGCTGCTTTTGTTTATTTCCCATCAATGTAAACTGAATTCTTTTTGATTTCCGGACTGCTGGTCAGACTAAATAAGCACTTTCTGAAGACATAATTCTGTGCTCTGGGAACCTGTGATCATCACTGATTATTATTTTATAAACTTTAATTATGAATTAAGTTGAAGGAAATCATGAGAACAGTCATTAGCTGCACACACGTACTGAGCTCAGACATCCCAGTAGAAGGAGTGACGGCAGGCCGGTCACAGATATGTGAGGAATCCTGCTGCTTTTACCGACTCTGATAAGCTCTGCTGACGGATTCAGACCAGAGAGGGAGAGACAAAGGAGGGGAGGGGGGGTGTCTCTCTCTCTCTCTCTCTCCTCTCTCTCTCTCTCTGTAGGGATTAACCTGTTTTGTGATTCTGGACTTGACCACAACTTAACTCCCCGGTCGAAGGTCAAACTGTTGCTGCTGCTGCTCCTCCCAGCCCCAAGCCCTACTCCTCTCTCCCCCTCTGCCTCGTCCTCTGGGGACTCTCTTCACTCTCCTCCCTTCTTCTTGTTTCCTCACCACTCCTCCACTTTCCCATTACTCTCTTTTCTTTCCTTCTCCTCTACATTTTTCCTCTCTCCTCTCTTCCTCTCTTTCTTATTTCTGGTCCTTTCCTGCCTTCCCATTTTCTTCCCTCTCCTCTTTTCTCCACGGTATTTGCTTACGTTAGTCCCTGTTAATGAATGAAATGGCAATTAATGTTTGGTTGGTTTATTCGATAGCAAATCAGTCTACTAGCTTGTGTGTGTGTGTGGTTGTGTGTGTGTGTGTCTCCCAGAGGTGGCAGATTAAATCCAACTGCCCTCATTTGACTCTCTGAAGCTCACCTCAGGGGAAACCTGGAGGGCCAAATGCAGATTTGTCATTTGCAGATTTTAGTTTTATTCATGTATTCATTTTTCACTGTAAAGGTCAGCCTGTGTGTGTGTGTGTGTCTGTGTGGGTGTGGTGTGTGTGTGTGTGTGTGTGTGTGTAAGAGAGAGAGAGAGAGAGAAAAGGAGGAGGAGGGAGAGAGGGAGTGATACACACAGTGGTGATGTTTGAATACCGGCATGTTTAGCCTCGGTTGTTTTCATTACGAGGAGAGCAGAGATCAGTGAGGTTTGTTTTTTCCCTCTGCACTGTCTCTCTCTGTCTACACTACATGGCCAAAAGTATATGGACGCCTTCATTCCAGTTAAGGGAAATCTAAATTGGGAAGATCCTTTTTTATTTCAACACTTTTTTTGGTATGAACTTGAACTTACCACCCAACATTAGTGCTGGACCTCACTAACACTCTTCAATGGGAGCGAAATCACCTGCAGCCAAGTTCAAACATCTGGTTTAAAACCTGAAACCAGATGAGTGAAGGCTGTAATGGCAGCATATTAATGCCCATGGTTTTGTTATAATGTGTATGGGTGTAATGTTTGGCTGTCCGCATACTTTTGGCCATGTAGTGTACAACTGTCTCTCTTTCATAGTTTCTCTCACAGGAAGTGGCCTTTTGTTGAACGAACATCCTGATGCTGTAAATATAAAGGCCCTTCACATACACACTTAGGTTTGCTCTCCTTCTGGGAAATCGCCGTTTGAAAAAACTGCAGGCGACTGGTTGTAATATTCTTTTAATTAACTGTTTATTAAAATCTTTGCTATAGATGTACGAACGCTCTCTGATCTCTGTGACCTGACGACAACAAATCATGCTCTCATTAGAAGCAGAATAAAAAGGAACTGAAACAAAACAACCTGAGAACACACAGAGAGAGAAACACAAACTTTTAGAATGTATTAACTTTATTTAAAACCCTTTTGATATGACAATATCACAGTATATTGTGGTGTTCCTGTCTCTAAAGAAAAGAGGCGAGAGGGTCTGCTCATAGGTTGAAGATGTGTGCAATTGTCTTGTTTTTGTTGATAGTTACAGTAGTCAGGATATAGTTTTTATAGCCCAAAGCAATCCAGGTCTTAACCTCTACATATGGGGGGTTGATATGGACACAGTTTGCAGTATTAAGAACAGCAGTATCCCTACTAACAGCATACAGTATTTACCCCATTTGTAAAACAAAATGTCTTCAGGTACTCTGACGCTGGGGCAGTTTTAGGTCATATTTACCTTTGTATCATTTATGTCAACATGAGAACTGTGAAGCAGGTTATTTCTTCACGTCTCAATGCAAATAAATGAGAAGAAAATGAATTAGTCGTCAGAACTACCTCCACACTGAACCCTATCTTTAGCTCGCTTATTTGTTCCAAAGAACACAAGATTACTAACAAAACATGTATGAAGTTGAAAGATCTTGAATGTGCGTATGTATCTTTTTCAACGGTGCGTCCAACAATCGGTCTTAAATTTATTCTGTTTTCAAAACATTAAAAATAATTCAATTGAATAATAATATAATAATATTTTTCTCCACAATAATGTTCTTATTTTTTAAAAAAGGATTTATATTTTGGCAGCTGTGTAACACATGAGTGAAAGTGAATATGAGCATTTATAACTTCGTTGTTGTTTTCATTTGTCTTTGTCGCTGAGATCTGACATTTGTGTCGGCTGCTTTTAGCTTAATCACCCCTAAGTCACCTCTTTGCCGGCGCCAGCCTCTGTCAGTTTGTGTTGGCTGTCTGCCCACCACACACACACCACATACTCTCTCTCTCTCTCACTCACACACACACACACACACACACTATTTTCTCTGTCAGAGTGTGAGCACATGGCAGCGTACCTCCGATGAGGTAATGGGCCCTGACAAATGTCCGTCACCGAGAAGTCAAGGGCTTCATGGTCGCCCTCGTTTCTTTCACTCTGCAGAGAGTTCGTTTGGTGAAAGTTTGTGAACCTTTCTGTCGCATTATGGACCAAACCATGTAGTGAATGAATAGGGGGGGAAGGTTTCTCTTTCTTTTTTCTAATTATGCATTTGCCCCCCCTGTTTTACAAGAAAATTGAGAAATTGCATTTCTGCCTGAACACTGCAGGAATATTTGTTCTATTCATTAAAACAAGTTTTTACTCTCTTTCTATCAACGTAAACACACGTTTTGTATGACTGTCAGTTGGTTTTGGTCCAAAAAATGTGTAAGGTGACTGAAACAATTAATTAGTCAATTAAAAGAAAATTAATATGCAACTTTAAGGCAAAAAAATCCCAAGTTCCAGCTTCTTAAATATGAGCATTTGTTGCTTTTTTTTTGGTCATATATGATCGTAAACTGAAACTCTTTTGGGTTTTGGGTTGATGGTCGATTAAAACACAGTAATCTGAATACATAAACTAGAGCTTTGGGAAATCTTAATGGGCTTTTTCACTATTTTCTGACATTTTATAAACAAAACAATCGCTTGATTAATAGATTATCATTAGTTTCAGCCCCAAATGTGACCAACACGAAACAAACATAAATAAACAGTGATAAGAAGAAAAAGCTGGATTCCTATTTTTCATTATCCCTTGTGGACGATTATTTGTTTTACCACCTCTGTGCCTTTCATAATGTGATCAGATAAACAAATTAAAAAAAAAAAAAAAGATTGTCAAGCTGCAACTGAGGCAGTCTTCCTTTTTTAAAAAACTTTTGTGAAATGAAATGTTTTCAGTCGACAGCAGCGTCACATTAATTACAGTAATATTTCAGAATTAATGGGATACTGATTTATTGATGTTAAAATGTGACACCTTTACTTAATGGAGCAGAAAATAGAAATCATCAAGCATCTGTTAACGGGCCGGATTGTGCTGGACGCTCCAGCTATTTGTGTATTAGTCTCTGTATGGCTGCTGCTGCTGCTGCTGCTGCTGCTGTTGTTGTTGCTGGCAATCCCTGCTTGGTGCACCCATGGGTGCTGGTGCAGCTGCAGGTGGTCGTCAGGTTACAGATGCGGGGAGCTTCAGACTGCATGGAGCCTCGTGCAGCTGGTGATGAAGGCTGAGAAGGGAGGAGGAGGAGAGGGACGTGTCAATGGTTTGTTCCTGCAGGTCGTCGAGGTTTGCAGCTGTAGTGTGTGTGTGTGTGTGTGTGTGTGTGTGTGTGTGTGTGTGTGTGTGTGTGTCAGTGTGTCAGAGGAGTGAATGAGAGGGTTAAGTGATGGATTTGTCATCACACCCTCGCTCTCTGCAGTATGACGGCTCATGGCGTTCCCTGCTAAATGACTCACCCTGCACGCGCACACACACACACAGCGGCACGTATTTCTCAAACAGCCGTCATGCACTAAAAAATATGAAACGCAGTCAAAATTTAAAAAGTGCAACATACTGGAAATCAACACACACACACACTCTGTGAAGTGTGTTAATACAGACGGACTAAATGTTTCATATCTCCCTGACTCCTCCTAGTGCACCCCCAACCCAAGGTGAGCCCCCAATATGTCAGAGGGAGAGTGATGGGTCCTCGCCATCGTTTAATAAAGCTCTCCTCCGTGGCCTCGTGTACATCAGTCACCGGCCGGGCAGCCAGAGGTCTGCCACACGACGGCCAGCAGCTCCATCAAACACTCCCGGGCCTGGAAAAAGGGGCTGACGCAGCCAAAACCCTGCTCTGGATCCAGGCCACCAAACTCACTGCAAAAAATATAGAAAATGATCCGGTCTAATAAGTCATTCAGTGCGGTTGTTGTTGTGGTTTTATTTTATTTTTTTGTTCAGTCAAGTTACAGTGAATAGAAGGATCATAGGTGAAGTGATTCTCTTTTAACGTAATGACTTTAAAACAGCTTCTCAGCATTGTGGAAACATCTTACCCAGTCGTGAGACAAAAAACAAGACCTTGCTCTCTATTGTGTCAAAAATCTCACACAAGAAAATAGAAAAAAATACATCTTTTCTTTTGTCTTTTGCTTTGTTCCAGTTCATCTCCAGTCACTTTATTTTCCCCGTTGTAAATCAAGGCACTTTGAGAATTGTGTTGACATTCTCTTGACACTTGGTGGTGGATCCAATAAAAGAGAGATTAGTCATTTAGTTTGGTATTGATTCAGCAACTCGAGACATCCAGTTTTTGAACTGTATTGATTGTTATTTTGGATTGGAAGGGTGCAGTATATCTTCTGCTGTAGCCCTTTTTGCATTGCAGCGTTATTTATGTTTATTTTTGGGAGAAAAGCTAAAGAAATGAATAGGGAAAAAAGGGCAATTTGACCTCCCGCTCTGCTCGTCTCTCGGCATTAACAAAGTCTTTAATCTGTTTATGTCAGCAGCACGGTCTCCTGTGAGGTTTGCCACCTTTAGTGTGATGTAAGATTGAGCGCTCTGTGAATAAAAGAGACAACTGTGTTTCAGCCGGCGGTGTGTTTCTGCTCTCTAGTTGTGTAGCAGACTGTTGGCACTGCTCTGAGGTCAGATCGGTGTTTGTCCCTGACGGTGTGGACAGACTGTGGTTACAGTACACACAGAGCCTCCGGCTGGAAGGTGTAATTGTCGCTGTCGGTTTGTGTGTGTGTGTGTGTGTGTGTGTGTGTGTGTTTTTGAGTGTCTCTGTCTGAGATGTCGATGGCCTCGTCCCTTTGATGGGGACACACAGAGAGACAGATATCCTCTACCTGTGTGACCAAACTAATGGATGTAAAATGTGCATAAAAAAGCCTAGAACAGTCTCGTATAATTGGATGTTTCGAGACACTGAATTGTTACTCTTTGTCTGTATGTGGGGACGTAAATGTGCAGAACTGGCAGCTATGTGAGTTGCCTGGCTCTTATCACCTAATGTGGTTTCCATATTTTATCTGGAGGCCCTGGATTTTTCTTCACAAGTGTGAAAAACACACGTCCATCTGTGGCAGTGAGACTCTTAACACCAGGCTAAAAGCAAATGCATCTCTTCTGCAGCTAATTGTGGTTCCAGTGCGAACAGTGAGACGTTTGTCAGTTTCCAAGTCTCGGTCCCAGTTGAGCTTGTTTGAGCTTTTGTCTCTTTTTCTTGATCTTTCACAGAAAAGAGAAAAGATTCTGACCAATAAGGAGCAGTTGTTCACCTTCATACCACAATGCTACTACTGTTTACCAGCTGGTACCAACTGAAAGTATGTTATTCCTTTGTTAGACAATTCCTGATTTAAATCACAAAAGGTAGAAATCTTTTAACTGTATTTTATTACTAAATGTTTACATAATGTGTCATATTTGTGAACTTTGGCTTGTTTTGTTTGAATGGAAAAATGCTTTTGCAGAAAAGAAATGATTAAGGTATCATTTTGGTAACGGCACTAGTCATTTTCCTCACAGCGATTTGGTGTTACAAATGAACACAAGCGTGCAATACATCTTCATTGTGTAGTCAGTGTGTATTTGTGTGTCTTCATATCAAATAAACCACAAGAAAAAAAGAGAAGCAGCACAGTTTGTTACAAGTACAATCATGCAAACCCAATCAGCTCCAGGAAACAACACAAAAGCGCCAAAGAGTGTGTGCCTGGGTGGGGAGGAGGAGGAGGGGAGGAGGAGGGAGGTGGAGGAGGTGGATGTTGACGTCTGACAGGCAGCAGTTCCTTGTGTGAAAGCCAAGCAGCAACAAAATAGAGCCTGAAAACAGTGCGGATGAAGCTGCTGTGACTACTCTGCAGTGTCTGACCTCCGGGGTCGACGTGCTGCTACAACACTGACCTGTAAACAAGGGGCCTCTGAGTCTGTGTGACTTCTGTTTACAAGGTTTAGTTGTACTTGATTAAATACATCAAGGGACTTTTGTCACTGCAAATGGCTTACTTCAGCACAGTTGCTCCCTCTACCTCAACATCAGCATCCTTGAAGACCTTTTTTTCCCCCCTTCATCTCTAGGAAAACACGCCAAGGTCCATTTCCACTTTGCTCTAAAGGGACAGGCTTGCAAAGGTCAACAGCGTGCCTTTGTTCTGGTGAACAGATAGCATCATTCATATGGGAAATTCACTTCTACACCTACAGTATTTTCTTTTCCACTGATATGTTTGGCCCTCTGATGATGGCCTTGTGCCTTTGCAGCAGCGCCCCCCACTCCCCGCTCTTTCATCGCGCTGAAAGGGGTCTGAAGTGCAAGTTTCCTATAGATGTTCTGCTGCCACTGTTTGAAAGCCTTTCCTCTTCCTCCCCTCCCTCTTTCCTCCTTTTCTCTTCAGTCTCTATTCTTTCTCTCCCATGTCATTGAGTGGATAAATGTGTGGAGGCGGGCATTTTTCTCCTTTTTTTTTTTTTTTTTTTCTTCAGAAGACAAAACTTGGTGTGGAGAGGTGGGGGGCATTGGATGAAGAGGGAAAGGAGCAAGGGAAGGAGAATCAGGAACCGGTGGGGGAGGAGGAGGACAGGTTAAAGAGGTGGAGGCGGGCTGGTGGCAGCTTGCCTTTCAGCCTGTTTCACAGTGGCTGGCTACCTGCTTGTGTCAGTGGTTGCATGGTGACCTCTGACCCCGATGCTGGCGGGCTTCAGTGGCAGCGTCAGCTTTAATTAGACAGCCACACGACTGGACGCTCTGCAGAGCCTCTGATCCTCTACTGCAGACACTCAGATTCAGGCCGGACCAGGCAGAAGGGACGACAGATGCATGTAATGACAGACAAACACACACAGACACAGACGGAGGGGGGGGGGAGATCATCTAGTTCCCAAAGAGAGGACCCCAAGAGAAATGTTGGGTATAATTTCAGTTTTGCCTGTACTAGTTTGAATCCTAGTCCAAGAAACATCATTTTTCATAATTTATAAGCAACGTGTGATACATTTATTTTATAATTTATCCATCAGAGACCGACACCATCCCCGATCAGGTGGAATCTCGGGTGAAATAATAAAAAAAAAAACGAGTTGTCTTTGTTTGATACAGCGAGAGAAAGAGAAACAGGTGTGGCGGTGCATCAGTATGCAGTGACAGACGAGGTGAAAGAGCGTGTGCGAATATCCAAATCACAAAATTGAAGACTGAATACCCACTTAACAAAAGAATATTCAAATATTCAGGGCCAGCCCTATTAAATATACAAACATTAGCTGATTTTGGTGCATTGTGTTAATGACTGAGGCCATCAGAAATAGCACAAAGACCTGTTAAATATGAATAACATCCAGTAGGACATGACTTGCCAACCAGCAAAAGGGTAGAAGGGGTAGAAAGACTTTTAATGAAGTATCCAATGTGTTGGGTACTGATGCTATTCTTTGTGGATTTAGCCGCTTTTAACATCATGTTCTTCTCACTTAAAGGGAAGAGCTGTGAGTCAGATTTGATTCAGTGTTGTTAGTGGGTTGCTGGATTGTTGTTGGAGTAGTTTAGTGTATGTTTTTTTTTTATCAACGGAGCTAATGTTTGAGGATTTTGTCTCTGATGTGTCTGATGAATGGCTAAACTGCACTAGGCTAATGCTCAGTGAGAGCTATAGCATGAGGGATGTTGTCTTCAGATTTGCAGATGCTTCATTCCTTACTAAATCATGATGGATGGGGCAATTCCTGCAGCAGTAGAGTTAGACCATGTCTTTATCGCAGTGCTGCACTGAATGCATTTTAGACTGTGCCCAGTCTACAGATTACAGACATTACCTTCAGGTTTTGGCTCAGGTTTGGTTTTTGCTTTGTATTGAACCCAATGTTTTTAATATTCGTTGCTTTAAAAAGGTATTAAAGTCCGCCCTGTGTCTTTTCTTTCTTTCTTTTCTTCAGTAGCTGACCCCAAAAACTTCTTCCAATAAGAAATAAGTTTTGTTATTCCTCTGCGGTCCAACTGCAGTCGGTTTCCTCCAGCTGCTGTACAGTCGGCCTTCAAAGTGCGCTACATTTCCAAGAGGATTAATTAGATTAAACAGAGTGTTTGCTCGCTCCTTAAAGTGTTTGTGTTTTCTCCTGCAGGACTGTGTGGCAGTGTTTTTTGTTTTTTTTTCCTCTAAAGAGAATAATCAGTCGCATTAAGGAATAATGAAGGGATTGGTGGGCGGTTGGAGCCTGTGGGACCAAACTGCTGTTTGTCACTGCAACGTGAATCCACACAGTGTTGATTTACAGAGAGAGTGCATGTTAAACGTGCCCCCCGCCTGGTCCGCGCATTAAATCTGCCCCCCGTCAGGACTGCTATGTTTTGCTGCTTTTTGCCCAATGGCAGCGTGTTTTTGGTGTGTGTGTGTGTGTGTGTGTGTGTGTGTGTGTGTGTGATGGTTACGATTGGTGTTTTTCTACTAAAGCACCTGATGAGAGGCCAAGAATAGATGCTCAAATGGAAGAGTGGGGGTATAGAGGTAGAAGACTGAGAATGTTAATGATTTTTTAAAGAAAATAATTACTAAAAAGAAAAAAGGAGAGGACTCTGCCAGTATCATAAACCCATTTCTTTATGTTTCCCTGTTAGCTTGTATAAATCCCTGCTGTTTTCCGGTCTCGTCATTTCTATAAAATCCTTGTAAAAAAAACCCTTAATTAGTTTTCACATTGTGTGTGCCTTTTGTCTATCATTTTGACCTCCAGCCTTTGTTAGCTTGCAAGCACGGTGACTTTGGTTTGTTCACAGTGGAAGTGGAATTACCAGCCGTTAAGCCCGAGCAGGGATCAGCTTCCTCTTGCCAACATCGCCTACGAAGGTGAAACTGGCAAAACTGGCCTCACAGCAGCAGCTTTGTGCAGCAGCTACAGCTTTCACAGGTGGAAGAGCTACATCTATGAAGGGTTTTGCTTTGCTAAAACATATTTTTTTCCCCCACATTCAAATATTTGTCCAGGCATTTGCTTGAAATGATGCCTTTCTACCTGTGTACGGTGGTTGAAAAATACAGGCAGAACAGGCGTTTAAAAAGACAAGAAACCTGGGAACATTGGTGCAGTCCTTTTAATTAAACCAGGAAAGGATTGTTGTCAAGCAAATGGACTGAGATGTGAGAGAGGGAGAACGAGCGAGGGATGAAAAGAAAAGCCAGTGTTAGGAATACAGCGGGGGATTAAAGACAGTGAGCGAGTGTTACAGACCCCTGGCCAGTTTGCTGCTGTAATGAACATTAGGGCTGCGGCATAAATTTAATGACCTGTGAAACAAACAGCGTGGCTGAGACCAGTGCCTCTGAATGCTAAGTGGCTCTATTATTAATACCAGCTCAGAGATGCCACTGTGTAAACACACTGTAAGTCTCTTTCCCCTATGAGGCCCGTTAAACACACGGCGGCTGTGTGTTGGCGGTGCAAAAGCTCACCGCAAGCTCTCTGAAACGGGGTCACGTCTTCCTTTTGTACCTGCAGAATTAATGACACGTCGGCCGTTAACAGCATACCTGCGCTAACTAACAGGATATGAATAGTATTGCAGCTAATGGCTGTGCGGGTTAGTCACCTTGATAATGAATAGCTTAGTGATGGGGCAGGTGAGCAAGAGGTAATAAATAGGTTGCATGCTGCTCAAAATTGAACAGGCAAGCGAGGGGGAATGAGTAGCAGAGTTCATCCTACACTGTTTGTGACATGTCATCAATTTGTGTTAGAAGAACTGTGATTCAACCAGTGGGAAATATATGAAAGTTAGTTTAAAGCCAAAAAATGGATTTGAGCGAGCTAAAATCAAACAAAGGACCTAAAAATAGCAATAATAAGGTGTGTAGAGAGGAAAAATAGCTGTAGAAGGGTTGATTCATTACCTCTACCTACATAATATAATATATTCATCATATATTTAAATTGTAACTGTTGGAAAAACATTAAATCACAAATTGAAAACCTTGTTTCCTTCTCCTAACACACCATAATTATTTTCATTTGCCTTATATCCTGCCCCAAACGTCCTGTTTAAACTGAATATGTTTCAGATTAGACAAGCAAATTGCATTTGTCACGAGACTTTGAGGCAGTTAGGAAGCAGGTCTGCAGGTATGGAGGATGGAAGGAGCTCAGAGTCTGATAAAGAACGATGCCGGCTTAATCAAACGATCCGGCACAGTGGGGAGCACAGGGGCGACCAGAAGAGCCCAGAGCTAACCAGATGTCTGCGACACAAGGAAGGGGATACATGACATGAGGTGGCTGCTCGAGGCTATAAAATGCAATCACAATCCCCTGGAAGGGAGCCCAAGATGGCTCAGCAACCAGCCAGGGAGTAAAGGCGATCTGTCAGCAGACGGTCCCCTGCTCTCCCCCTGAACCCGACCTCAGGCTACCTGCTCATTCAACAGAAGAAGATGCTAAAAACTCCAGGCTGCTCTTCCAGCAGGCGGACAGGCAGCAGTGGGTTTCCATCATTATTAACACTGTCGTCGTGGTTACAAAGGGAGGGGAGGACGCATGTATGTCTCTGACATCTGAATCTGCCCATCTGTTTGTTTTTTCTTTGCTCTGTTTGTCCTGGTGTGTATGTGTGTACACTGGCAGATCCTGGGCCCAGCAGGGCTCCATCTTGTTTTCCGTCCCATGCTGTGTCTCACGCTATGAGGGGATAAATATTTGAAAAGCAGAGGAAGCCCTGTGTCCCCAGCTGCTCTGGCCTGAGGTGTGACAGCCCTGCATTAGCTGTAGCTTCTACCTTTTAGTGACTTTTTTTTTTTTTTTCTGCCTAAACATAGATTTTAGCTCAAAGTGTACCTCGCTGTCCTGGCCATTATTCTCCGCAGAGTTTGGTTTGAAAGGTCACCAACCCCTAAGTGCCGGCACAGCTGAAGCTCAAATGAATAAGTAATACATCAATGACAGCAAGTCTGCATTTGGCAGTAGAGATACTAAGTGCTTGAAGGTTTTTGATAAGAGAGAAAAGCGGTGCAAACTTCACTGAGTTTTCTTGCAAGTTTTAGAAGGAAGAAAACATTAATGATTTAAGATAAACAGGTGAAATAGGAACAGATGAGGCAAAGGCTCAATCAGACTGTTCAAGGTGTTATCTTGCAGTTGGCATCCTCTAAAAGCAGCCCACACTTAAAGCTTGGTCCTGTGTGCACAGTATATCACGGTGGGTGAGGATTGCGCTATTTTATTCTCACTGAATTCATAATTAAACAATATGTGTTGACACTGCTGTCCAGATATAGTGCATTTGTGTCCTCTGGGACTGTTTTTCATGGTTTGGATCCCTTCGTTCCAGTTAAGGGAGCCGCAGCATACAATGATATTTTAGACAATAGTGTGACTTCAACTTTGTGGCAACAGTTTGGGGAAGGTCCTTTCCTGTTTCAACATGACAATGGCCCCCTGTGCACAAAGCCACCTCCATAAAGAAGTGGGTCGTGTGGAAGAACTTGACTGACCTCCGCCCCATCTAACACCTGTGGGATGAACTGGAATAAGCCAGACGTTCTCACCAAACATCAGTGTTGAACCACACTAATGCTGCTGAATGGGAGCAAATTCCTGCAGAGTGGAGGCTGTTGAAACAGCAGATTAATGCAGTTTTGTAATGAGATCACTTCGACCTGTAATGTTCAGCAACCACATACTTTTGGCCATGTCATATATGGGTTATCATGCTGCCTTTGAGTTAACTGAACTAGCACTCAATAGCTTATAGATTGGCCCATTAATCGGTCCAGTTTGGCCTTTTGAGATAAACTGTTATAATAACCGATGCCTGCACTCACAAAGCTGATACACAAAAAATGTCCGCAGACACATCTGCTTTCTGTATATGTTTCATTAATTAATACAAATTCCATCTAAAACAACATATTACTGGCTAAGATAACCGTTTATATTAGATTGTAATGTGCATGGATAAATGGAATTATGCATGATTGCTCTTTGTTTTGATATTGGCTGATATATCGACCATTGATCACCCTAAATATCTCATATTGGTCAACCACTACAGTAGTTTATTGAACTGAGCTCAGTTATTCAGATTGTGATTACACAATTAAAGTTGACCTGACTTAAATTACACAGAGTTAATGATTAAACATGAGTTGATTAAATTAAACAGACATCACACAGAAATGTGAAAGCTGTCTGGAAAAAGGACTTCACATTCTCCAAGTAGTTTTTTTCCCCCAGTGCTCTCCACAAACAAACACACTCACACACTTTTGCTTCTCCCACCCCACACCAAGTGGCCCGTGAGGGAGATGTGGATTGTCTATAGCGAGCCATCAATCACGGCTGTAACGACAGCTCCATAAACAGAAGGGCAGCCTACCTACTCGTTTCTGCTCGGCGGTGATAGCATTCACATCGTCCTGCAGCACTTCCCTTCCTTCCTGCTGACCTCTGCGCAGCTTCGGTGGCAAGGACGGGACTCTGCTTATCTCCTCTCGCTGAATTTAGACACCCGATGTGTGTGGTAGGAACACCCAGGTGTCAGCAGTGGATGTAGTGTCGTAAATAAAAAGTGGGCAAACCGTGACCCCCTTTTTGTTATCAGAGTCAGGGTAACAACCAACAATAGAAACAAAACTCTGCTATATTTAGGACATTTATTTAGGGAATATGTCAAATTTATGGCAAAGTGGAATGACAGTTTGAAAGCTGTGCAACATTTACATTATCGATGAATCTGTCCGTCATTTTCCAGATTCATTGCGTCTAAAAAAGGTGAAATTGTTCTTAAGGTGACATCTTTAAATAGCCAGTTCAAAATCCAACAATATTCAATGTAAATGAAAGAAAAGCAGCAGATCTGAAGCATTTTAGCTCGAGAAACATGGACAAATTGTTGATAAATACTTGTTCCAAGGTAGCTGCCAGCTTTATTATATTCCATAAACATCCTTTGTCCCCGTGAAAACACTGCATTTTAAATTGACTGTGTATTTTCTTTTTTGGTTTATATTTTATGGGTGCGTTTGTACAACTCCTCAGCTCCTTTTGTGCCGGGCTGCCCTGTTCAGCCGTGTGTGTTTTTGTCTGTGTTCCGGCTCTTTGTATACGAACCCATGAGACTAACAATGCCAGTTTGTGTGCTTTCCTGTGCCTATTGTTGCCACTGCGTCTCTGTGCCCCCTCTAGCATCCACTTGTTGTAAGGTCGAGACAATGACCACAAACAGAGTGCCATGTATCTGCACTAGCTTGACCCTGTGGCCCTTCCTGTTGCCTTTAACACCCCCTCCTCATCCTCCCCCCTCGATCTTTGACCTCTGCAGCAAAGACTAGTTGGCCTGTCATGTCAGGACAAGGCAGGGTGTGCTCCTGGTCTTTTGACAGCAGTCTGTGAGAGCCTGCTGCTTTCTTTCTCATAATCCTCACGAGGAGAGCGATTCCACTCTGCAGAACGGACAAATAGCACAATAATCAAAGCAGAAATGTGATTTAACAGCTTACGGCGTGCTTTATTACTGATGTTGGTTTACTCTTCATCTGACTGTGACAAGGAAAGCCAACTAGTGTGAAAGCTGTGCAGAAGAAAGAGGAAACAAAGCCAGGGCATCCTTATGGTAGAACATTGAGGATAGGAAGGCAATGTATTATAGTTGTAGGTATCATGCATCATGTTTTGAATTGAAATTCAGCAGTTATGCATGCAACAATGCACATGTGTTACAAAAGACGCTATAACTACACAACCTCATTCTGTTATCCTCTTTTACTAACTTATTACACGCAATAGTTTCTGATCACTGCACCTGCTTTTGAATTTGACTCTGGAACACAGTTTAGGTCTCTGTTGTGGACTCACTGGATATATTGTGCTGTTTCCTACTCGCTTTATCTACGTTTGTAATTGTTGTATCGACGTGAGTCCTGTTTGCCGCCTCTCGGCCGGGGTGCTATTGGTGATGAGAATTGGTTCTCAGTTGACTTGTCTGGTTTAATAAATGTTAAATAAAATAAATGTATTGTAGACTGAGCGTCGAGTGACGGATTAAAAAAAAAGAGTATCTCAAGTTTTGCTGCATTGATTTTGATATTTTCTCTCTTTCACAAGTCTGGCAATGTTACAGCACTACAATGCTAAATAGTGCTCTTTTAACTGCAGTGAACGAAGGCTAATGTGACAAAGCGTTTCACGGATTACTTATTGAATATTGAATTATTTCTGACGCAGGATGGCTTTTTATTAAAGTAACAAAGATTTAAAGTCTCAATGCTCCGTCTTCTAATGTCATCGCTCTGGGCTAATTTATTTCAAAGCATCTCAATTTCTTTAGTATTTCTTTCTTTCTGTGCGGCGGCGTCCTGGTAGCTCACTTGGTAGAGTGTGTACAACATACTGTATCAAGGCTGAGTCCTTATCTCAGGTGCCCGGGTTCGAGTCCGGCCTGGGGCCCTTTGCTACATGTCGTCTCCGCTCTCTCTCTCTCTCTCTCTCCCCTGCCGTTCCCGTTTCTCTCTACTGTCACTATCCAAAATAAAGTGAAATAAAATAAAAAATCTGTTTGTGTCTGAATAGCAGCAGACCTTCAGCGTTGGGCCTGAACTGGCACAATGACAAGCAGAGGCCAAATCACACAATGGTCCCTTTTTTAATAGTTTTCTTTCATCCTTTTTTCTGCTCTCAGTATTGTATGTCATAAATGAAAGTTTGAAATGTTCAAACTGCTTTTTTTCTTCTTTTTTTTTTTCAATTAACTTGCAGACCTAGAGCTGTTGTCTTTGTGCTGAGGAAGAAAAGCAGTAAGAGGGTGAACAGCCTGAAAGACACACCTGTGTAACGAAGTGCGTTCATTCGATTTTCAGATCACCTTGTCCTGTTTGAAATCCGTGGAGAAAAAAAAAAAGTCCCGGTCCTTGGAGCAGAGCTGGGAAATGAAACCTTGTCTGTCAGTTATTGTCACAGAGGAAAGCTCACTTATTTCCCAGAGATATTATCCTCCACCCCTGCCTCCCTTCACTCCTTTCTCCCCGTCCACCCTCCCTCCTCTTGCATTGTTTTCCAGGATCAAGTTCACGGAGGTCGGGACTAGAAGAGGGTAATGGGACCCTTGTCCCTGTGTCTCAAGGCAGGTTGAATGGGTCTCGGCCCCTGCCCCCAGCCCCTATACAGGCTCTCTGAATAGGACCCTGATTCCCCCTCTTTTTATTAGTCTGGTCTCCAGTTTCTTCAGACCTGCCCGGCTTCCTGACAGTCCATATTTCAAAGTGTTTGAATACCATGTTCACATCTGTGTTCCCGTAACACCTTACTGCTCTTCCAAAACCCCACCTGCCACATCCACAGGTAGCTCTGAGCTAGCGGCGCTACAACAATATGCAACACACACAGTTCATCCAGACACAAATCAGTCAGCCTACAGTGGATTTGTGTCGGGACTTTAAATTTTATTGAACTATACCTCGACTGGCACTGAACGTTTGAGGCCAATAACAATGCTGCTGTTCTTTTTTTTAGCATTGTTGCTTCGAAATACTGAAGAGGCTGCAGGGAAGGTTGCAGTTGGACAGAAAGTGTGTGGTTCTGGGAAACTATGATGACCATTTTCCCCTTTTTTCTGACATTTTATTGATCGGATGATTAAACGATCAAATAATTAGCTGATAAAGTTGTAGTCCTAACTTTAAATTTGAGCAAAAACACTTAAATGCATACTGTTAAACATTTATGTGATGTTATTTCTTTTTCCATTCCTACCAACTTTGAGTGTATAGAAGTATATCTGTGATCAGCTAATATCAGCAGATTTGAAAACAAGAAGGAGACAGAACTGATGTAACTTGGTGTTTATTTCAAAGCAGTTTCCGGCTGTTGTAAGCAGAAGAAATACCAAGAACAAAGCAAAAAAACTGCCACAGCTTCAGCTTGTGAGTGCTTCTTCTCTACCTGTGGTTCTTGTTAATTCTGTGCTACAGAACAAAAAAAACACTTCAAAACAAATGAAACCTGCCTGAAAGTGTTTGTTTAAATGACTCGCATGACACGTCTAGTATCCTGGTTTTATCAAAGCTTCTATGCGAAGGATTTTTATGAGATTGTAAAAACTGCTCTGATGGCAGAGATTGAGGTAGAGAAAGTGGAACAAACTCTGTGCAGCCTATGTGGTGCTTTCAGGCGCTTAAGCTCAATGTCAAACCGGGTCAGATTTGCTAGAGTACAACTAGGCGTGGTGTTCCAAGTGGAAAAAAGGACTTTTGCATATTTTGGAGCATTTCCATGGTTAAATTTTGGTTACACTATCTCACAAATTGTGACAAAATGTGACTGAATGGTGGCAGATTGGAGCTCTGGAAAGCAAACTTAACCTGTCAGCTGCTGAAGCATCTTGCCTGTGGGAGTCTAGTAACATGCACGGCGGTTATGAGAGGGGGTAAATGTGCAAATATTCAGTGCAAATATATTTTTCAGTTAACCTTGTTAACAGTCTGTTATCATTTTTGCTGTGCTTACATATAAATCGTTTTTTTTTTTTTCACTCGGTGACCCAGTGTGTTCACAGTCCTCTCTGCTCACTCTGCTGCAGACACACACAGACACTTTATTCTGTTATGTTTTAAATTGTTTTTACACTTTTTCAATATTAATTTCCCTCTGCCATCAGACACACACACACACACACACACACACACACACACACACACACACAGAGACACAGACACAGACGGTGTATGCACAGTCACACTCTTCCAGACAGGCAGTTTCAGTTACTGTAGTCTTTGATGGCTTTGATGTCTGCTAATCCAGTGTATCTCCGGCTGCAGAGACTGTGTGTGTGTGTGTGTGTGTGTGACTAGGTGTGTGTGTGTGTGTGTTGTTGAAGGGAGTGGGAGGGGTGGTGGTTAAGGAGGAAGTCTCTCAGATGTAATGATGGCAGGGGATACACTCTGACCACCTCTGCTCTCATTTGATTTCCTGCTACAATGTTGGGCACTTGCCCTTTTCTCTTCTTTTCTTCTTTTTTTTATTTCTCTTTATCCACTCAGCGTCTCTCTCTCTCTCTCTCTCTCTCTCTCTCTCTCTCTCTGTCTTCACGTGCACTCAGACCTGTATGCAGTGAATTGCTGGAAGCTGCTGGGTCGTTGAGAGCAGCTGTGTTTGCTGCGAAGTGTCTGCTGGCTGATGCAGCGGTTGTTTTACATTAGCGGCCGGCAGGTCAAACTGCAGCTGGCTGCATCTCAGCGTGGAGACAAACCCTTGGGAGAGAGAGCACGTGTGTGTGTGTGTGTGTGTGTGTGTGTGTGTGTGTGTGTGTGTGTGTGTGTGTGTTTGTGTGTGTGTGTGTGTGTGTGTGTGTGTGTGTGTGTGTGTGTGTGGACCAACCCGTCCCAATGGTTGTAGCCTTTCCTAAGCGGGCTAAGTCTGGTGGCTAACCCTTAGCGCCTCCGCGTTTGGCAGCATGACTGCAGCGAGATTAATCCATTCCACACTCCATCAGTCACTAGGCACAGGTTATTAGTGCTGGGGCAGACTGGAGTACACACACAAACACACACAAACACACACACACGCATACACGGCCCCTTCACCCTTGTGACTTCGCCTTCTACCTCGTCCCCAAAGTTTGCAAAGGTGGCCTTGGTGTTGAGAGGCCATTTGTCAAAACCCAGCCAGAGTTTCCACTTGGCTCCTTTTAATAAGGCTACCTGGGCTCTGGGATTACACACACACACACACACACACACACACACACACACACACACACACACACACACACACACACACACACAGGGTATGCACTCTGCTTTGCACATACTCATACAGCCCTGAGTGTCAGGTGGTGCGTCCCGCGGGGCTTATAAAAGTCCCATTAACATGGCCCTCCTCATTGGTTCTGACAGGTTGATCAATTAGACCCCTCCCCCCGCTGACCCCGGGGCCGCTCTGACTCAGAGGTCAGACACGATGGATCGCTGGCCCTGCACACGCACACACACTCTCTCTCTCTCAACTCCATCCCTCCCTCTCCCTCTGTTATCTCTGGGCTGGTCACGGTGCAGCTTGTTCGTCCCGCCATGTGTTTCATCGCCGGGTTGATATCCCATGGTGCAGTTGTTCTCCGGCTTTTAGGTGGAGGATCATACTTTACCTGAGACATGTTTCGATCTTATCTCCGCTCTGTCTCGCCCTGCAGGGACACGTCTGTGTGTGTGTGTGTGTGTGTGTGTGTGTGTGTGTGTGTGTGTGTGTGTGTGTGTGTGTGTTTGTGTGTTCTTCCAGAGACCAAATATGCTCCCAGAGACGAGGGAATTCCTCTAATGTGAAGATTATTGCAAGTTCTTAGTCCACCTTAAGTGTTTCCCCCTTTTTTATCTTTTTATCGTCTTGTTTTCCTAAATTTGGACACCATTCGCACAGATAATAACATTTTATCATTGCTCAGATTTGGTTGGACTGAGACACTGAGAACAGAAAATAGCTGTTTTTCTATGCATTGAGGGATTATAACCAACATTTCCACTGGAGAGTTTGATGTGTTTGCTCAGAAAGGGTTGGCTAACCAACTAAGATCGAGACAGAGCCCCTTAATCTAAACCCAACATGTCGCATTGCATTCTGGTCCACTTCTGAAACTTTGTGCATGATGGTTTAACGTGCAAATGGCGTCTCCAAAAGAAGCTTTTCCTTTGCTTCTGTGGGACTGACACCAAAACCTGGGAGTGATGGTGTTTTATATGGCATATATTTGAGCAGGCAGTCAACACTTTAGTGCAGGTTGTCTTCACAACCACAACCCAGATTTACATGAAACTTGAAACACAACATTTGTGGTCTCCAGAGGATATTTCCTGATGCGTTCAATGACCTTTTAACCTTTTCTGTAGTGCCACCATCAAGCTATCCACTAAAGAGTCTGATTTCACTTCCTGGAGGATGAATCTTTCCATTTTTGGTTTTCACTTGTGCACGAGAAATGTTAAAATCTGATTACTCACCATATTTATTCTCCTCAGAGTATGAACTTTAATCAGTCTGCGCCTAAATCTCAGGACAAACTTAAAGTCTTATCAGTAATGGCACTCAAAGTTTAAGACTTTAAGATCTTGACTGTGGTGAATGTTAAGTACATGAATCATCGGTATATCGTTCACTCGTGGTCGTGGCAGCCTGTAGCGGGGACAGTCAGGCATTTTAGGATCTTTTGTTGGACATTACAGGAATTTAAAAGCGTGTTTCATTTGGTTTCGGCTCAAGAAATGAATGCAGTCAAGGTCTTTACAGGTGTAGTGATACAAAACAGATCGACAGTAATCTTCTAGTTTGAGTGTTTGTTGTGACGTTTGTTGTCTGTTGAGACACAACCAGAGATGACTGAGAGTCTGCACTGTTTGGTAAACAGTCTGCTCCGCACAGGGTAAATAAAGAGTACATCTGTGTGCTTGTATAAAGGTGTTGGGGTTGGGTTGGGTCAGGAACAGGATAAACCAGAGGTTGACTTGAGTTTCTTAACCCCAGAGAATCCCAGTAAAACCATCAGTGGTATTATTTAATTCATCAGGATATATCTGTACAGAGACAAATACATACCAATTTAACAATTGTAGGTTATGTAACTGGTTGTTAAATAAAATTCTGTATGGATTTTTGTTTTGGTTGAAAGAAATCTGCCAGTGTGCGACTTCACAATGGTACAAAATCTGGGCCAACAATGCATTTCATGCAACACAGTTCTGTGGCTGAATAGCAAATCAATACGAATATTTTTCTGATAGATAGATAGATATATGTGTGTGTGTAAATGTTTATATATACATATATATATCACAGTTTTGTGAATGTGGCACAATCAAACATACTTTAGTCAAACTGACATTCAGTGAACTGGGCTCCGCTCATTATAGCTCATTTAAACAACAGAATTTGTACAATTATACTTCAGGTCAATAAAGGATGTGGATTCATCGCTCAGCTCTATACGAGGCTCCTAAATAATTTCGGGGTCAGTGACACAAAAACGTCAGAAAACCTTTAAACCCCTCAAACAGCTGATTCAGTGAGGTGTAAACTAATGGTTAAAATGATCCATTGAGTGAGGGAGGAGTCAGATTAAAAGGCGTAATGAGAGGAGTGTTCAGTGTGTGTGTAGTTATGGGGGGGGGAGTATCATAGCCTGTCTAGGGACCCAGAGAGAGCGGTAAAAAGGGGGTGGTGGGGGGGTGCACAGGGGTTAAGAGCGGTGTCACACCCAGAGAGACGCTGCGTCGCCGTCCTAATGATGTCTACCGGCCTAATTGAATATTGACGTTCTGCACGAGGGCTAAATGGCTTCTGTCTGCTTCACCTCCCCTGCCGGTCGGGGGCTGCACATTTTTTTTTAACCTGTTTCCACAGTTTGATTCCCCCCAGGTAGGTGGGGGCGAAATCATTAAATGTCCCTGTTACCATGGTTACCGCCTTTTTGATGCAGTCTTTTTGTTTTTGTTTTTGGAGCGGCTGTCTTGTGAGTTAAATATAGTTACAAAGAAAATGTTTTAAAGTTTCCAGCAGGTTTTTCTGTTCAGTTGGCTGTAGGAAGGTTTGACGAGGTTCTTCCTGAACTTAAACACGACGTCCGGCAGTGAAGTCTCTCTCTTTTTCTTTCCACGTCCTCCCTTGTCGTCCATTTTTTAAAATCTTTGTTTCACCTCCTTCCTCCCTTTTTGTTTTTTTTTTTAAAAATTCATTTATTTTATTCTTTTTTCTTAAACCCCTTTTGTCTCTCTTACTTCTGCTTCTATTTCTGTGACGGTTGTTCCACTTCCCACTGTGCCTGCCTCCAGACGCTTCTCCTTTGTTGCCACGGCGACGCGTTCCAGATGGCGAGTGTCAAGGCAAGACTGGGCTCCGAATGTAGTCTTATCACAATACACACACACACACACACACACACACACACACACACACACACACACACACACACACACGTTGGTCTACATATATACACACTGAGAACAGACTGAGACACTGGCAGCGTACATTCTGTTCAACAACTCACATCCTACTCAGATGCTGGTGGACGTGCACTCTGCCCACTATACACACACACACACACACACACACACACCAGTACAGTATAATAAAACCTGTGTCACAGCCACACAGGAAACAATCTCTCCTTTATGTGACCGGGATGTCATTAATCTTGGCGGAGGTTAACAAATGCACTTGCATGGAAGGTATATTTCATAGGCAAGACAGCCGACAATGGGGCCATTGTGGCGTCGAGCTGCAGCGTCCCGCTCTGCATTCTGTCAGGACCTTTTGGTTGGCTCCGGATCCGCGGCTCATGTCGGGGGGTTATGTTTCATCTCCCCAGATGAATGTGTTTATGCGGGAGAAAACATGTGAAACACGGGGAAAAATCAACGTTCCAGCTGTTTATTTATTTCTGCTGCAAGAAACCACGATTTATTTTTCTGAATGGGGGGAAAATAAATGCGTTCGGCCATTTTTCAAAGTTTGGCCTTGTCGCTATTAGTCAAAACTAGAGCCAGACAAATACCCTGCCAGTGCTTTCTGTGTGCAGCCGGCCGACCAGGGCCAGCTCTTCTCTGATTCACTGCTTTCTAAGTTTCTCCTCGCCACAGCAGCAGCAGCGCTATTTCCATCCCGAGAAAGTGGCGAGTCTTCCCAGTAATCCATTAGACTTCCATTAGCTCCGATTTGTGTGATTAGTTCTAATTAATCAGTTCAGTCTGTGGCCTTCACTCCCCTCCGCGCTCCTCACATTTCATTTTTAACCTCATTTCTCAGCTCTCCACCGAGCGAGAGAACGAGGCAACGACTGAGCGAGCAAATCAAAGAGCGAGCTCCAGGTCTGCCGCCGCCTCTTTGTGTCCGAGCGAACAAACACTCGATACTGTTCAAGCACCAGACCCAAACGGGCTGAACCGGTGCTTAGACTGCATTATAGTGCTCTTTTTTCTCTCACCATGCTGAATTAATAGGATTTTGTTTGGGGGGGGGTGTCTCACTTCGGCAGAGATGCTTCAGGAGCCTGATTTTAGATTTAGATCTCATGTTTTACACATCTTGAGTCTGCTTCGGACTCTGGTTAGCCCCACTCGGCCCTCCTGTCGAACAGTAAGTATCGATTAGCGCCGGAGCATCCATCCCTCACTTTAACAAAGCCTATTGATGTCTGTGGAGCCCTCATTTCCCCTTCGGTCAAATACCATACGCAGCACCATCGCTAAGTGGCTGGAAGCTGCTCCGAGCTCAGCTGTCTGTCCCAAAGTAACCCGGGAATAACGGAGCCAAAATCATCTTTTCATCACTGACTCTCTGCTGCTCTTGTGCTGCAAAACTCTAAATTAAAATTAAAAGAATTTTTTCTGGCCTTGTTGCAGTAGGTCAGCTTATATACTGAGGTATTATGTGGTGATAATCTATCTTCCTTTCCTCTGTTGTCAGCCTTCTTCTGCCATTACCACTATTGTGATAAATGAAGGCTCAATTTATCAACCAGCCTCTACTCGATTTCTTCTTCTCCCTTCAGTTTCCCCCCGCCCCCGCTCCTACGTCCAACCTCTGCATGGTTCGCTTTATTTCTTCATCTGTTTTCACCCTCTCCCTGCATCCATGCATCCATCCATCCATCCATCCATCCTTCTATCCTTCCATCCCTCATTCCCACTCAGCCAGATCGGGGCTTTCTTTGTGTCTGCTGGGGAAGGCTGAGATGCTGCCTGTCACCCCGGAGCTGCAGACTCCCATCCAGGCTGCCGGAGGTGGCCCGGCTGCTGTCAATCAATCTGTAGCCTGTGTAGCAGAGGGAATGGGGGTTGACACATGATGTGGCTCCCTACTGTTTAGAAATTCACTTTTTTTCTTCCTGTTTTAGTAGACCTGCGCAGTCAGCCGTATAGTTTTGGCTTCTAAATTAATTAAACTTGATTGTGAGTCTTTGAATTTTAAAGCGCCTGCTCTGGTGCATCAAACCAAGCGCTGCCTTTTTCACGGGTAAACAGTTGGACGATGCAGATGTTTGTTTCCATCTCATGTATTATCTCTACAAAGTGTTTTGTAACCTGCAAGTGCACAGTGATATACTGCAGTTACACGTCCTCTGGAGTAATAGATGCCTTTTCTTAATGCATCCTGTTGTGGAATTGTCATAATTTCAGGTTTCATGTGTATTAAACAAGACAAAAAACTCCACTGCACTCACTTTATAGGAATGTAGTCCTGTTTACTGCAGCCACTCACACCCTTAAAGCTGCTATAATCAGTATAAGAATCAGTAATCAGAAAGAAATATATGAGATAACTACAAATTGTATGAAAAAGGTCGCTCGACACACTCTCAGATAATTATCACCCAACTCTGCAACCCCCCTCAGCTTTATGTAGATTTTCTTGCATGCTTGATTTTATTTCTGTAGTTTTTAAAACGTTTCTGTTTTGGTTCAGTCCCACCGCTCTCATCAACCTTGTTTCCCAGCAGGGAGCTTTAAGTTCAGGAAAAAAATCTCTGATAAATGAATGCTAATGCTGCTCGGTGTCTGCTGGATCTGTAAATAAGCTTCACAAGATGACACTATATCAACTGACTTGTGTTTACAGTCGGTTGCACCGCTGTCAGCTGGCCAAAAAAATCAGTTAAAGTTGTCTTGTGGAGTTTTCTTGTAACTCAAATGCGTTGAATGCATTTCCTTCATCATAAAACATACGCAAAGCCAAGTTTTTAAGTGTTTTTAATCCCGTATTGTTCACTTCTAGAACCGCAACGATTTTTCGATTGAAAGAAAATAAGTCGCCAACTATTTAATCAAGTGATCGTTTCAAACATTTGCTGCTTCCAGCTTCTTAAATGTAAGGATTTGCTGCTTTTCTTTGGCATTTATGATAGTAAAAGTAGAGTATTTGGTTATTGGACTGTACATCCTGTTTGTCAGCTTGCAGTCTTCTTCTTGCCGCATACCTTGCCGTGTTACCGCCACCTGTGGATTAATGGAATAGTGTGAAGCCAGACGCTAACTTGAAACTTCCTGCAGCTGCTTCACAATAAAAAACCATGACCCGTTCCATAACCAGAGCCAGTCTCCTGATGAGTATTAATGTGATCTCTGTCCCTCTGTCTCTGCAGGACTCCGTGGTTTAACGGCTGGGGGTTCAACCTGCCTCGGGGTCAGTCTCTGCTGGATAAATGGAACCTCGTTCCCGAAGGCATCGACATCCTGATGACCCACGGACCTCCGCTCGGTGAGTCCAATTAGCCAATTACAGCCCCCTCGTCACCATAGCTAATGAGGTTGTGCCTCATTATTAAAAATCTGTATGGAGTCACCAGAGGCGTCGCAGGCTTCGTGTGTAAATGTGTGTGCGTGTACACAGTTTTTTCATCTAAAGCCAACAGTATCTGGAGCGAACATCCCTAACACGCTCTGTGATTCAATATTTGTGTTTGACTATATGAAAAAGAAAATTCATACAGACTGATTCAGTTTTCCTTCCAGTTGTTTGGGCCCCGGTTGTTTTTCTCCTTTCTGTCTGCGCTCTCCATCTGGCTTTATTGAGTGATTTCCTTCCCTCTCGCCTACGGAGGGCTGCTGCTGCCGCCGCTGCTGCGGCAGCCGCTGTGGCCGTTTGATTGCATGGAAACTCGATTTTGCACCAGTGTGACAGACGCTGCAAACGACAGGAGAGAGACCACGGGAGAGGAGAGCAGGGCTGCTGGGGGGAAGGGGGCTGCTGGGAGATGTAGGGTGGGCTTTTTCGAAAACTGGAAGAGACAAAATGGGAAAGAAAATCAGGGTGAAAGAAATATCGAGAGCAGGTTTCATCTGCCAGAATGTGTTTAGATTATTGTTAAACTGAAGAACAGTTGTGAGTTTTCAATTATTTCAGGGTTCAGTGTCAAGAGCTGGTTCTGAACTAGAGATGGCTGCAAATAGGAAACAGCGCTCGAAACCAAGGACGTCTCGCTGTCCCGGGGACGATATAAATAGCACCTGGGACACAAAGACACAGTTTCTGGAACAGTGGAGAAAATTATAATTGAAATGAATATCCATGAGGCAATATGTAATTGTTAGCTATTCAAATTTTAAAAAATACGAGATCAGTTCTACGCCACGTCTCATTACATTTAGCAACTTTTCACTCGACTAGCAACACATTTAGTGACTCATTCAGATCATAAAGGAAATATACAAATATTGTAAGTCATTCCCATGTTTGCTGTTGAGTCCAGTCTGCCAACGGTGCCGGTGTCTCTCCCTCTCCTCTTGGGCCGTCCACTGGCAGTCAGTAGGTGTGGCGTGTGGGGCGTGTTTGACCTCTCTGGATCTCGGGATTAGCGTCTTTGTATAGCTTATTAGTCAATAGTTTGTTTGACCCTCTCCCTCCCTTCAATGGTGGACCAGAGTGAGTCAATGAAGTGATGTGAGAGACTGAAAAATAAAGTTATTGAACTTTATTCATCACCTAGAATGAAAAAAACGAAAAAAAAGACGATGTCACTAGTTGTAGTTAGTTATTTAATTAAAAACTACCTCTGCAATTATGTCAAATAATTCCACGTGGCAAAGAAATAAAGATGTTTTTTTTAAGCATATAACCCGAATCAGAGCCAGGAAGCACTTGATGAAATTGATTAAGCCGTCCCGGGACTGTCTGAGGAACTGATTTTCAACAACAATCCACCGCGTGTGTTTGTGTAGGTTTCCGAGACTGGGTTCCCAAGGAGCTGCAGCGGGTCGGCTGCGTGGAGCTGCTCAACACGGTCCAGAAGAGGGTGCGACCCAAACTTCATGCCTTCGGAGGCATACACGAAGGTACTGAGAGTGACCTCTGGGGTCAGAGGTCAGGAGAGTCTGAGCTTTACGCTGTTAACAGAGGAATAACCTTCGACCTCTGCTTACTCTCTGTGGGTCAATGAGTAGACGTTCTGATGGACTGTTTGTCCTCTGTGTTGATTGTGCTGTATCAGACACAATCATTGCTTTAGTCTGTACGATAGCAGGGTGGAGGGTTACACGTGTAGAAAAAGGATCTTTTACCAACAAAGGAACAACATACAAACTCATATTTACTTACAGAGTGAAATACATTTTATTTATCCTTCAGAGAAATTCTAAAATTAACTCTCCTTCCATTCCTGCACTCAATAAACGTCATTATATCAATCCTAACACATTCAGACTACTTACATACATTAACACATTAATGGCATTATTGTGTATCGATCTTTAAGCTATAAAGAAATTTAGTGTTTAATAGCCAGAACCCAAATTATATGCACATATTTCACCCCTAAATAAAACTGTACTAAACTCAAGCTACTCATAGCAATTAGTGCCAAGATGAGAATAATGGAATAAAGGTGATAAATGAAATGTTAGAATTTAAGGGCTCAGTTTATCGAACACCTCCTCTCTCTAACTGCGTACTTTCTGACAGTTGGGTGATTGAATGTTTCCTCTCCTCAGGCTACGGGATCATGACAGACGGCTACACGACGTTCATCAACGCGTCGACCTGCACCGTCAGCTTCCAGCCCACCAACCCCCCCATCGTGTTCGACCTGCCCAACCCCTCCAGCTCCTGAGACCAGAGGAACGTGGGGGGTGGGGAGGGGGTGCGGGAGAAAGGGTTCACGGGGGGGGGGCAGAGGACAAACTACTTTTTGTTTTTCTATAAATATGTCAAGTTTAAAAAAAAAAAAAAAAATTCTAAGTGTTTCTTTGCAAACTTTTTCGTCTTCTCCGAGCTGTCGTTTGGGATTGAGAAGATTTGGAGAGGTGGGGCGGGGTGGGGAGTTCGTCTGGGAGGGTTAAAGGAGAATACCGGTGATTTATTTCTTTTTCTATTTGTGCCAACAATGCTGGTTCGCCCTCTCAGACTTTTGTTCTTTCTGCACACACTCGGCGTAGTTGCAGATATCAGGAGCTTCGATCTGAAAAATAAAACGTCCACAAAGATTAATCCATGAAGAAACTTTGTGTTTTCATCCGGATTTTTGTGATGCAGAGCTGAGCAGTTTTTCTATCGGTGCTATTCAACGTTACGGTCTGCTTCCTGTTAATCACCACAGGAAGAAATGGAAAACTCATCCAGGAAACAATCCCTCAAAAATATGTTGCCTTAGTGCAGAATGCCAGAAGAGAGCCGGTTTTATTTTCTGCATCTTGACAAAGATAATTTCATTTCTTTTGGACAATTTCATGATCACAGAAAAACAAAACGTGAGGGATATTTACACTCTCGTCCTCCACGGCCTTCCCTATCTTTAGTACCATCACATCTGCGTGCGTTTGGTTTATATTTAAACAAACAAGAACATTTAAGTCTAAATAAATGCCGAATGTGGTGCAAAGATTTCTGACAGGGGATGTAAAAATGAGCTACGAGTGGCACCGGTATTCTCCTTTTTTTTCAGAGGGATTTTGTGGTTAAACAATCTTGCTCTTGATAAATATTGGTCAGATCTGTAAGATAAATGATGCTTTGTGAATTTGTACAATTTCTCTATGTTTGGTTTGCATTGGCCGGACAATGGATGCCATTGTTTTATGTTGTATCATCTGATATTTTGTGTTTTAGGTCTCTTTTTTTTTTGTTTGTTTTCTCGTCAGTTCTTCTTTTCTTATTGGCTGACAGGGACGCTGCCTTAAACTAGCTTTAATGTTCTCAGCTAGAGCCCCACTCTCTGCGAGCTCAGAGAAAAAAAGTCCTTATTTATTACCCATCATCCCCGCAAAAAAAACACCTGACTAACGCAGGGACAGAAAGCTATCAAATTGCAACCTGAAAAAATTTAACTTTGTAACATCCCATTATGGACTTCTGATCTAATTTGGAAAATGTATGTATAAAATATATATATATATTATATATTCATGTTGTAAAACATCTGTACTAAAAGTTGTGTTTGACGAAAAAAATAAAATCTGGTGCTTTTTTTTTTTTTTTTTCTCCTGTATGCACCTGATGTATGATTGACATGTTTCTTTAATCCTCCCATCAGACGCTCTTCAGAGGTTTCTTTCATGTCTTTTGTAACTCCCAGTAGGGCAGACATTCATTTTGGATGAGAGAGGAAAAATTTGTCAGAGTCACAATCCAAACAGGTGCTGTTTGTTCCCAACAACACACCTGCCTAAACATGGTTAAGTTGTCCTCTTTTTAAAGTGTAAATCTGATAGTATTTGTGTTTTATTGCTTTTTTTTCTCTCCTAATTTTGCACTGTGTGTAAATGCAATCTTGCTAGCACAAAAAAAAATGTTGCCAATAGTTGTCTCAACTTTGCCGCTGTAAATGCTCTTTCCGTGCTCTGTTCCTCTCTCGCTCTTTCTCTGATTGTATCCCTCTTCATGGAAATGTTAGTTCTCTCTTTCAGTTCATTGTGATATATTTAGCTGCCTTTATATGCAAATAAAATTGCAAGATTTTTACTTATCGAGCCCCGTCTTGGTTTTTAATCTTTAAAATGTGACCAGTCTTAAAGGTTTTAATCCAACTTTTAAGTCTCCTGAGGCTGGAAATAAACAATTATTTTCATTATCGATTAGTTGTGTGGTCCAGAAAGTTGTGAGAATATGTTGATCACTGTTTCCCTAAAGCCTAAAGTGACGTCTATTTACTGTCATATACGACTAAAACCAGAAAATATTCACATTTCAGAAGCTGAAATTTAGAAATTTGGAAGCTTTTCTTTCAAAAATGACTCAAGACGGCGAATAAGGTTTAAAAATAGTTGCTGATTAATTAAATAGTTGACAGCTAATCGATTAATTGACTAATCGTTGCAGCTCTACAGTCTAAGGTCATGTCTCGGGTCCTCAGTACTTCACACCAACTAATCTCAAACAGAGGATACATTTGTGAATCCTGTTGTAAAAACAAAACTAAATGCTGTGTTTGTGTCTCGAGTTCAGGAAAGGTTGGGACAAAGTCATTGTTTCTTAAGATAGAAGGAAAAACCAACAAATCCCCAAGTCCTACACAAGTCATTATGTGTCCTTCGCCCAATTTAATGCTGTTTTTACAGCTCAGTAAATCTACAGAAATCTTTTTATAGCTAATTAATTGATTAGCAGATGGATCAGATGTGCTTTAGTGTTCTACTCTTGTGACCAAACTACAATAATTTGTGATTTCTGACCTGCCTGTTTGTTGTTGTTGTTGTTGTTGATTGGCTGCTTTCAGACTGATTTGTGGTCGAAGGGGAAAAGGAAGAGTTGGCTCGCTGCGTGTGTTTTAATAACGTACTGTTTCGTGTTTTGGGCTCCAAAGTCCAAGTGTGACGTCCCCATTCATTGGTGTTCAAGTCGATATCAAGTTATCAGAGTTTGGGTCATGTGACTGGAGTTTATACCTCTGCAGAGTATCGCTGGTTAGGTTTGTGTCCGACTCGCTCTGGCGTTGTGCACATGTGGGCAACGATAACCGACTGAAACAATGTCTGTGTGATTTTAATATTTAGTTTAAAGGCTGTTTTTGTGTCTCGTGTTGGTTTAACCGGTTCACAAACACATCCAAGCGCGTTTTCCGTCGTTCTCATTCGCTTGTGTTGACGTTTATGTTGTCCTGACAACCAATAAGAGAATAATAAAGTATTAGTTTGCAAGTAGCCTCTGCATTTACATTTCTTACATTAGCAGATGTATTCTTTGTATACGCGTGTAATGGAAATCCTGACATTGGACCAATGCAGCTGTGAGAGGGCTTGGCCTACTTGCGTATGAGAGCCATTTGTATACTTATTTACAAAAGTATCTGTATCTGTAGAGCTCAATATCACAGCAGGCAGAACACCTGCTGGCCCTGATTTGTTGGCGAGGCCAGAGGAGCAACACGTTTAAAAGTCTTGACCCACAGATGAATATAAAGGCAGTGCAGCAGCAGCTTTTTCCCCCCCTGTGACTGTAGATAGAAAACTTAAAGCTGTAAATGTAAAAGTTTACTAAAGATGTTATGCAACATGTTTTTATGCTGTTAATTTGCATATAGAAGCAAGAGAATGTGCCACCCAATAAGCTGATCAATATTACTCGACATGTTCAACCACATTAAAAGTGGTGATAAATTCTAGATTTAAACCTTTTTTTTTAACAGATCAACAGTTGACTTAACATGCTTCACTCAGCAGGAGAGAATAAAAAAAACACGGCTTTGTGTTTCTCCCACACTTGTTATCTGAATATTCACAATGTTGCGGCTCCAGACCTGCTTCGTTTTCTCATTGGTTTCATCAGGTTTCATTCCTTTTCACCGCTCGCCAGCACAGATCCCTCGTAGGCCAAAAATAAAATGGGCTTGAGTTGCAGGGGCGCCTTTGCCAGCCTCTTTCCCACCAACCCCCTTTCTCTCATCACCACAACATCAAAGCAACCCAACCAATTAACTATTCCCCGAAACGAGAGCAGCAAAGCATCGCCCCACACCCACCAGATCCCACTGCACATTACCATAATCCAGTCTAATCATATTAACATAGGCCGCAGATGAGCAGGAGGAGACACGGCTGCTCTGGCTCTGCTGTGTTCGTTCACCCTCTTTAGTGTGGGTGTGAATGCATACGGCCACTTTTATGCTGCCCATGTTGTGTCTCCGCAGTGTTCAGTGCTTTAATACATGGGCCCTGATACTGTAGTCCTTTATTATAGCCCGATACTCCCTGGCATGCTAATTAAGTTATATGCTAAACACCTTCCTGTTAACATACTGACCGTACACGTTAACGTGCTAGAAATGTCAACATTACATGCTATTTGTTAGTACAAATGCTAGTTTCCATGGTAACATAATACATGCTACTTACAGGCAAATATATATATATAAGTTAAATGTCAGAATCTTAATGTTTGCCATCACATGCTAAATGTTTGTATGTGAACATACTAACTGTGCAAATGTTAACATATTTCTAGAATGTCAGAGAAAAGTCTGACAGTATGGAGTCTTATGGAGAAATTACCCTACGTCTCGCTTGATTTAAACAGTTTTCTCAGATTAAAACTGTGTAATCTAACATATTTTAGTGTTTACCTGTGAGCAGGTGAGCCGGCACTGGCTCCAAAAACATCGATCTACATACTTCATACTTTATTCGCCTCGAATACGAGCGAGCGCTACTCTTTCCTGGACGTGACTGACTCCTCGTTGTTTTCATGTTTCTACTTTTGACCTTTTTTTTAATCAAATAATTAGACTAATTGTTCATCTTTCAAACCAACAGAGCTTCATGTCAAAGCACCAGACTGGGAAGAGCTCCGGCAGTCAGTCACCTGACATCGTCTACACAGAAAAGAGACAATTAAGTTGGCGTTATTAGCGTCACAGAGAAATCTTTTCCTGGATTATGAGTCTCTCTCTCTCTCTCTGTGTTAGTAATAGTCTCTCCATCAGTCACTCTACTTCATGTCTCCGTCAGGACGTTTATAGCTCCGCCACATTGCCGGCCGGATTAATTATCCTTGCGCAGGCAGCTGCTGGTGGTATTGGGTGTTTGTCAGGTTAGCCTTCGTCTGCTGCTGATGGATACGGGGGCAAGATGCGGTGAAGGCTGAGCAGCCATATCAACCTATGTGTTAATGTGTGTGTGTGTGTGTGTGTGTGGCTTACTCTGGTGCCAGCACTCTGCATGCAGTGTTTATATGGACTTAATTGCCCGCCGGTGGTATTATTGTAATCTGGAGCTCGTTTGGCACGAGTGGAGTTAGCTATGTAATAATTCTCTAAATCAAGAGTCATGCAGACTCATGCTTTCCATGCTCTCATCCCCCCCCCTCATGTGGTCTCACTTAACATCTTTTTAGACTAAATATTTTATTATTACAGTTTATATTATTTGGGGTTTATTTGAGGGGGAAAAAAAGAGCTTTTATGAAGTCAGAACGGACACAGAAATGTGAATGTGGTTGCAAATCAGGCCTCCGTTGCTTTAATCGAATGAGTTCCTAATGTAAAACTTGATTAAATTAAATAGAAAAGTTCATTGGCTAATGATAGAGCTTCCCTAATTATTTTTTCGACTTAATTATCCCCCCCCCACCACCACCTTTGCATAGCGATGCTGTCATGTCTCTTTACATTCTCAGGTTTTAAAGGAATCTCTCAGAGCTGATTGAACTGAAAGAGAATTGACCCCCCCCCCCCCATATCCCTCCCCCTTGGTAACAATACATGATTATCACAAGTGGATCGGCTGAATGACGGGAGATGATTAGTACCTCCGCCGTTTCTTTACATCACCGCCCGAGACAAAAGCAACATTTGTCTGATGGTATATAATTTACCTCCTTCCTGATTTTCACTCTCCTGTCTCTCTCTTGTCTCGCCCGCCGATTTGTAAGCGACTCATTAATTAGTTGTGTGGGGGGTTTTGGAAAATTACCGTAATTACAGTTATTGGCCGCCATTGTTCCATTATTCGCTAATCAAGAACATTGCTCGACGGACAATCAGAGTCCTTGACAGTCGAATATGTCAGTGTGGCTTTTTTCCTCTAACGGTTAAAATCTCCACAGCAAAAACCGGTGTGTGCAGTCGTTCTGACATCGCAGAAGCACATAATTTAATGTAAACATGTTTTTAAACCAGCTATTATTACAGATTATATTGATATAAAATCATATGTTACATGTGAATTCAGTACTTAAGCAAAATAGGCAAAACTGGTTTTAGTACGTGCGACCAAATAACCTCAACTCAAAGCTCAACTTACAGAAAAATGCCAGTTTTTCCGAAAACACGGCTTCTCTCTGGAAGTCTGTTCCACTTAATATCTTATGGTATTTGGGCGAGCAGGAAGTCAGGGGACCTTCACCATCATGGTAACGATAATAAACACGTTAATTAACGTTATGAAATGGTCGTAGTTTGGTTTGGTTTAGGAAAAGATCATGATTTTGGTACATTTGTGCAATAGGTGTTTGTTTTTGGAATAACAGTCTGTCGGACAAATTGGTTTTTGGTGCAGTGAGACTTTTCCGGACTGTTTGGGTTTCAGAATAACGAGCCGCCGTTTTTTCCTACTCAAACTTTCTCCGGTTGCCCTCTGACTCCTACTCGATGACTTTGAGCCCCTCCCCCAGTCGATACTCGTGTTGGATTTTGTTGATTGTTTTCTGCAGTTCGTTCGGTCTCTTCGTCCAGGAATGATAGAAAATTCTCAGACCATTTGGGCTTCAAAATATTTTAAGACCTGCTAGAAAATGTCAAAAGTAACTCATGATGTTAAATTAGTTTGACAAAAGTCATTCTGGTTACACAAAAGCAAGAAATAACAAAACGGTGACTGTAGCTGCACAGAAACAGGCAACACCCAATAAACAGCAACAAAAATCTTAACTCAAGGTCCACTTCACTGGCTTTCTGAAGAGCTTTCAACTCATGTTTCTATCCTTTACACTCAACAGGTACACAGTGTTTCATGGTGAATCCAATAAATGTTGATATATTTGCATTGCAAATTGTCTGCTTTCTAAATGTTCTTTGTCTTCTGAGTGCTTCTTCTTCTGTTTGAAGAGCAGAAAACTCTGCAGCAGCTTCGGCTCTTCTGTCAGTTCAGTGAAAAGCAGGAGATTCTCGGCAATCAACAGAAAAACCTTTCAAGAAAGAGAGCAGCAGGTCGATACGCTGTAGACGTAAACAGGCAGGCAGACACCGCGAACAGCAGTGCAGTGCAGAGGTCAATACTTCCTTAATGTCTGATTAATGTCTTCAAGCTGATTAATTCAATTGAGCCCTTTATTACACTGTGTGTATTAATAGAAGTGAAGGAGTCCCTCAGCAGGAGATGCTGTCTGCCATATGGGGGAGCATTATGGCTGCTCTGGCTGGGAGGGTGTGCAGCCCGCACCGAGGATGCCAACCACAGCACTGGGAGGGTCACAAGGGCACGATGGGAGAGGGCGGGAGGTTTGGCACAAAAAAAAACCCAACCCACCATGAACTGGCTCAGTAGCCGAGGCCCAGCTAGATGCTAACAGCGTGAGTGTGAGTCGGGTCTGGTGCAACTAAATGTGATAATTCCTGGTTTGGGTTCTGCTCACAATGTGCTGTGGGATAATATTATTGTAATATAAGAACACAATGGGAAGAAGATGCTCTTTCATCTGAATAATCCCAAAGCACAATTTATTAATTTGCTTTAAAATGACTATAAACTATATATTTTGTTGAGTTGTGTACTAACATTATCTCAAACCCAGAGAAATACGTAATTTTATTCAAGGTAACGGTGAGATTGGAGAGGAAGGAGATCATAAAAATTTATTTCTTCTTCTTTTTTACTCTATTAATCATCTCACGACCCTTCAGGTTTATCTTGTGACCGTTTGGAGGGTCCTGACCCCTAGATTGAGAACCACTGGACTAGGGAAGGGACGACATACGATATTATTGCAATACTTCTCATGTATCAGTATTAATCAGAATATATCACTTACAGGGGTGAATTCTTTTTTATACTTTATTTATTTAGTAAATGCTTTCACTTGTGTTGTTGTGCTTAAGGATCAGGGTACGTCTTCCACCACTGAACATACTGTAAGACTGATCAACAGCTTATGTCTTCACTTTAAATCTTTGTGGGTTCCTTAAAAGCATTCTTGGAAATGTGGGGAACCACTAAAAGTATAAAAGTTTGATTTAAAAAAAGGGTTAAAGAGGCAAAGTGGCTACATTAATAATAGCCTTTGAATGGAATTTGTGAGTCCAGATAAAAATGTATGTTTTAAGAACTTGAGTTATTTAGTTATTTCTGAATTTCAGGGCCGTGTTGGGGAAAGAAGAACAACTATACACACAACAAAGGTGAATACCTTCCAAGGACTTTCTAGGTATTTTATTAAACCCAATGTACCTTTTTTAACCAGTAATCTAGGGAAAAATTCCACTTATTAAATCTGGAGTAACACAGCAGCCGTTCAGTCACAAACAAAACAATCTAAAACACGACCAAATATTTGGCCCCACAAAACGGTTCCTCACAGAAAAGCTGCCGCAAACTAAATAAAAAAATCGTTGAGAGCGAACAGCATCAAGCTATCTTTTCTTTAAAATCCTGTGGAATTTCAGTTGGCGCCAGCGTTTCTTTCCTTTTACCCCGATGACGCAAACCCCTGGCACACACACACACACACACACACACACACACACACTACACTCAGGCTCACTCAGACGCACTACAGCTGTTATAGTTGGCACACAGTGTCAATTGTGTTTGCCCTGGGAGTTAACAGCAGCCACTCGACATGAGACACCGCCTCACCCTCGGCCCCTCTGCCTTCTCATGACAAAAGATCTGTTTCTATCTCGGCGATGGAGGCTTAATTGAGTATGATAACCTCCGTGTCACAGTTGTTTATCCAGCCGCTCTCCTTTCTCCACCACGCTCGCTGAATTTCAATACGTTTGACCAGACAATGTGAAAGTATTTGAAGTCTCCATTAGTTGCATGAAGTAGCTCTTGTTGAGAAGCTTTGTTCTCTCGTGTAAACGCTGCGTACACACAAACCGGGACTTGATTGAAGATGCGTGCAACATTATTAACGCAAGATTACCAACGCGTCGTTGAAATCATTGTTTCAGACGCACATTTTTCAGACTCACTTTGAGAAATGTAATTCCACAGAAAAGCAGACAAATTAAATAAAATGTCCTAGTGACGTATCAGCCGTTTCTTTGGATGGAGACAGGTGAGATCTCCGAGTCAGTGCGAGCTTTAAAAGCGTACAGCTTGTCACTACATTTTGCAACATGGCTCCATTATATAACAACTTATAAGACTAAAGACAGTTTGTACTTCCTGCGTTAGCCTGACATGCACCCAGAAATACCCACATTGCAAACCCGTGATTGGTCCATTGGTAGTATCGTATCACACAAAGATCCTTTGTTTCCTAAACATAAAGTGTTTTATAATGCTGTAGCTGCTGATTTTGTCTCAGAAGATTGGATATTTTCTTATGTTTATGCAGTTTCTTGTTCCCGCTGCTCCCAAAGTGGCCATTATTGTTATTACTGCAGGTTTAACTAAGTAAACTTAGAAAAAACAGTGGTTTGGCTCACCAGGTAGAGCTGGTGCCCCAGGTACGAGTCCCTTTCCTGTCACTATCCATTAAAGGAAATTTAAAAAAGCCCATCTGTTAAAAGACAGTTTGAGTTTGGCCCTTTCAGAAGACACTGACCCATCATGACTATTATCATCACATTCATTCGTGAATACGCCACACGATGTTGTTGGTATCAAACAGTTTTTGGAGCACAACAAGTCTAAACAATCATTAATTGCTTTTTTTTCTTCTGCTTTGTGTCTCTGAGGCGCTGAAGGTTGACTCCAACCCGGAGCGTCTCCCCTCTCTGACTGTCTCAGCGCTGTGGCCTCGAGTCCAGGGTTGAATCATTCAATTAGCCATGATTCTTTTATTTTTTTTGTGACAAGCCATGTAGGTGCACGGCCTCCTTTAATTGAATGGCCTTCTGTGTAATTACTGTCTTTGTGAGCGCAAGGGAGATCGCAAGGATATCCCCCTCTCTCTCCATGAAGCTCAGAGCTTTTCCTGCTGTAAACACGGTAAATGTGTGTTTGCATTAATTTTATTAATAATCTAGCCTGTGTGCTTGGTCTGGAACTACATAGTTAGTTTAGTTGAGGAAAAAAAAACACAAGCTGGTGGAAAATATGAAGTATCTGCTTACTGTCTGTGTGATGTACACACTCTCCTGAACCTGCAGAGAGGGTCAAGCTGCCTTTGTTCTCCTACTAATTAAATCTCCAGTAATTATGGCACTGCAGAGAATGTCAGGGGGAAAAAAAACAATTAACTGACGAGAGATTCAGGAGCAGTATGGATCTATATGAATCAACCACATTCATCACATATTTCATAGAGCCACGGGGGGTATGGGGGGGGGGGTGTAATGTCCATCATCATGATCGCTGTGATTTGATCGAAGGGCTCAGCCGTGAGGTTCACTAGCAACGGAGAGAGAGCAGGAGCTCAAAGGGTTGAAGGAGCGTTCAACATTGTTCTTGTTGCTATGCAACTCACTAATTAGCTTTAGCTAGCTAACCTGAAGAAACAAAGGGGATAAGGTTGTTAAAAATAAAAAATGGATAAGAAGAAGTAAAGTAATTGCTCCTGAAGCAGAGGTTGAGGAGCCAAAGGACACGTCTGAGGTCGGGTTTTTGATGCATCTGGGTTCAGTCTGACCTCGGTTGCCTCCTGAAAACAGGATCTTTCTCCAGCACAGTCTCAGATGTCTGTCTGCTTTTCCATCTTTTCTGCGCTCGGCCCGCCTTCGATTGGTCAACTGACTTTCTTGACATATCTGTTTGAAGTCAGCGCGTTCAGTTTTTTTTTTTGTCCCAATTCTTTTGATGTCAAACAAAACAACTTCGAGTTCGCTGCTCTGACACAAGATTTGACACATGCCTGAGATAATTGCTCTCTTTTTCGACTGACTTCCACGTGTCACTGATTAAAAGATTCAAATCAACACTTTAAAAATAATTATACCTCCTACTATTAATGCGCACAACCAGTAATTTGTCTGTCAAAAAAACACTGGTTTTGGTGGCAGTAATCTGACTTCAGAGAGTTAAAGTTCTCTCTCCTGGCGAGGAAACGACAACACCCCCCAAAAGCTTCTAACTTATTAACATAACACAGATGACAGATGGTACCGATTCTGGTACTTCATAATGACAAATACTGTTCAACTTTAAGACATTGGCTCTATTCATCTTCATCTTATTTAATCTGCAGTTAAACCTCTTAGGATCATCAAAGGAAACAGAAGTCATCATCAGCGGTAGGCATCAGACCTTTTGAAGAACAGAGACATCGGGGGGGGGGGTGAAAACCTGAGACAGACGGAGGAGACTTTCACTACAGTTGGTTGCACTTCAGCCTCCACTAGCAGACAGGGATGAAGGACAGGTCCACAAAGATACCTCACTGAACTCTGCTCTGCATTTACTGCACACAGAAACCTCTCAGGCCTATTTCCATGTATAAAATATCCAATAGTAGGGTTCAGTCTGTTCCACTGGATCAGTAAAGACACACATAGACGGACACAAATTCCTCTTCTGCTTTATACAATAACCCAGAATGTAGATCTGGAACATTCTTTCCTTTTGAAAGAGCAGTTAATGATCAAGAAATATTTCTGTCTGACTCCAGTCAGGTGATAAAACTCTTAGTAGTGTGGTTGAATTTATTGGGGTTATTGTTTGCCTGATTACTAATTGTTGTTCTCTCTGAGGTCCACCTCCTGGTTGAGGATGGCGCTCTTGTTGTGAACGTGGGCACCTGAATGCCCCTTACTCCACCAGGTGTTGGCAACATGGACTGTACCAAGTGAGACTTTGGGAAGGGGGAGGAAGTTATGGGTTTTCTTTGTGTATTCTTTTCCTATGAGTCTTAAAAATTGACTCTACCCTGAATATAATAGTTATTGTACATTTTAATACCTTGATGGAAAGACTGATACTTACTTACTAATCTTCTCAATAGCTTTAATCATCCAGGTAATTTTACCTTTGCCTCCTTTAAGAAATAGTGCAGACAAAGGTTCCCTGATCATTTTAAACACACCATGTGCATGAATGCAAGCACAGCGAAAGGTTAGCCAGGCTAACCATTCATAGGCACATCACAGCAGTTACATCAATCGCAAAGGCTGCGTTCAAACACTGAAAGCCTTAGCGCTCTTTTGTTTGGCTCTTCACATTGCTTTTTGAATGTGGCTCATATCCTGAAGTGACCTCTGCATGATGGATGTCAATCTAGAGTAACATTAAAGGCACATGAGTTCTGATGTTACTGTTCACACTGAGGGCAAAGAGTCAGACCTGAATCTCATCAGAATCGAAAAGATCATGTTCAGTGTGATTTGGACTGTTCACACAAAAATCAGATCTGAGTCACATAGGAGCAAAGAAGAATCAGATTTGGGTCACTTTGGTCTGCAGTCTGAGCGCAGCCGTAGATATTTTACGATATATAACAATAACAAATTGATGTAACACGAATGAATGTAACCCAGTGAATGTCAGGCGACATTGCTGCTGATGTTCATAATTAACTGGGACACTAAGAGACAGTATGACTTGTTGATCTTAATTACACGATGACAGTAAAACAGCCTCTGCCGAGCAATCTTGTGTCATATCCGTTGTCAAATAAAGCAAAGCAACTAGTAGACCCGACAAAAGGTTGCTTTAAAAAAAGATAGGTTGTACATCTTGTCGTCCATCCACTTCTGATGTGAATCGTAGTTGTTCACATTTGAAGGCAGAGAGAAAAGACCGCAGTGAGAGAGTACAGACGGGGATAACGGCGCCTGTGTGCTGCCTCAGATCTACGTTCCTGATGTTTCTTCCTTTTTGCCTTTCCTACAGAATATTGCTTCAAAGCCTGATGTTTATTTCAAATCTGTGCGAGTGCAAAAGTTGAAACAGTCGTAAAAAAGAGTTCAACAGTTTGGGAAATATGTTTCTTCGCTTTAAATGAGAACCACTCTCACGTCTGTACAGTTAATATGAAGCTACCACCAGCAGCTGGTTAGCTTAGCTTAGCACAGAGTCTGGAAAGAGGGGGAAGACATTAAATCCAGTGCCTGAAAATAGCCGTACGCACCATTGAGGTCATTTTTTTCCAACGGGTATACAATAGAAATCATGAAACAATTGTCTAAAAATAACCACTTTGATGCAGGCCCCCAAATCTCCCGAGCAAGTTCACTTTTTGGACCTCAGTATTGATAAAACCCTCCTTATACAGCACTGCTGGTGAGCTAAACAACTAAGTTTTTGTCGAACATGGGAGTGCGACTGTCCACTAGCGCCTTCAATCTTCTACTCACATTTTTCTGTTGACTAACATGCATGACACTACAAACATGGTGGACACTTCTGTCACTTCCTGTGTGAAGGCATTTGGCTTGAACGCTCACTTTATTGGCAAGGTAAGAGCAGCAAAGAGACAGCAAGTCCAAATATAAGTATGCCAGTCTCAACATCCACTAGAAGGTGGAGAGGATGTGGTCAGTTACTTACAAAATAAAAGACAAGGGATATTTGAGCATGTGCTTGCATGTGAGTACATGTGAGGAGTTATCACCGGCCACCCTAAAATCCATTTCAGGCTTTCTCATGTCATTAAGAATGAGGCTCACATACCCAAGGCCACTCAGACCGATCTGTGATTGGCTGACGGTCTTTGTTACCCGCAGCGGTCCTTTCCAAGTTCACAAAGGTCAGGCTTGAAAGCTCTCATTGGAAGAAAAAAAAAAAACTGGAATGATGAAAGAAGGGCAACAGGGAGAAGCTACAGATTGATGGTCTCCAGTAAGCAGACAGAAAAGAGGGATCGTGTCCTGGGGGAGAAAGAGACAAATGTTGAAAGAGTTGTTTGTTGCACTGATTGAAAGGATTGTGGAGTTGACAGAACATTTGGTGCACGAGGTCTGTTTGCTGCTTCTGCCGCCTGCAACTGGTTAGGCACTTTAATGCCTCCTTCCTGTGTGTATTGATTCAAATTATGTGCAAACACAAGAATATGCACGCACACTGGCGAGCACAGACACACACACAGATACACACAGCAGCTCTTCTCCCTGAATTTGACATGTGTTTTTATTAAAGAAAGCAGCTGCTCGATAGTGCTAAGGAGTAATGGGGATTGACTTTGGCATAATTATACAAACCCCTGCATGAATTTGGTCCTAATGGAAGCTGAACACTTAACCCAGACTAAATGCAGAAGGGCAGATCAATGCTGAGGGGCTTTTTTTTTCTTTCTCTTTCCCTTGAGCAGCAGCCAGCTTTCTCCAAAACAGGACATTTACATATGCAATGCATCTCCTTTAAGATAATCACAGCAAGGCAGGAGCCTCGTCGCCTTGGGACCAGTCAGGTGGCAATACCTTACAGGGCTTTAGAAATGAAGATGCATGTCTGAAATCTCCTCTTATGAGGGGAAATACACTCAGGCGTGCGTTCATACCCTGAATCATGCAAACACACGCACTTCCATGCATCAACGCAGCTCATTTCAGGCTATTTCTATGGTAAAGACACTGTGGAACCAATTGAAGTCGCACATTATGAGGCCAGAGGCACAATCACCCCTCTTATGTTTAAGGTGCAGAGCCACAGCCAGAATTGGTGGGCTTCTGGCAACAGCTCACCAACTATGTAAGTCATATGGTTCCCCCGGGTAAGAGGGATTTGGAGGTAATTTATTCAGCTTTTTGTTTGTTTGTTTTTCTCTTATTGCACATACTGGAAATGTTTTTGATATTGTCGCCCTGTGGAGGGACGTGGACAAACATAGTCAAACAGTGTTTTCAGATGCTGTACCAGGAGGGTATGGGAGATACCTCAGATGCCCTAACCAAGCGGTGGAAATCACCAGTGCAGTTGACAAGGATAAGCTCTCTCACTGGCTTCCCACCTGTCAATACTGCCAATTTGTGTTTCACCAGAACCTCCAACAAAGGCAGAGGAAGCTCTGTAGTAAATCAGAGAGCTGAATATGATGCAGCAGAGTCAGTCCTTGGTGCCATTTTGCCCCAGAGGCCAACCACGGTACTGCAACAAAAACATAGTCCCTGTAAGTGATGTCTGTAAAACTGTTGACAGGACATCTTAAACTGCTCTTTGTATGATGATTTATGTCCGCGGGCAGTGTGTCCAGGCTGTTACTTTCTCACCTCCACGCAGCTGCAGGAAGCGGGTGTGAATGTTGAATTGTCCATTACGGAGAGTTATAGAAGTGATCGTACACAAACACTCCGGTAGCTTCGCTCTACTTTTGTAGACCAACTTACCGACTTCTTCCTTTCACCTGATGGCGATAAGCTTCACCGAGACATGTAAATTGGAGCCGGTCTTAACCTCCATGGGGCCCTAAGCAGAATTCCACTAAGGGCCCCTCCTACCTCACCTGTAAACCATGTCAACCATTTGCCTTTGCTCCATCTGTTGGTCTAAGAATAAGTAGAGCTTCATCGAGCAGAATGAGGTATAAACAGTATTTATTGAATAGTTTCTATAGAATCTTAAAATAAGTGAATAATAACAACATGAATAAGAAATAAGGTTTCCTTTTATACATTTGGCTTGACTGAATACTGTGCAGCCATATTGGTATGCCAGTATGCCCAGTTATCAACATTTAATCAATAGGCAATATGAATATATTCTTTTCATCTTGCATTAGAGTTGTAAAATATTGACTGAGAAACTAGATAATCATTGTCTTTTTAAATGATGAGCACTGTGACTGTTGGTTGCTGCTGCTGGAAAAGTGTAAGTCTCGTTTCCGTTTCATTCGGTTCCCGTTGGTATTTATCAAACATAATAAATAGTTGTATTTCACTCTCACTTCTGTCACTGTTCACTCTCACTCTCATGGTGTTTTTTTCCCTCTTTTCATGACGGATAATCCATTCATCCTCTCATTGAAGTTGCAAACACTGACACTCGCTATGACGCGAGGGGAAGGCGGGGCCCTTGCGTAATTTGCGGGGCCCTACGCAGCTTGTATCGTGACCTTATAGGGCCATATAGGAGTCGATAGTACAGCAATAAGGCCCAGTCGCCTGCATCTGCAGTGCGAGTGCACGGTGGAACTTGCGTCTCAGCAGAAACAGACAGTGAAAATGAAATGTTCATTGTCATATCAGCATTATACCAGCAACATATACACCTTCCACTACAGTTTTAATGTCTCTTTCTGAAGAAAATGTCATAGACCTGGAAAAAAAATATGAATGTATTTAATTTAACTCAACACCTCCCATATCTGTTTGTAATTAAAAGCGTTTCCATGGTCAGAATCCATTCATATGTTAACAATGTTTTTATTGTATTGTACTTATCAAAGGCAATCTCAGTAAAGAAAGATCGTCCTGGCAGCAGCAGCTCCGCCGCAGAATCACTTTCTGCGTGCAGCAGTTGAGCGAGGCAGCCAGTCAGTGTGGACCAACAGCACGAATATGATCCCTCACTGGTTTCCCATCCACAAACTCATGGTGAAAACGATGCACCACCTGGACACCGTGCTGGAGTTTTTCCTTTTACAGTTTGTACCCGTGAGGTTGATGTTTTGCTGGTTAAGCGACATTATAACAGATTTTGTAAAGCCACCAAATGCAAAGAGAGTATTCATCAAGAAACTGCTGATGATACTTTATTCTAAGGGTTGTGGCATTGTAACTATTTACATATTAATAATCAATTTACTAATGCAGAGATCCAGCACATAGAGAGCTCTTCGTCAGCCACAGAAGCCACAAATTCAGTGTTACAGCCACTGTGTTAAGGACACGGGAGCGGGCACACTCTGCCTCTCTTTTGTCTGGCCCATTGACATGTAAATGTCCCCCTGCTATAAGGCATCAGCAGAGAGCAGTGAGAGAAAAAACCCCACTGAATTGAAATGTCAATAGTAATTTTTGGCATGCGAGGGACATCTGAGAGTCAAGGGCTGCCTCCCGGGAGAAATGTAAAAAGGAAGAGAGTGAGGGAAGTACTGAGAATGTGGAGGGAGGAGGATGGTGTGTGTGTGTGTGTGTATGTGTGTGTGTGTGTGTGAGAGAGAGAGAGAGAGAGAGATGGAAGATGTAATAGAGGTGGCAGATAGAGTGGAAGGCGGTTTGATGGAGGAGAGGAAGAAGGGGGAGTAATAGCAGTCAGAAGGTGAGCTGTCAGAGGAGAAGCAGGGCAGGGACGTCCATTGGGGAGGAAGGGCATGGATCGACGGGGGTTGGTGGTGGTGGAGGGGTAAGATGGAGGAAGGACGGCGAGCCCCGGTCCTCCTCTGGGAATGTCTCCCCATCCTCCTCCTCCTCCACTGATGGACAGGCTGAAATACCACAGGAGCCACCTCCCGTAATGACTTGATGAATGAGCTTCTCCAACCGGCCCCTCTCACCCGCACCCCCCACCCCAATACCACCTTCACACCCCCGCGCCCCCCCCCGTTCGCACTTCGCCCTCTCTCCATCCCCCATCACAACATCACACACCAGGAAACCTGCAGTATCTGCATTTACACTAAAATGTATTTACATACAGCGATCTGCATGAAGTGTTGCACCTGTAATTCTGAGCAGTGTTGCACCTTTTATTCACCGAGCTGTAATCAAGGCCTGATACTATCATTTTTTATATATATTTTAATACATTTATTGATACTGAAAGTCGCTCAAACCAAACTGTGTTCGCTTTAGTCTGATTTGATTCCTCTTGTGATTCTGCAGCAATAACACTGTGTACTGTGCCGAGCAAAGTCATTAATAGTGGATTTTCTAATCAATGGCTCTGGCTCTGTCTTGTTTGTCAAATCAATGTTATGCTCTGATGCTGCTTTTATTTTATCTGACATGTCCTTCTGTGTCCCCTGCTCTACTTTTCTCCTCAGTCTGAGCACAGAGAAAATGTTTCCCATTCATCGAATCATCAAAACATGATGAGATTTAAAATTAATTAATTAAAAATCCATACATTCAGAAATATGTTGCTCTGTGAAATTATTCCAATATTTAAGAAACCTAAATTATTCTGTGCTCAGAATAACTCATCCGCCGTGTGAATAAATGCCCTAAGATGATTTTAGACTTCCTCACTAACTAACAGATTCAAATAGAAATATCCATACTGTTGGAGGAATGAGAAAATATGTAAAATACTGACATTATGTCATTAGCAGAAAAAGGTTGTCCTATTTTCCAAACCCTTATGAAATCAAATTATTAATGTTGGCTGTACGATCAAAGCAGACATACTGCGGCGTCGCCGAGAAAACAACAGTCTGTGAATCCTTATGTCAATCACAGTCCTCGTTTTTTGTGTCAAAATGGCTAAAACTAACAACTGCACTGATCCTTAGATGATAGCAAACAGACAAACTGAATATTAAACTGACGAATTATCTTCTAATGAATATTGGCCTATATTTTCCGAGAAGGGGACCAAAGTCCAAGCCCTAAAGATATTACAGAAATACTGAGAATCTGCTCTTTAAAAATACAAGACGGAGAAACACGAGGTGAATCCAGGTAAAAGCTTATTGATCTCCCCTCTTTAATCTATACTGAACACATAGCAGGAAAAGAGAAGGTTTTTTCTTTATGTTCGAGAAAACAGGCTAAGATTGCGAATGATTGTGCAGAAAAGGGGGTCGGCTGCTTAACATCAGGAGGAAGTCCTTGACAGGATATTTCTTGGAAAATGCACTCCATAGTAAAAGTGGCTGCAGCTCAGGACGATTTATTATGCCTGCCATGTTCTGCTTGTTGCCTCTCTTAAATTAGAAGACGAGCGACCAACGTTGTTTACCTAAGTACTACATGATAAAATCTAACGCACGCTGCAAGACGGCGTTTTAAGGGAACTTTTCCCTTTTTTAAATTCTTTTTTTATTGATGAACTGCAGCATTGTTTTAAAAATGAAGGACAGGAGGGATGAAATAAATTATTGCAATTGTGTTGTGACCAAACTCTCCAACATGCAAGCACTAACTGTCAGTTTCAGGATGCACAAATGTCACAAGGAATCAGCATTTTGTTGGTGCCTTAAAAAGTTTTCACCTTTAATTAGCATTAACTTGCTAACTTGTTAGAGATTATTTGCTGGGCAAAAAGCTTTAGCTGCAGTTACATGAGTTATACAGCAATGCTACAACAGTACACAATATATCAGTGGTTCCCAACCTGGGAGTCTCAGCATTTCATTAATTTCTGTGAAGAAAACCAAATGAAATTGTTGTTTTTTTTTAATTTAGACTTTTATTTAAGATCTAAACTTTGTAGACCTGAACACAAGCTGTATTCACAGAGCGTTCATTCCCTGATAAACAGCCTCGTCCGGCATTAGAAAACAACCAAAGTGCTCATAGAACAATGAGAAGAAAATACAGAATCTGTCACAACAAAAGAAGCCTATTAAAAATTGTTAATTGTTCAAATAAATACACAATTACAGACAGAGAATTGCATAAAAAAAGGGAAAGTCATCTCTAATGAATGGTCACAGGAAATAATCTGCTCAAAATTAAATCCCTCAAAAGATTAGTCATTACTCAAAAATAGTAAGGAGGTTTAAGAAAAAGACTGGGAACCACTGCAGTTTATTGTTGACCAACATTAACCAACTCTAGCTGGTGAAGACACGACACTGCCACAGTGGACAAGTTAACATCAGGTACGTAAGATAACTTACAATATTTGTGGTTTCGTTGCCTAAATCTAACCAAACTAACCAAACGTGGAATGAGAACGTGTTGAAAACGTGACACTGCCATGGTTAACCGGCGTGTAGTTTTACGACCAGAGGGAGTTTATCTAAATAGTCACAGTCCTCCTGATTGCTCCACTGATGTTAAACACACATACATGCTAGTCTTATTATCATGTAAACATATCTCTATATAAATAGCACACATTTAATCATTTATCTCTTCCCTAAGACCAAAAATGGGGAAAATAGAGTGTGTAAAGTAATTGTTTTATTACTTGTTGATGCAAAAAGAAACAGGACTGATAGTCTGGCTCAGGGAAAAGAAAGGCCCATAGATTCATTATTAGCTGTCTAGAGGTAGAAGTAATCATGTTACACTCAGTGAGTGGAACAACAGCAGGTAGTTCCCTCTGAGGCATTGATCCGGATGCCCTCAAGCAAAAAACACATACATACACACACACACGACCCATGGGGGTTAGCAGTCTAATCCCAGAGGCTGCACCCTGACAGAGGGCAGGGTAATCTCCAGGACAGGCCACTTCAGGAGAGACAGCACACACATTATAACAGAGCAGACGACGTCGGCGAGGAGCAGCTGGTGCTCGGGCAGAAGACTGGAGACGAGGTAGAGGAGGGGAGGAGGAGAGAGAAAAGAAAAAAAGCAAAGAAGGGGAGAGCGCTTCAGCGAGAGGGAATTACAGAAATAGATATGAATGAAGAGGAGAGGCAGGGAAAGGTAAAGAAAAGGTGAACGCGTAGGTGAGAGGGGCTGCGTGAGTGTATGCACGGTGTTATCTCGTGGTAAAGCTGATGTGCTTTATCTGCCAGGAAACAGGAGGCTCCTTCCACAAAAGCCTCTTTTCACAGGTGAAGCCCCAGTCTTTACTTACAAGACTCTTACTGCCAGTTTGAACCTGAGATTGAACCTGAAATGGAGATTTCACACACACACACACACACACGAGTCAGCTGTAAGGAATGCCAGTGAAAGGGGGGGGGGCTCTTGCCTTAGACAGACATCATGTCCACTCTGGTTATTTTTGCACACCGTCCCTCTGGGCCGCTGTTGGCCACGACTGAGAGCAGAGAGACACTCACAGTGATGCAAGGCTGGAGATTTGTCATTTTAAAACGCGGGTCAAACGGCCTCTCTGGCTATTGATTGGCTTGTCCCCGTCTATTACTCCCGTGTTATGTATTGCACCCTTTATCAGAGCTGCGACAGCCACAAACACATTAAAGTTGAGCAGCTTCGATCCGCCATAAAGTGCCACGGCGTGCCTGGTCGGTGTGCCTCTCGCTGGGTGAAGATGAGCTACCGATCAAGGACACAGCGGCAATGTTCTCGCTGCTCTGTTTTCTGGAGTTACGACCCAAAGTCACAGAGTCGTGGCCAGAGTGAGAATCTACAGCTCCCCTGACTCTGCACAGCCTCACCTCATCACACAAGGTCACTTGATCCTCCTTTTTCGAGAAAAACTGCCGGTCTGCAGCCCTCCACGTGATAACAGAGACGAGGGCTGTGAGTGCAGGAGTCAAAATTGGGAGAAAAACACAGAAAATGCTTAAAAATCTGTGTAATATTTTAAGTTAAGTCTGTTTTAGCTACTGTATCTTAACCTAAAAGTATCTATTATAGCAGCATGGCTTACTTTTAATGACCCACAGACAGAAGTGCTGCATCGACGTTAGTCAAAGTTCGATTTGATGGTCACTTCAACAGAGCTTCTGCGGAATATAACATCACTTTTATTCGTCAGCAGCAGAAACAGAAACAGGACTAAGCTGCTTATTTTTAGCATTTCATTCTGCTAACGTAAATAACATGCCACACGGGCGGAGAGACATTCTCATTAGCAAGAGTTAGCTGAGGGAGGAAAGCAACATCAATTAAGATCGTACATTTTTGCCCTGTTTTTGTTTCTGTCAGTTAAAAATAATATTACTATAAGGAGCATGAATATAGCATAGTTTAATTAAAAGTTTCAAAAAACACACTTTATTTGTGCGTTTTAATGATATTGGTAAATGGTTTGCTTTTAATTATGAGATAGAATTGGATTATTAACTCACATGATGTGTTCATTTTCATACATTCAAAGAAACATGACGTGTTACAAGAGTAAATACAAGTATTACAAGTGTTCATTGCTTTAAAGTTCCACCATAACCTGATAGTTTGTCCTATTTCCATATGAAACACAGTTATCATTTATCATGTGAATAATTGGAACTGACAGGAGAAAGATGAAGGGTCTTATTCACAAAATCGTGTGTTCCTCTGCATGACAATCTCAGTGTTATATTAAAATCAAAAGTGTTGGCTCAGTTCTCCTTTAGCCGCCAAGAAAGAAAGCTTCCACGTTTGTGTGGGCGAGGGATTCCCACACAAAACATCCACTTATATTTCACGAAATAACCGGTATTGATGTGATGAAATTTAAATAATTCACTGAACTGCATTAGTGTACTGCTTTTGTGGCTGTGAGCAGATGGCCACGGCGACGGAGTTCACACGAGCAGATTAAACGCAACTTGAATGCCGTCCAGTGAAGACAGTTGCCAACCCTTCACTCAGATCCCTCAGCTAAAAATTCCTTTATCTCACAGAAGGCGTTTAAAACCCTCGAGTTAAGCTCACCTCGAGTCTGCTGTGCTGCAGAGGATTTACATATCCACAAAAAGGTGGTTTTTTTATGAAAGCAGTCGCACAGATGAGCCAGCAATAGGACAACAATGTCATGTGGTGAAGTGGGTTGAAAAAAGGTTATGTCTGAAGTTCATCTCTTCCTGCTTCATGCACTAATGAGAATCATTAGTTTTGCTCAGTGGGTTCATGTCCTCTAGCCTTAATATGTTTCTAAACACATTTGACAATGTCAGGTTGTTGCAAAAGGTTCAGATATTCTGACACTGTTATGAGGACTACAGCCTTTTATTGTCATTTCACAGCATTTGCATACATGGGAACAAAATGTGACCCATCCTTTTACATTATGGGCAGCTGTCGGCGCCCGGGGAGCAACTTGGGGTTCGGTGTCTTGCTCAAGGTCGCTTCGATACACTAACGGGGGATCAAAGTACAAACCCAGTTGTTGGACGAATCCTACTGTTCCCATTGAGCCATGGCCGCCCCCCATATATATCAGTCTGTGGTGTAGGAGCCATGTTGTTGTGTCCACTCAGCCTACTGTATCTGGCACAAACTGGACTGTCACATTTGACCAGTCCCTCCAGGAAGCTGCGATGTAAAGATCCCAACACTAACACAAATTCAACTAATCCCTGCAGTTGCAATTTTGTCCAATCATTCCTGCAAGTTTCACCAGTCATAGCAGTTCATAGTTGCCTTTGATTTTTAAATAATACCTAAAACACTGCAGAATGCATCATGATTGTTTTTTGAAAAGCTGCTGTGAAATCATTTTCACAACATTCCCAAACAAATCAACCAAAATCCTGGAGGGACTGCATTTGACAAAAGGTGCCAAAATAACCATGAAGCATTGTTATTACACCAAATAAGGAAATATCTCATGTTTTATGTTATATGGGCTAACAAATACACAAAGAACTGTGCAGTATGTCATCTTACTTGTAGTTCCTTAGGGCCAGTTAGACATCAGAGACCAGCCACAGATAAGGAGCATATGAAAGTCCACTGTATTTAACTGTGTTACAGCAAGAGTAATTCAAGAAATTAGAGGTATTAAGGCTATAAAACAATATCAAGGTTGTGTATTGAGCTGTTACAGAAGCCCTGAGGGTCTCCAGGGCCCCAAACAGGAACATTAAGGTTAAAGCGTTGAAGGGTAATTTTTCCTGTTGTATTTATGTGAGAGTAGAGGGCGGCTGGAGGTAAACGGAGACAGAGAACGTTTCAAATTAAGGGATCAATAATTCTGGAAGCTGGAGTACACTCCCACCACAGCCTCATCCCTGACTGACCCTATCGTGTCTGAGAGCGGCCCCAGTCTGCAAGCATTTACTGTCCAGACAGCACAAGGGCCTGTTACATAATGCATGACCACCGGCGACACGGCGGGCCGAGCTCTGCTGAATCAGCGGCAGGAAAACGCTACCGCCGCTGCTGCTGCTCTGTGCGAACGAGGGGGCCACAGCGGCCACTGAAGACAGGCAGCCTGTACTGCCCCCCCACCCCTGAGAAGAGCACTTGATCACCCAAGTAACCTTTTGCATGAGTGCACTCAATCTGCCACTCACCAGAGAGCCACTGCAGACAGGGGGCATTAGGTGGGATTATCGCCCCCGCTGCCCTTTGTTGTTTTGATGTCCGTCCCTCGCCAACTCAACCCGACCCCTCTCCCCCAGCATCCCCCCCAACTCCCCCTTCCTCACACCCGCCCGTCCGGCCCTGGCACTGCTACAGAGAGGCCGTCCACTGGCAAGCTGAAACCAGAAAAAGCCTCCCCTCAGTTAGCCCACTTTCACAGCCACACGCAAACACACACAGTCACGCAAATGAAAGCAAACGCACAAAGACACACACACACACACGGACTGTACAAAATGATGGGGTTGCTTTCTCTTTTTAATGAAGGACATGATGAGGTGAATCCAGGTTAAAGCCATTATCGTTCATTGATTTCCCGTATTAAATCGAAAATGTAATCACAGAGGTGAGATGTTCATAAATGGAGGCAGAGAAGATTTCAGGCCAGTGAGACGAGCAGGCTGTGTGTATATGTGATTTCTCTTGGTTGCTTAAAAGTCATAAGTTTAAAAAACACAAAATTTACTTCACTGACTGACAAAAATCCTATTGTTGCTGTCAGAGATGGGAAGTAACCAAGTACAAACACTTGTTATGTCTGTACTTTACTTGCGGTTTTATTTTTCTGACAACTTTTTACTTTTAATCTCTACACTTTTACACATCATATCTGTACTTTCTACTCAAAATAGAGTTGTTGTTACTTTAGGTTTAATGCATTTCAGAGCAATTATTGAATGATTTTTGCATGCCTTTCCAACATGGAGACCAGTGCATATCAGGAATGAAAGTAACATGATGAAAACGGCATAAAAGAAGTAATTACGTAACAAGGTGAAACAGACAAGAGAGGGTGACTTGACCCTTGTTGAAGCCTCAGTTTGCTTTGTACAGAAACAGTCGGTAGAAATGTCCTTCAGAGAATCCAAAAGAGTACTTCTCACTTTTATACTTACTTGTACTTACTTACTTATCTACTTTTATTGAGTAAAGACGTTGTATCAGTACTTTTTCTAACTGAAGATAAGACCTTGAAGAACATAAACCTGCACCAGCGATGACCAAATTCAGCTGCCTGCTACACCAGCAACACAGCAGACCTGCCACTTTAATTTTTAGATTAAATTGATTGTTCAAATCTGCAGACATCCTCTCAGGATTTGCAATTAAGTCTCTATCATGTTACTTTCGTAATCAGAGCAGAAATCACAGGTCTAAAATCAAATCAGCTGTAGGAAGCCGATCTGCCTGACAAATTTCAGATGTATGAGGGATCCTGCTGCCAATGAGTCAAACTGACTAAACAGGTTTAAACATTAGTGGAGTGAAAAGTAAAGACATTTGAGATGAGAGTTCACTACTGTATGTTTTCTTATAACTTGAGAGACTTCTCACAGATGGTGTGACTATCACCAAATATTCTTCCGGATAGCAAACAGTTATTGGTTGAGAAAACAAATCTCACCGCCAGGTCTCATTAGCAGCTGTTCTGATAAAATCACCTGATCTTCATCAGCAGATGGAGTTTGCTCAGTCCAACATGGACAAGAAGTCCTTGAATTGCTCAGAAAATCAGCACAAGCAAGAGGTGGGAAAAGTAAACACTCATTCTTTACTCAAGTAGAAGTATAGATACTGAAATATACTCAAAGTTTACGTTTCTTTGCAAAGTCTTCCTGTCTTCCACTCTTGTCTGTTTCCTTTCGTTGCGTCGTTTTCATCAAGTTATTGCATTAAATAATAAACGATAATTCTCCTCATATGCATTAAAACTAAAGTAACAAGCCTGTTTTGAAAATGTCAGTTCTACAATGTGGAGTAGAAAGTACAGATATTTGTGTGAAAATGGGGTAAAAGTGAAAAGTTGCCAGAAAGATAAATCCTCAAGTAAAATTCTGGTACTTGAAAAACAACTTAAGTACAAATCTCACCTCTGATCACAAGAGGTCAGACTCTATGCTGATGAAGACCATGTGATATAATTGGAAAAGGGAGACTCGTGGGTTCCCATAGCATCCATTTTCATTCAGCTATCATGCCATGCCTTCACTCTAGCTTTAAGAGACCCGGCGGTGTCGATGCCCCCCTTCTGGACACATCCCTATTTATGACACACACCAAAGGAAGAACGAACAGTCTGTTAAACTGGATATCATTATGCACTTTCTTTTAAATTTGTTGCACCATATTAACCTTTGATGCTGGTATGTTTCTGATTTAACTGCAACATTATTTGTTTTAATGCAGCCTGGAAACCCCATTGAATGTCGCTCTCTGATCTATCCTATCCCATCATACCTGTCGTATAATGTTGCTGCTTGACTCCGTCCCTGAACTTGGCGAGCAAAGCAGCAAAACAAAGCTCCCGTCTACCCTGAACTCTGACCGACACCCTCAATGTCTTTCACCCACTGTCATCCTTAAGTGTCTTGATTTTGTGGCTTCATTTATCGACTCTAGCCTTGTAAATCTTCCAGTCTGCACACACATAACTGCCCATATTTATACTGATTTACTTCTGCACGTGTCTGTAACTGTCTTTTAAAACAGACTCATTATAACCCCCCACTCCCACCAGCCCTCCGTCAGTTTTCCATGCAGGGCGTTAAAGAGGTCAAGCAGGGCTTTAGTTTGTGACCCTCGCTCTTAGTCGGCTGTGTTCAGGGCCAACCTTTGACCCTGAATACCACTGGTCCTCGGGTTCAAATGCAGACCGTGACCCAGCCGTTGAACTCCCACAGGAGGGGGAGGAGTGACCGTGAGGAGGGGGGAAGCAGGGTGAGAGGAACAGCACTACAGTACCTACTGTGTCTGTTGCTTCTCTCTTCTTCTCTTCGCACCAAAAGAGGCAGACTCCATCTGGTTTTGCTGTATTAGTCTGATTATCTGGGGAGGGAGAGAACATTGACGGATGAAATTGTGTCTTCATTCTGCATTTAGTTTTGGAGATGTGTTAAAAATGTTTAGTGTGTGTATTTGGATATCTGGGGGACGGCAATTTTCTGGGAGAGTCGGAAGTAGTAAAATGGTCACCTACCTACCAGTCATCGTCTCAGTGGCGGACAATTAAAGGAAAATTCCTCCATAAAATGCTCGGACATTAATCATCTATTCTGTTGCATCACAACAGGAGTTAATCTGGAATCTATTGCACATCTTTCTATCCTGGAAGAGGTATTCCTCCTCTGAGGTTTGTTTTTTCTTGTTTTGATTTTATGCTAAATGTGTAAATAAATTGATTTTTATTTTGCTTTATTGACATTTAACCAAATCCAAATCTTTCCTTTACCTTCACCAAAGTGCTTTTGCTTCTTAAACTGAACCACATGCAATCTATGATTTCACAGCCCAACATCCACCCCGACCACCTCCTTTTGACTTGTGTGCGGTACAAAAAAACGTGGCACTTCTTTTTTCACTGGAAAATCTGTTGCCTGTGGACATAATCCGGGCTGCAATTATGATTCCCATCAAAACATAACCGACAAAACAAATTATTGTGTACAAAAGGTTAGTAGTTGTTGTCCAGAATAAAATAAACAACATCCTCTTGGTTAAAGGACTAATTTCTTTTAGAAAGTCTCTCTAATCTTATTGAATTAGTTTGAGTTCAGGTTCACTAATTACATAATGAGTATGTCAGTATAATTTAGCCCACTTTGGCATTGGAAATGAACAAATTGATTGATAGTGGCATAGGGTTGTTGCACAATGTGATGCAGACAAACAAGATTTGCTCCCTCTGTAGATAAAAACAGCTCTTGAAAGAAAACATCATAATTCTTATTTTCAAGTGATTATACACTAACAAAAACATACCTCTGAATATTTCATTATATTTCTGATGATAGATTGTCCTAAATGTTACACACTGGAAGATTACTTTAAGATTATATAATACAGAACTTATTGCATGGAAATGCATAAGTGCACAGTTCGGGTTCAGTAGAGTCTTGTTTTGAAGGTTTTCTGATGTTCAATCATCTACAATCTCATATTGTCAAACAAAATAACTGTCTCACTCACATTCAGACGCTTCCTCCTTCTTTGTTTTATGAGGCAAAAAGCAGAGAGTCCAACAGCCACAACAGACAGAGCCACAACGTTCAGTCCCACCGGCCACCACACACTTTATTACCATAATTAACTTCCATCAGCTGGGGTCTTCTCACTTTCATATCTGCAAGCATCTCTGGAGAGTCTGAGCAAAGCTCAGTGAGAACACAGCAGGACGCTCAGCATATTGATGATTTATTCATTCTCATTACGAGAAAACAGTCTGGTGTCGCTTTCAGAATGAGGTGTTCTCAAGTAACTGTGATCTTTCTTGAAAAAGCCTCATAAGCGGAAACAACAGCGAGGTTTATCTTCTGAAAAGCTGCACTTAGCAATATTTTTATATTAGCAATGAATTAAATCACTGTGTGACGTGAAAGGTGTTACTCACCAGCTCTGCAGATGCCCTCAGCTCTACGGAGCGTTTTGGCCTCTTTGAGCTCATTTTTTTGGTTTTACAGCACATTTCCTGTAAGGTTCAGTCTCACCACTCTCATCAGGAAGCAGTTTTCAGCAAAAAAACTCTCTGATGAACCCTGATAAACCTTCTGTATGTCTGTTTGCCATGCAGCAAGTAGGCAGACATATTTTTCTCAGGAGTCAGTTGAGATCAAACCAGAGTTTAAAGGTCCAGTGTGTAAAATTTAGAGGGCTTGTCAAAGGAAATTGTGTTTTGCGTGACCTATTTTATCATCCAGATGTGTTTTATATTTCATTTCTATATTAGATGTGGTTTTTAATATTCTATATTTACATTAGATTATGTTCAAAGCAACCATTTGGCTGTTCAAAACCTGGGAAGTATTATGATAAGCACTTTCTGTCGCAGTAAGAAACAGAGAAGATATTCTTTCTCACTGCCCCACTGTAACAAAGAAAATGTTACAATAAATAGGGCAGAGAGTCTCAAAAGCATCTTTATCCTTATCTCCACTCAAGGACATGAGAAAGCTGCAGGAGTGCAGGTGTTCTCGGCCGTAAACAACTGAAGTAACTATGTAGTCATGTCTCGGAGTTTTCGTTGTGTAATGGTGCTAGTAAGTGGGTAAAAGTGTAAAAGCATATAATTACGTGACTAGGTCATATCCAATCAAGAGTGGCCCATCCCTCTGGGTGGAACTGTATGGAGGAAGCAAACTTTGCGGTTTAAAAGTTCATGCTGGGGGGAAATGTTGTTGTCTGGATTCGTGAATTCACACCTTTCGTGTTACAGATGTTTATGCGACCTCCTTCTCTGCTGTCTGAAGATTAAAAGTGTTTAATTCTTTTGTGTCTCACAGTTTGGTTCCTGCAAGCCAGAGAGTGGTTGTTTATTTGAAGTTGTTGATGGCTGACCAAAGGGAAAAGGGGAAACAACTACAACAGGCTCTATATGGCAGAAATGGAATATAATATTCATAGGTGTGTTTTCGTTAGTGTATAATCACCTGAATATAGGAATGAGCCGTTTTTATCTGGGAGCAGGTCCTCTTCATCCATGTTTCTACAACCGGACACACCCTGACTCTAAATTGGGCCTTTCAGGGCCACCGTAGTTCCTCCTACATGTTTGGAAGGTGAGCGGTATTCAGTTGGTTGCAATGTGCAATAACACCGCTAGATGCCGGTAAGTCCTACAGACTGGACCTTTTAAAAGACAGTGAATGTTTCCATTCATCAGGTGGATACAAACACTATTATAATGAGATGTTAATGTTTCTGTTAATGTTAATGTTTTTGTGCCATAACAGCATATTTCTCAGCTTATTTATTTAATTTTTCCTACCTCCAGTGTGTCTAACCGAGCAGACGTGGTAATCTAGGAAGCTAATGTTATTCAGACAATTCAAATGAGGAAGGTGACCTGTGATTTGTCTGGAACTAAGGACGGCTTCTGTTCTCAACTTAATGACAGATATGTTCATTAATGGTCTGAAAAAGGGTTTCAAAAGGCCAACATGTTGTTCACAACCTGCCAAAGAAAAGTACAAAATACCCCAAATTGGACTTATTAGGTTTTCAAACATCATCAGTATTATGAAATTCCACAAAGGCTTTAATGGGAGCAAAGTCCGCTCGTACAGCTCTGTCAGCTGTGAAACACACATCCTCTACATGTTTTCATTGGATGGCCCTGCTTCCTTAATCACTCCGTTTTTCATGACCCCAGGGTCTGCTCGTTGAAGAATATAGACATACCAAAGGTAAAGGCTGAATGTGCGTTGATGGCAATGTACGATCCTCTCTTTCCTTTCATAAAAATGTAATTCCTTTTCATTTAGTTTCTACGCTCACGTCTCATGCAAACGAAGTAGTCTTGACCCTTAGTCCTCTGTACTGTTATGACTTCCTCCTGACAGCTCAATTACTTCTGCTTGGCACATGCACTCATGGTCTTCAGTATCTAAGCTGCATGCATTTCATGTGTTTTCGCTGAAAATTAAATGAAGATCAATTAACTTTTCTTCTTTTTTACCTTTAAATACTCCAATCTGGGAAAAAAAGGAATAATCAGAGTGTCACGGATCAAGAGGAAAATGTTTTGTACGTGTCAAAATCTGACTTTTATTCTATTAAAATGAAACAAAAGCTATACAAACTCACACTTGACAGATGAACTATTTATTTTTAATTAAAAAATAATTTTATATAATTTAATAATTAACTACACCTTAATTGAGAGCAAGTCTCAGAAGACTTAACAGAGGGAGCAAAAAACAACAAAGACCGTAAAAAGCGACAAGCTCTAATTAACAATCAATCACACTACAACACTGAAACACCGGTTGAATAGACAAACATTAGAAAAAGCTAAAGTCGAGGTTATCGAGCTACAACGAGCACGTCGTCCTCTGATCTTACGAGGAAAAAAATCAGGCACAGTGCATGTACATGTTCATTTTTTGGTGAGTGATCTGTCAGTACGCCAACGACACTCAGGATTATTTACTGTGGCTCTTCTTTTAACAGTTCGAGCTTTTGGTTCACGTCAACATGTCCACAGGTTGGTCCCTCGGAGGTGAGGAGGAAGTGAAACAGCAGCACTGCCTACATTGATCATCACTGCTGAGGTGCCCTCAAGCAAAGCCCTTAGCCCTTAATTAAAAAATGTGATAAAAGTTAAGATATTTGATTCCTCCTTTTGCTGCAGAGCACAAACAAACCCACTCTGGGTTTAAAAAAAACACTGTTTTAGACAACATCAGTGTTTTTGAATACAGTATAGTATGGAAATGAGGTTTTAGAGGCTGAAAACTGGGCGGTTACACAGTGCTGACTTTTCAAATCAATCTGTCTTAACATGCAACAATAACAATAATCTTTTAACAACAATTAAAGCAAATTATTGATTTGTTACACCCCTGATTAATAATGTATGATCATAGATGTAGAGACAGCCCAAAAAAGATCCTGTACACTGGTTGCAGACAGAAATCCTTCTGATTGTAGATTGAATGTTGGCGCCATCTACTGCTACTCACCTGGAAGTGCACGACCTGATTGTTTAGGTTTATTATTATTATTCCTCATTACAATTGTCTGGTCATTTGGGAAGAAAGCTGCACAGTGGTGGAAGTTATATAAGTAATTCTGAGGTACTACATGTGAGTATTCTTATTTTATGTTGCTTTATACTCATCCACTACCTTTTTAGAGGGAAATATTGTACTAAAGTTACTTTTTAAATCAAGATTTAACAAATAAAACATGTGATCAGTGGGCTATATAAAATATGATGCTGTGTTAGACACATAAATACAATATATGACTACCCAAAAAGTATATAAAGCCTTTAAAATGAGCTCCACCTCAACCAGCTACAACATTAAAGTGTTAGGTGAGTTATTTGACTTAATGTGTATTTTGAAAAAGCTTTTATTCACAGACTGTCTTTAGTGTATTATTTTCTTTATTGAATGTGCACGTATTGTTCCTGCAACCACAGCAAACCTTGATTTTCTGTGTATTTCCACTGGCACACTGAAGCTTTGAAACACATTTTCACTGCTGGCAGCAATGAAATCCACTGCTGCATTGGCAGGAAGAAGAAAGGAGAAAGGGAAAAAAATGCATCAAGGAAATAAAAATGAAATAGAAACAAGAGTTCCTCTTTAACGCCTTCAAAATAAAATATCAACATGTAAAGTTATTCTTAAGAGCAAGCATTAATCTAATGCTACAGCAGCTCTCAGTCTTCTGGAGAGCCTCCAACAAGATTTTGTAGCTTTTCAACACAACAGAAATCACACACAATGCCACCACCGACACATCTTCCATCTCACGTTGTGTTGAATATGATATATGTTTGTTTTACTAAACTGGATTACCGAGCGTGCAGAGGGTAAACCAGATCTCTCCAGGGGCCTTGAAAGCTCCGGGCTTACTGTGCGTCAACTGGCTTGTGGTAATTCAATTGATAATCTGTTTTGGGAATATGCTCCATTAAAGCACACGCACTGACAGGATAAAGGCCTCAAGGCATGTCCTAGTTTTCAAGACCTTTGTTGTTTCAGTTTTGTCCTCACATGTGTTTCATCCTCATGCATCTATATATTTAATATTTCAATTTACAGAAACACCTAACTTGTACACATACGTTGGATATATATATATTTATATTTATATGCATCTGTTTTTCACCTGCTTGTAGTATGTAGATAATAATTCTACATTTATTTTTAACCCCGATAACTCAGTCTTCCTTACTGCAGCAGCCCACACTTCAGCAGCTACTATCCATTCACTCCTGTCTATATATTGTATTATTATAAGGTACATACTCTTATTATATTTCTGTTTTTATTTTTACTTATATGTGTATACCTTGTGTTAGATATTGTAATATAAGTATTATTTCTGTTCTTTAACACTGTGTGAGCAACAAATTTACCCCCAGGGATCAATAAAGTATTTCTGATTCTGATTATTGTTTTTTAAAAGCCTATAAAATAATCTTTTATTTAAAAAAAAAAGCCTGTATTTGTTCAGCTTTGTTGTCCCTGTTTTAGCTGTATGTCTACAGCATGCATTATGCAGGCATCTTCCACGACTTCTTAATTAATCTTATAAATAATCGATGAATTTTTGCCTTTGCTGCAGTTTTCCACCATCAAATACCTCCTGCTCCTCGCCCCTTTTACTTTGAAAAACGCCGAGCGGAAGTGTCACGTTGATGCTGGCCCGTCCTGCCGCAGGAACTTTTCCTTCGTTCCGACACAACAAGATGGACTGGAAGGAAGACGATGATAACGTAAGTCGGTTAATGTCCTCTTACGTCCTCCCTCGTTGTGTTGAGAGGTTTTATTATATTTTAAAACTCGGCTTCGGTTCAACACTCATGTTAGCATTGACGAGCCAGCTCGCTGTTTTTTTAATAAAAAGGTGTAAAACGCGGATTCAACCTGTCCGCGCGGGTCGACACGAACCAACTGTCAGTTGGTCTGTTAGCCTCGGTGGGCGTCGTTAGCATGCTGCTAGTGTATCTTAATGGGGATTGAGCTAACTGAGCTAACGGAGCTAACGGAGCTAACGGAGCTAACCGACCCTCGGCGCTCAGACTTCAGCTCGTTTTCTGCCTCTGAACGAGGTTGTGGTTGTTTGGCGATGGTGCTGCGTTGACAGTCGGTGTGTTTCCTTTTCCTATCTGTGCCTGGAATAAGGAAACTGTCCATTTCCGCCTGTAGGAATATAAATAACGTTTAAATAACAGTAAAATGACATTAAAATAACATTAAATAACATTAAATAACATGGTCTTGTTGATGAGAAACGTGTTTATGTTGAGTCCAAATGATGAGATGCAAAGTCGAAATGGTGTGATTATGAGATTAAAGTTATAAATATTGGTTAAAAAGTCATTAATTATGAGATAAAAGACATAGTTATGGGATAAAATGTCATTCTTACGACATAGAAAGTCAATATTATGAGATAAAAGTTATCATTATGAGATAAATATTAAAAATTATGAGATAAATATTCAAAATTATGAGATAAATATTCAAAATTATGAGATAAATGCCATAGTTATGGGATAAAAAGTCATAATTATGAGATAAATAGTCAAAATTATGAGATGAAAAGTCATTACGAGAGAAAATGTCATACTTACGACATAGAAAGTCAATATTATGAGATAGAAAAAGCATAATTATGAGATAAATATTAAAAATTATTAGATAAAAGACAAGTTATGAGATAAAAAGTCATTAATTATGAGATAAATAGTCAATATTATGAGATAAAAGACATAGTTATGGGATAAAATGTCATTCTTACGACATAGAAAGTCAATATTATGAGATAAAAGTTATAATTATGAGATAAAAAAAGCATAATTATGAGATAAATATTCAAAATTATGAGATAAATGCCAATAGTTATGAGATAAATAGTCAAAATTATGAGATAAATGCCATAGTTATGAGATAAAAAGTCATTAATTATGAGATAAATATTAAAAATTATGAGATAAAAGTTATAGTTATGAGATAAATAGTCAATATTATGAGATAAAAGACATAGTTATGGGATAAAATGTCATTCTTACGACATATAAAGTCAATATTATCAGATAAAAGTTATAATTATGAGATAAAAAAGCATTAATTATGAGATAAATATGAAAAATTATGAGATAAAAGACATAGTTATGAGATAAAAAGTCATTAATTATGAGATAAATAGTCAAAATTATGAGATAAAAGTTATAATTATGGGATAAAAAGGCGAAATGATCAGATAGAAACTCATAATTATGAGGTAGAAAGATAATAATTATTAGGGCTGCACAAATAATCTAATATTGTTGAAATTGCAATATGGCCAAGTGCAAAATGCAAGAGCTGTAATATCTTGATAAAGGTAAAATGTGTTAAAAAACAACATTATAATAAAATACTGTAGTGCAGCAGAGGTCAAAAATAATGATCTCATAATTGTGACTTAACGTTAATTTATTAAAAATGTATTATTAAGGCTAATTTCTTTATTTATAGGCGTAAAGGGGCTTCCATAGTAATCCTTTTTTTGTGTGTCCATCCAAATCCACACGTGTTCATACTCACCGCAGCCAGACAGCGGTTAGCTTTTGCCATATGTTGTTAAATAAGCCATCTGTGCCGGATCACGGCGGGCAGTCTGTCGCGTTCATTGTACAGTACGATCATCAGCATCAGCAACCAGACACATTTAACAAATTAAAGCATCCCGTTAGATTCATCCCAGAGGAGAACAGCAGCCAGGTGTCGCTGTGGTAAAGGAGTAGTTCACCCCCAGAATACAAAATTAATCTATTACCTCTCATCCAGGGCAATAGAAACTGCGTTAAAATTTATAGGACGGCACAATAAATCAATATCTTGTCTAGATTTAATAAAACATGTTTGGTACTGGCTCCTGAAACCTTCACATTATCAGGATTTTAGTTTTTTTTTCAGTGAAAATTAAATTTGTGATGCAGAAAATTATCATCTCTGACTGTAAATCTCCTCACAGTACATATAATTACCACATTGGCCAGCTGCCTTGTAGCTGTTTGAGTTCAAAATGTTAATTATTTACTTCATTATCACCGGTTTTACACAGTGAAACCTACAAATAGAACATCTTATCTATGTGAGATCAGTTTGGTGGCCGCAGTGAGTGAGGAAAGTATTTAAAAATGGAATATTTTAGTCGTTGTTAGGTCCTTCCTCGAATAAATTCACCTCGAATCACTAAACTAGCGTTCATCTCTTTAATGGAGTCTGATTGTGCGACTAATTATGGGATAAAAAGTCAACTTTATGAGATAGAAAGTTATAATTATGAGATAAGTATTCAAAATGATCAGAGAAATAGTCAAAATTATGTGATGAAAATATAAATAATATACAAATATATAGATAATCATAATTATAAGCTAGAAAGTCGACATTATGAGATAAAAGTTATAATTATTTGATTAAAAAAGTCATTAATTATGAGATAAAAATCCAAAATTATGAGATAAAAAGTTATAATTGACTGACTTAAATCAGTAAAGCTACTGTTAAAGTTACGGTGCTTCGAATCAAATCTGTGTGTTATTTCCTCGCGTACGTGTTGCAGGGTCACGGCCACAGCTGTCAACATGGACAAGCAGGTCACTCTCACAGTCACGGGCCGAGAGCGGCGCACCCCTTCATGACGGGCTTTCACGGACAGTTCGGCAAAAACCCGGAGCCGACGATGAACCTCAGTCAGCAGCCGAAGAAACGCTCGCACATGGACGACAGCAGCAGCTGGGACATCGTGAAGGCGTCGCAGTGAGTGGTGGAGCTCTGAGTCAGCTTGTGGACGTTTTAAATGTGTGGTTCAGTCTTTGGCAGTAGGAAGTCAACAATGTGCAAATTCTTGTACATGCAAAAGTGATTCCTGTGTATCACGCTGTGTGGGAGCCTTATTTCCATAGTCTGTACCAACACTGGGACACCAGGGACACCAGAGAGTGGTCAGACAGGCTGTAAACGGTTGAACCAGATTAAATAAACCACTTTATTTAGAGGTTGAATAATAATCCCTCATTGCTCTTTTCCTCGTGTTGGTGTTTTGTGCCGCAACTAACTAACTCTCCCTCTACAATTTATATATTCTTCTTGTACTAAAGTCTAAGTAATGATCTCTTTCTTTGACTAAGGCCTTCACAGTGTTTTTGGTAAACTCATAAAACAATTCAGATCATTTTTTAAGGAAGATTTCAGATTTAATTACAACTATCAAGCGGCAGAAGAAACTACACACCTTGTTTCTTCACTTTCATGGCCCTGACGAGTTTTTGATCAATATATTTGCACAGGAGTTGCACAACAAAACTCAAGGAACGTACAAAGGCCTTCAGAGCTCTGTATTTATTTTGCAATCAGAGAGTAATGATTAATTTATTTCTTACTTGAAGCTAACTGAAGTGTTTGCTGCTTTTGCTGACTGATCAGTGAGTTCTAGTGCAGCAGAGCAAATGTCACTCTTCTTGTAAGACCGGGAGAAGACTGATAGGAATCTGCAGAGCCGTTCTTATCTGTGTATTCATCTCATTGGGGGTTGGTAATTGTGGAAACCACGTGTGAAAACTTGCTTTTAGTTTAAACTTTACTTTTTCAATTTTATTTGCTGTTGTTTTTTTTTTTATTTTAGAGCACTGTGAAAACTAAAAGCATTAGTCTGGTAGTTATTATTATAAATGGTGTGTTTGTAAAGTGTTTCTCTCTCTCTCTCTCTCTCTCTGTGATCCGGTCAGGTTCGGTATCCTTGAGCGCTGCAAGGAGTTGGTGGAAGCAGGATACGATGTCAGGCAGCCGGACAAAGAGAACGTCACTCTGCTGCACTGGGCAGCCATCAACAACCGCTCAGAGCTCGTCAAGTAAGCTCTGCAGATATCAGTTCGGTCTCATTGAAACTGAGTCACCGGAATGACGCGAAGAGCTGGTTATGTAAATATATTAACGTTCCACTGCAGGTTACTCGCCCTGTTTAAAATACAGAGGTGGTCTGATGTGAACAGTACTCCTGTGTTAATCACTGTATCACTAATTTGGAGATGTCAGTTGTTTTGGTGCTGCTCTAAATTCTCTCTCCTGGTTGGAGAATAATGATAATAATAATAATAAAAAGGCTGAAGAAGGCTTTTTTAATTAGAGATTTAATATAATTTTGGGTGTAAATTCAGGAGACGTATGTATCTCCTCAGCATGGAGACCCGTGAAGTTTCAGAGATCATTTTGATTGTTTAAAGTTAAAACAAGCAAAGCACCGGACTGTATACACTAAATGAGACATAATCTGTTGAGTCATTCACAGCCATTATATTAAAAATGTATTGAAATTAATTACTTAGTCACTTTAATCACTCTACTGTAAATTAACAAAAATAAAACAAATTCCTTCAGTCACAAAGTGAATTAAATGTAAATGGATTGATGTCAGCTAAACATCATATTGAAAACAAACAGCTTCAGTACAGTGTGTCCTTCCTCGGGGACGAAGCACAGCGCTTTGAGCAATAAACAAACAGCTTCACAAAGAAAGAAATAGAGACGAGTGAACAGAAAGCTCCAACACAATGTAATCTGAACGACCGACCCTGATTTGTTCTCTGTGTCTTCTCTGCTGTTTCCTAAACAGGTATTATATTTCTAAAGGGGCGATAGTTGACCAGCTTGGAGGAGACCTGAACTCTACTCCTCTTCACTGGGCCATAAGGTGACTGAACGACCATAAAGGGATTTGTTGATGTTTGCCCTGCTATTCCACATTTTTATTAAATCCTGATTTAGTTGTTTATACGTTCTGTTGAAAGTACGTTTATGTTGGGTTAAAGAGTAAATTAATGACAGATAATTACATGTGACTCTACGTCATTAATGTAGAGAGACAAACAGATCCAAGCTTGGCTTTTAACTTCAGATTCAATAAGCACATATTTAATGGATTCCCAGTTCTCATAACCTATAATTAGGTTCTAATTAGATTAAATCAGAACTGGCTCTGATACTTAAACCCATTGATTGCCACTGTAGGTGGACGCACTGCTGGATCTGGCTAAAGCGTGATGCATTAAATTGTTCTGAAGGTTAGTTCAGTACTTCCTCTATAAAGCTGTCGTTGGCTTTTGTCGATGATGAGGCAGGGCCACCTCCCCATGGTGATCCAGCTGATGAGATACGGAGCAGATCCCTCTGTCGCAGACGGAGAAGGTTACCGCGCTCTCCACCTCGCCATCCTCTTCCAGCACATGGCCATAGCAGCTTATCTTATGGCTAAGGGACAGGTCAGCCTCCACACACTCTCTCTGTAACACCTTTATTTGTTTTAATAGTCTTTTTCTTATTGCTTTTGCTTTTTTTTTTCCCTCTTTTCTTACAGGAAGTCGATGGACCTGACTGCAACGGACAGACCCCACTGATGTTGGCAGCTCAGAAGATTATTGGGTAAGTTAACATGTGAATACCTTATTAAAGATTGACAGCGTGATTGGAGCTCATGTCCGTGATTATTTTTGTATTTGCACACGTTTTGTCTGCACACAGGTTTTAGATGAAATCATAGTGTATTAATATACAATGGTGTATAATTAGACAACACAGTGGGATACATCTTTGTCTTGATGAGAGAAAAATGCCTTTTTAAAGCAATATTATGCAACTATTTTACCTTAAAATAACAGCTACAGACTCATTTTGATGCTACACTGACTTGTAATAAGGAGATTGGTGACTCTGTCGTTTCCCCTCGGTGCCCCGAACACCTGTTCTTGCACTATGTAACTTGGGTTAAATGAGTACAATCCCCTGTGAGAAGTCTGTAACACTTTACACCCCCAACTGTGGGTCTGAGCTCTGTCTTCTCAGTACGGACGTCATGGCGTAGGCAAAGAAGATGTTGGTGGGCTTTGAGTTAAGAAGACTCTTGTTAGTCCTGACTATTACAATCTAGAGGTGATGTTAAAAATTAAACAGCACATGTTGTTCTTGTGTTCTAGGCCTGAACCCACGAACTTCTTAATCAAGAATAACGCTTCTGTGAGCGCTGTGGACAAAGTGAACAGGAACACGCCGCTGCACTGCGCCGTGCTGGCAGGAAACGTAGACGCTGCCCACATCCTGTTGGAGGCGGGGGCCAGTGTGGATGCAGAAAACATCAACGTGAGTTTTACAACTTTCACTGTCAGTCTGCTGTCACACTGTCAGTAACTTATTGCTCCGAGCACCAAAGAAAATCTGGACGCAGGGCAAGCTGAGAATAAGTGGATGTCGCTGGACTTGTGTGACAGTCTGGCATCAACAGGGAATCTATTTTACACTTTGTGTTGAAGACATTTCAATTTAAATTCAATTTAAACAGATCAGACAAATTATTATTCAAAGCCGTTTATTTTATTTGTTTTTAAATATGTCTGGAGACAATCTTTAATTAGCTGTCAGTAGCTAAACAGCACTGAGGTGATATTAACTGCAGCAGCTAAATAAATCGTTTTACATGCTGTAGGTGGAGAACTTGACACAGGTTCAATCTGAGAATTTAGCGCTGCATATAATAACAGAGCAACCCACAGGGCTGTACAATTATGGCTTTATAATTATAACACTTTGCAGTTCCTGTGTCCAGCTTACTTCAAATAAAAAGTCACCTTTAACTTAACTGTGGGAAGACAAAATTGTGATCTCAGTTTATATTCAATTAATTGTGCAGCCCTAGTGACCCATTAGTTGAGTTAGTTGCAGTGGGGATTAAAAGCAGCACAATCATAAACACTTATTATCGTACATTTTAAACTGAATCAATAGTAATACATATATATATATATATTAATATATATATATATATACGTCTATAAGGTGTTTTAATGCTTCTTCAGGGTCACACGCCCATCGACTTGGCCCACCAGGTGCACAGCCCGCTGCTCATCCACATGCTCAACCACGTCAAACAGGAGAGGATTCGCTCTAACTCGCGCTGCCTGCGGATCATCAACAGATACAGGGTACACACACACACACACACACACACACCCCATCTCAAACCTCTGGTCAGGCATTAGACAAACATCTCCAGTAACCTCTAGAAACCCCATCCTGTTTGCATTTTCCAGGTCTTCCTGCAGTTTTTGCTCTGCACTGCCATGTTTGGAAGTGTCGGTGCCATAGTTGATATGAACTCGGAGTCCTGGTTGCTCAAAGGGATCCTGCTGGCCTGTGTGATCGCTGTGATTAATGTGGCCTCAAGGTGAGAAAGAGTAAAATAAAACCCACAGTTTGCTCCTGGTGCTTATGTACTGCATCTGAATGTTGTACACAGTTGCTTGTTTGTCACTTAATAAGATTTTTTTGTGTCTAAACAGGAACTTCCCAACTCCAGACTTTCACTCTCTCCTACCTGCTACATCTCTCATGGCTTCAGTCTTCTGGATGCTCGTCACCTGGTGCCTCTGGTTCCTACCAGATATCCTTTCTTCGAAGGAAGAAACAGTTACGAGACAGTGTATGTGTGAAATCAGGGTTGGTAGGCTGGATGTTTCTCTCACCTACAGTCAAAAAAAGATCTGTGATCCTTCATCAACGTTCAGCGATACATCAGGTCTGTCGATAAGAATCAGCGAGTGAGAACTTGTCTTTTGATCTGCCTGACATTGGAGAAGAGGCTCAGAGACGTATTTGTACATTCACAGGAGGAGGAAATAAACCATAATGCAATGCTACAAGGCAGGTTGCATTTCAAGAAAATGTAGGTGTCTGTATCAGATGAAGGCATAGACAGGCCTGTGCATGTAAAGTCAGAATAATATTTTACACTTAAGAGGTTGTTTTATGATCTTTATCAGAGAAACAGGAAGTGCAGTGAAGTATTCACTGTAAATACAGTCATGTTTGATATTTTAGCCTTTTGATTAAGCTGATGAATGAAGAGTTTTCTTAACCTTCGGCCCCCACATGGACCCAGCGCCACAGTTCAGGTCTTGTTCACTCTGAATGCCACAGCTCTGCTCTACTACTACCTCCGCACCTGCAGGACCGACCCAGGCTTCGTCAAAGCAACCGAAGAAGAGAAGAAAATGGTTGGAGGGCCGTTAAAAGTTAGACACCAAATTATATTATATTACATCTAAAATCTTTAAGGCACAGATGAGCGGACTTTTGTTTGTTTGTGTTGTCAGAATGTGTTGGTGTTGGCTGAAGCCGGCTGTCTGGACCCCAGAATATTCTGCACTTCTTGCATGGTGAGGCTTTAAACACACTTCACTGTTTACAACTCTGCTCCGTCGGCACAAACAGCTGACAACCTTACATGGCTTTGTTCACAGACAAAGAAACCGATGAGAACGAACCACTGCTTCTCCTGCGATGCCTGTGTGGCGAAGCAGGACCACCACTCGGTCTGGACCAACGGCTGCATCGGTACGACAGATTGTAGCGAGCAACAAGTGATTACAACGGCCAGAAAATACAGTAACGTAAAATAATGGCCAACATGTAAAGTTAGAGAGCACATACTTCCACCAAGGATGAACAATCTGAAAATGTTTATCAGCATCAAAATACACATAGTGGTGAGACTGGGCCAGGGTTTACCTAGTGTATGTGTCAGATTATATTCATTTAAATTATGAATATGTTAAAAAATGCCCTGTTTCACAATGTTAAATCCTTAATAATTCAACATAATGTGTTCCTTGTCCAATAATATAACTTTCCACCAGATTTAGGTTTTAGAAATGTAATAACTAACAAACAAGACTATATAATTTGAACCAAGTACTTTTCTTTTATGTATAAATATGTGTTTAGGAAATAACACAAACATAAAAAAGTGTCAAATTGATGCTAAAACAAAGCAGCAGTGTGTTATTTCTTACTAATGGAGTACAGAAGCTCACATAGGATCAGTTACTGTGTTACTTCAATACAGTATCAGTAAATCAGTTAATTTCTGTATATTTATAAGATTCAGTGTGTAAGATTTAGTGGCATCCAGCGGTGAAGGTGCAGGTTGCAACCAACTGACTACAGCTCACTTTACAATCATGTAGTAGAGATTCTTATAGTGGCTAAGCTATGTTGAAGGCTCGCTCTCTCTCTCTTATCTAACATGTTTGTTGTCTTCTAGGAGCGAGGAACCACCACTACTTTGTCCTCTTCCTGTTCTCCCTCATGATGATGGGAGCCTGGATGTTCTACGGTTGTCTCGTGTGTGAGTGACTTAACACACAGTAACAATAACATTATCCAACGCAGTTTTACATTCACAGTGGATAAACATTCTCTGCTTATTGTTCCAGACTGGTCGACCCACTGTGTGCTGCATTATGAGGAGCAGGGCGTGTGGGGCGTTGTCTCTGCCCTGGTCAGCTGCTCTCCCTGGCTGCTCAGCATCTTCCTGCTGGCCTTCTATCACACCTGCTGGTCGGGCTCCATCCTGCTGCTGCAGCTGTACCAGGTGACTGTCTGCTTGGAGTCTGTTAACCACGCTCTACGACTCTCAGAGATCTCATTAACAGCGTTCTCTGTCGTTGCCTTCGTACATTAAATTCATTCTCAAGGTCAAATCGTGGAAGTATACCAACTCAGCGTATGTAGTTGTTACGTTGGAAGTGGCAGGAGAGGCCAAACCTGTCGAGCCAGTGCACGAAACCTCATTCTGTTTACGGTCTATTGATCTGTTGTGTTCGTACACACAATGAATGTCCTCTCTGTCCGTGTGGTTGACTGACGTTTTTGCCTTTGTGTCGCCGCAGATTGCCTTCCTGGGACTGACCACGGCGGAGCGGATCAACCTGACACTCCACCAGAGGAAACTCCGACAATCCGCCTCCCTCAGACAGAATCCATACAAGTGAGTTGATATTAGTTCACCAGTTTAAAATGTTTGCAACATTTGTTAATAAGTTTTTTTTGTCTAAAAAGCATCCAAGGCATATCGTAATCTTTTAAAACAAAGTGCAGCTCTTTAATGCTATGTCCTTTTACTTCAGTTGGCTGATCAGTATTTAATAGTTTTGATTGATATCTGTAGTTAATGTCTGTGTAATTATTATTAGGAGGAGCTTTATGCTTTTTAGTCAAGGTCTTGTGCATTAATGAACGTCTCATTGTACATTAGCTCTGATTTATTACTGATACCAGCGTACCAAATGTGTTATTAGTCCCTCTTAAAAATCTGGACTCAAATCACATTGAACATGTGTGAGCTGATCTTTTCAGACGTCTGCTGAGGGCTTTGTGAACCTGGGTCTGGATCTGAAAGTAGCTCGTTTATCTGTCAGCATAGCTGCATCCAAATCTGACCCAAAAATAAGGCCGTCATTTGAGATACAATTCAGTAACAGGAAACATGAGCTACATTTTCAACTTCTGAATTAAATCATGCATTTGGCTAAAGGAACCAATCAGGAAGCTTTTGTGTAGGTTTGTTGTGATTGTTGAAGCCCAGCATGGCGTCAGTGAGCGTGCAGCACTACTTAGTGTAGATTTAGTTGCAGTGAATCAAATAAGCTGAGACATCCAGTTGGAGATGATTGAGTTTGTTAAAGCTTTAAAAGGAGAACTGAGTGGATGGAGCTCTGCCTGGGAGGTTGGCTTCAGGGGAAAGAAAGTCCCGCAGGCATTAATGTATTTGCATAAAATCTTGGTTTGATGAGGTTGAAGATTTGATTTGAGTTTTTAATTGGTAAAATATAAAAGGCAATCTTCCAGTTTAAATCATTTTTATAGAAACAGATATATTATAATGCTGGTTGATTTAACAAAATTCATGGGAAAAATACATTTCACACATCTCTTAATACAACTTTAATCAATTCGATTCAAAATGTGTTTATAAAGTGGCAGTTTGAGGCTAATGAAGCCACAGAAATACACACAAACAGTTCTTAAATAAACTAAAATAAGCTAAACATACAGATTTTGTGTTGTCGGAGATTGTTGTCCAGTTACTGTTTTGCCACTTTCTGTATTTAAACCCTTTTCTTTCATCAACACATTATGTGAGAAAGTGCAATGTCCTGAACGGGGTCTCGTGGTCTCTCTGCAGTTTGGGCGTGGTGAGGAACCTGGTGTCCTTCTTCCAGCTGCGTTGCTGTGGCCTCTTCAAACCGGCCATCATCGACTGGACGCAGCAGTTTCCGCCCGGCCGCGACCAACACATGTTCGGACACACCGACATGGTCTGACCTGCCCCGCCGCCCCCTGACTCAGGGTCAAGGGTCACACTCTTACAGTGGTTCTGGACCAAAAGCACAAAGTGTAATTTATTTATTTTTTTAACTGGGTCGGGCTCCTTGTGAAGAGAGACCACGATATCAGAAGTTGGGGGAAAACACACAAAGCATTGTGTAGATATTTGTTTGAATCGGTTGCTCTTTGTACAGACTGCTGCTGCCTTATACTTGACCAATGTATACATGAGATGAAAAGATGTTTAAATTTGGGTGTGGTTAAGAAAACCTTTAAAGGCCTGAATTGTAATTGAAGATTTCAGATGTTTTTTTTAATGAACACATCAAGCCTATTTTGTATAATCTGCTCTGGGGGAAAAAAAGGACCTTTGTACATTTAAACAGTTGGTTTTATGACTTTTGTAAGAACTGCATGTGTTTAATAATGAATGACCACTATATTACTTCAATAAAGCAATGTTGTGCCTGTCTTTTTAACTGGTTCTGTGTGGGCCTCTACATAGAACAGAAACACTGTTTCCTTTTAGCCTATGTTAGCTCTTAATTATGGTTTCACAGCACACAGCTGTAGACATTCACCAATTAGTTTCTTTAGGTTGTATTCAGCAAATTAAAGCTCTAACAGGGTTTCCCACATGTCCTGGAAATTTAGACTAGGCACCTGGAAATTGATTAAAATGACCAGATATCCTGGAATTAATCTATGTTGTCCTGGAAAATTCAAATTGTATTTTAGCCCCTCACTTGGATTATGTAATGCTAGGTTTGTATTTTGTTTTAAACTTTGTGCTATGACATTTCAAAGCGGGTTTACCTTCCCAACACTTGCAGCAAACTTTTGGCTATGAATCTATTTTATAAATGCTGCAGACGGTCACATCTACAAGAATACAGCCTAATATTGATCTCTGACTAAGTGCTGTTCTGTATTGTGAAGAAAACTCAGAGAAATGATTCTTTAAAAGAGTGGAAACACTGTCTAAAAACAAACTGTAGTATGCCACCTGCCCGACACCAAATAACAGACAAAATTAGTGACTAGCTGGTGAGGGAAACCAGATACTTCCCTCAGGATTGGTTAATAGAAACCTGTAATTGCTGTGGAGATTACATAGAAATAGTTGGATACAGACTGTTTCAGGTCAGGTTATTGTGCCTATAGATACAAATAAGAGGCTGACTGACCGAGTTGATTGATTATTTCCAAATTGTGTCAGGCTTTCTATAAAAAGAGCTGACCTACTGATACTGGTGTGACAGCTCAGATTGTATGAGTGCAGGCATTTTAACCTTTACTACTTTATTTTACCTTAACATAATTGTACATAATTTGTTGGTTTATATCTTAATTCCTCTCCTCACATACATAAAAATGTGTCTTCATTTTGCTTTGTGTCTGCTGGATGTATAAACAAACTGTTTTCTTGCATGTTAGCCAGAAACACTTCATGCAGTGATAGTATATCGTGCTGCTGGTGTTTCAGTTTGTGGAGCTCTTCTGCCCCCAACTGGCCGGTAGGTTAAGTAACGCAGCTTTGAAGACAACATGAGCAGAGGTCTCATCAGGGGTCACACACAGTGGCAGTCGCAGAGATCTGCTCTTCATCCGGCTGCGAGAGGCTGACAACTTAAGTGGCAGTGTGGAAAATGGGAGTATCTGAGATTGTGCACGTAGACGACTGTTTCATTCTTTCTCCTCTTGCTGCTTCTGCCGGGGTGAGCTCTCTGTGAAAGGAACAGAGGCGGCAACCTGCCACTTCCCAGGCTGAAAAGACCTTTAGGCGGACAAAGAGGGGCAGAGACAGTAGATGCTGCATGATTCGCTGGTGCCTCAGTCTCAAACACTGCGATAGTCTTCTAAACAATGACAGCACACTACCAGACTGCCTGCCACTCTGGCTGAATATTGTGAGCTTTACTTTAGATGTAGTGCAGAGTTTTATTTGTAAGAGAAGACACTGTGATTACATCTTTGATTTCATCTTCTGGTCCATTAAAAAAAGTGTCAACAGACAACTTGTTTTTAATTTAGAGATCATTAATAATATTATTATTATTATTATGTCACAGCTTTTTATTGAGGTATTAGAAAGGGCCATAGGTCGCTGCATTGGAGTCATAAGTCAGTGAAAGAAAGGATGTTTTTCACCTTTTAGGAGAGATGATTTAAGACTTTCTCTATCACTGAGTTAACGGACGACCCCTAACAGAGTCACATATTTTATGTATATTTCATATTATATTCAATGCAAAACAATAACAGTATAGAACAACTGATAAACTGTACAATGAATCCAAACAGTGAACACAATAACTGCAGGAGGTTTGTGTAAAACGGGCGATTTGGATGAATTTCAAGCAGATTATTTCCTGTAAATATTGATCAGAGATGAGTTTTCATGATGTTTTTAGTAACATTTTATAAAATTCTTTGTCTGTATTGTTTGTTTTTTGACAATAATACTTAATATGCTTCTTCTTTTGACAAAGTGTTTTCTTCTAATTGTTCTATTATCTCTTTTTCTAATGCAGCACGAGGCTGTTTATCAGACAGTGAAGGCTCTGGGAATAAAGCTTGTGTTCAAGGTTTACAACTTAAATAATAATCTAAACTTTATAAAGAACTATTTCACTCAGAAATAAACAAAATACTGAGTTATTTAGACCTACTGTATTTATTTTTTATGTTTTCTTGCAGCCCTTAAAATCAATAAAGTCTCGCAACCCCCCATGAAGCTTCAGCGACCCACCAGGTTGGGAACCTCTGATGTAAGACGCTGTGCTATGGAGTCCGCTGTTTGAGGGACTCTGTAAATATTTTCCTCTGTGTTATCATCTCTTCTACTTTAATAATGTGAGATAACAGCTCTAATTTTAGTTTGACAAAAACATCTAATCCCACCCGGCCCAGCGCCGCTGCTCACACATAATTGTTTGGGAGAAATTAACACATTGCTGTTTGTTAATCACTTGTTGCCTCGATTATTCAAATTAATTACTGCGCCAAATTATTTATGAATGCAAATAAGATTCTATTAATAATTAACTTTAACAAGATGAGGCACTGCTAATTGTCTTCTCACAGCAGGAAGTAATGGTGATGGAAATAAATTCATCAACTTGTCAGCAGGGTTGGGCAAGTTGTGCTGCTGTCTTAATCATCAAAACTGTAATTAGTAATAAAAACAAAAGGATCTTAAATCTGTGATCTAATAATGAGTTCATCTCTCTTCTGTATGTGAGGTACTAAACAAATGGACCCCAAACTGTATTTATATGCTCTGTTTTCTGGATTCAGTTCATTCAGGATACGTTTGAAGGTGACAAAATTGTTTTATTTTGTACTCAGAATGATTAATTAGAAGTATTAGGCAACATTTTACCCAGTTTTCAAGATTGCTTGACTCTGCTGTTATTTTAGCTGCCCGGTACTGTGATTCCCAATACGGCGTCTAGAACATCATGGATGTCATCATGCATGTAGAACATCATCCAGTGTAAAAGTAAAGGCTGAGTCTCCATAGAAACAGTTGCCATGTGACGCAGTTAACGTGAGTTTGAGGTTTCTTTTAAAATCACAAGTGTTCACTCTCGTTCCTCCAACATGGCCGCGTTCCCCAGTCCAAATCCTTTTGGGCCGAAGTTTTTGGCGTAGCAAACTGAAGAGAGAATTAGAAAACAATGCTGAGTGAATGAGCATGTTCTCTGTGTGTGTGTGTGTGTGTGTGTGTGTGTGTGTGTGTGTGTGTGTGTGTAGGTGTATGTACCTTTACAGTACAGCTCTCCATCTTTGTCTGTCACTGTGGTCGACTCCAGGCTTTTACCACACAGAGCACAGCGGAAACAGGTTTTATGCCAGGGCTACACACACACACACACACACACACACACACACCCACACACAGAGTTATTGATAAAAATAGAGGCTGCAAATGTCACTACACTAAACACAATAAAGAAGTTTTGTGGTGCAGTCAGACTGAAAGCCACCTTGCGAAGTGTTGCAGTGTAGGTCTGAGTATTGAAGTTCATTCAGGTTGAACTAATATGTATTTAAGTCACAAGGATTTATGTTCTTGGGAATGTTTGTTTTTAGTGTAATCTTGCCTAAATCATGGAGATATCTTGCTCTGTTTAAAGTGTTCAACAGGCAGCCAGATTCAGGTATTTTTTTGTTGTGCAGTCAGTTATTTTGACCATATCAATACAGTAGACACACACACACTCGACCACCACGTTTGGGCTCTAAGGAGAGGTGCATTGGATGTTGACTAATGTCCTGTTTCCTCTCAGGTGTAGCTGATCTGCCCATAAAGGAGGGGGCTCCAGTTCCAGTTTCCAGCCTGATCAGCAGCAGTTGTGATTGGAGTCGTAGTGAAGTCGACTTCAGTTTGTTTTGTCGTTTCTTTTATTTTCTGACGGGGTCGGTGGTTTTAGTTCTTGTGGCTGTTACTGTTAGTTAGGTTTAGTTCATTTAAGGGGGAAAAAGCCCAGATCCTACAGCCCTATCCGTGTAGGTCTGGGAAAATGTCCTCTTTATGAAGATTATTTATAAGAGGTCTCAGTCTGCTGGAGCAACATGAACCCCCTTTACATTAAAGAATGATGCATTTTAAAATGTGTGGGGAAAAAAAGTACATTAAAGTAAATTACATTAAAATAAAAGCCACAACAGTGTTCCAGGAAGAACTGTCCTTACCTTCCCCGCTCCCATAATCTTCTCTGCTGCGTAGACGGCTTTGGAGCAGCGAGGGCAGCGGTCTGAACTCCCAAACTTCTGGGAAAATTTATTAGCGTTGGAGTTTGAAGAAGCTGGTTGTGGTTTAGACCTAGAAAAAAAGAACAAAAACTATAGTGTGATGACATCTGTAGTTACTTTTTCACCTGTAGTTTAATTTCTGTGGGCTTTTTAATCTGATAACAACCAAAGTTTCCACAATTATTTTCCCCTTTAGTATTTAATTCATGTCAGAGTGGGAAACCATATCATGGAACAATAAAGTTATATTTACACACTTGCTGTGTCACTTTTGAAGTTATATAATTGTTTCTCTAGCTGCATTAAGAGAAGAACCTTCATCTTACTGGAGAAAAGTGAAATGAACTAAATTAACTACAATTAATAATTTAAGGTGCAGTTCACTCAAATCACCAAAAATGAAGGTGTATTATGACGAGGTAGCAGTGGAGCAGCATAAAACCAAAACTACCAATATAGCTCAATACCACTAAGTGAGCCAAATATGTTAATGAAAGCCCGGCTTTGGCCAGTGTCTCTAACTGTAGTGTGATCACGTACTCATGAGACTGCAGGTCTACATTCTGTCCAGGAGGATCAGAGCTCAGAGCTCCAGCTCCTTGCCCGTATCCGTAGCCTTTTGGCCCATATTTCTTCCCGTAACAGGACTTGCAGTAAATCTCAGACTCGTGTGCTGCAACCGTGGTGCTGTCCAGCCCTTTTCTGCAGCTCACTGTGTGAAAGAAACACAAACATTTCAACAGGTTGTGAGGCTGCGGGGGTGGGACGGTTTCAGTTTATCCAGACTGGGGAGTGACACGGTGGAGTAATGGCGGTTAAAAAAAGCTCCCACCTAGCAAGTTTTATCAGTCAACAGTGACATTACACATAGTCAGATGTCTTGTGTTTCTATTTATAGGAAGAGAGGCGAGTGTGAGGTGAATGTTCGAGAAAAGATGAACACTTAGCAGATGCATGAGCTTATCGCAGAGGCCTTTCAGAGCTCCCGCTGGAACAATCCAGCAGTCACACAGACTCCCGTCCAACCAACTGCAGAGATCATTAAACACATATGAGGTGTGCACTCTCTTGGTTTTCATGTAGCTCTGAGTCCCCCTGGATTATACCGCTGCAGCTGGGAGATCTGGTTATTGCCCAAAAACTTTGGCTGTATCACAACTGAAATTCAGGTCAGGACGTTTGTCAAAAGAGCAGAGGAGGGGAAAGTCCCCGCTGTCAGACCCAGAGAGCAGCCATTCAACTAGTAGAGCAGGTTGGATGAGAACAGGGCAACTAAAGGAGAAACTGTGAGTGACTTTCTAAGAGAGCGTGGTCTAAACTGCAGCAGGACAGCAAGTGATTAGGAGTTTAGAGGAAGAGAGGCAAAGAAAAAGAGGGGAAAAAGAAGCAATAAAAATAGGAAATATGCACGGATGAAGGATCAGATAGGAGGGAAAAAAAGAAAGACAGACAGAAAGATAAGAGACAAAAAATGACTGAATGCAAGAAAGAAAAAGATAGCAGGACAAAAAGGATTGAAGAAAGGAAGCAGGAAGAAAAGGAGGCAAGTTAGAAAAAGATAGAGGGAAAAGGGGGCAATAAAGTGAAAGGTAAAGGAAAGATAAACGAGGAAGAGAGAAAAAGGAGGAGCAAGGAAGCAACAATAACAGGATGAAAATAGAAACAAAAAGACATGAGACAAATAAAAATGAGGAAAATCTAAATAGAATTAAAACCGTAAAATCTGAACTGTTTACTACAAAAGAAGAAGAGAACACAGAGAGATGCTTCTGTGCTGCTGAGTGGCTCTTCAGCTTAGACGGCACCCAGAGGTGTCAACGAGGCAGCCGATAAAAGCAAATGAGACACAGAAACTTTGAGTTTGTGTGGTTCTGCTGATCCACCATGACACACACGCACACACACACACACACACACACACACACACACACACACACACACACACACACACTCTCTCTCTCTCTCTCTACTCACTGCAGATGAAACAGGTCTTATGGAAGCTCCTCCCGTTACACTGGATCTCCTCTGCGTGGTACACCGTCTTCTCACAGGCTGCACACTTGGCACCTCCTCCCCAGTTTGGCATCTTAGAGAAACACAGAAAAAATAAACGTGGAACTGCAACTACTTATTTATTTAATTTCTAATCAATCTATTGATTTCTGACTGTCAGATGTTAAAAAAATAACACCCATAATGAGGCTAACGTAGGGCTGCGACTAACAGCTGATGACAGATTACTTTCCCAGTTACTCAGTTGATCATTTGAGCTAGTGAAACAGGCCCATCATAGTTCTTAACATGGTCAAATCTCAAAGATATTCAGTTTGAAATGATTGATGTGAAATGAAGATGAGCTACGACCTTTCTGCATGTTAAGATCTAATACAATTATTTTTCATTGTTAAATGATAACAGTAATTATTCAGCCATGTTTCATCTCATTTTCTCACATTTAAGCCCAATCTAGAAGCATATTTACACCTTTAAAGCTGCTTTAAAAACTTAATTGATAACTGAATTATGAAATGAAGGGATCAGTGAATAAACCCTGAACGTGTAGACTGTTGGTTAAAAGCTTGTATCTACTCCAACCTGTTAACTCTTACAGTGTTGCTCATGTTTCCTGATCAGTGTCTATATTACCCTTCCTCACTTTGACTCATCAGATTTCACTCTCACGTCCCCCCAAACGCCAGCTGCACTAAAAAGCCTGGAGATGTGGCAGTGCTGTCCTGTCTGGCCTTCTGTCCCACATTCCCGTTTCCACTCCTATCAGAGGCCGCCCTCCACCTCACAGGACTGGTATGTGACGTTCCAGGAATAGAGGCTTTACTGAGAGCTGCCTCTCCATCAAACACTGCTGGAAATGTCTGAGTTTCCAAACACAAATCTCACATTGAACTGGCTTCTGATGTTTATGCTCAAAAAAGAAGTAATAAAGTACATATAATTCCACTTATAGAAACCCACATGACCTCTGTGTTGTAATAAACCACTCAACTACGAACATGGAGCGTTAATGCAAAGAAAATGAGTCCTTACCTTGAACCAAGCCTGTGTGCTTCAGTCCTCCAACGTGGCAGCAAACGCTCCTCGAACGGCTTAAATACCGTCCATATCGCCATCACCACAGTCCACCAGTGACGCTTCAATGAAACTATCCTCCTAAAATAACTTGTGACAGAGAAAAGCCCTCTGACCCTTCATCACAGGCTGAAAGAGGGCCGAACATCAGCCACTCAAACATTTGTTCTGCACTCACAGACTGTAACCATCACAAAACCCTGACTGACAGCTGCACGCAGGGAGGCATCGGCGTTGGTATGTTACAGGATTATGGACATTAATGATGGGAACTCAAGGCATGAAACTGCAAAGCTGAATATAAACACATTTGTGAGCCACTCTAGTGACCCCTGAGATGTTTGTTAGCTAAATAAAAATGGTTTATGGCCATTTAAAGACATTTTATGCCACAATTAAATCATATTGTACAGAAAATTACATTTGTGAAGCCAAGTGGGAGAAACAGCCTGGCGCCAGACTTCCGAAATCACCATCCACATCTGATTTATTCAGGGATTCAAATAGAAAACTGCCATCTGAAGTGTTCTTATGATAATTTTAATGTATGTTTGATGTATGTCTAATGTATGTTTGTATGCTGCTACTGGATGCTCGAATTTCCCTCGGGATAAATAAAGTATCTATCTATCTATCTATCTATCTATCTATCTATCTATCTATCTATCTGCTTCTTCTTCTATCTATCTATCTATCTATCTATCTATCTCTATCTAATGAGTGGGAGATAATGGGAACCTTTTTGATTGATACCTCCCAATATATAAACTTCAACAACCAGATGCTAAAATAGATGCAAAGCAACCATCATTAGTAATTTAACATGTGTAACATTATATATTAATGCAAAGAATCCAATCAGCTTGTTTCAATAAAGGTTAACTTTATATTAATGGTGTAATAGGCAGGGTAGGGCAGATAATGTACGAGGGCTCCCCACTCACAAATGCTTTCATGTTCCTCCCATTCTGCCGACATGATGTGTGACTGTGGCTACTCTTAGCTTGTCAGACTCAGATAAACTTTCATTAACCCAATCTGTACTCTGTCAGCTTCAGCTGTCATTTTTCTACTTCGTCTGTCCTCAAAGATCCAGTGAGGAAAGTTTCTATTGGCAGAAATTCAATATAATGAGCACAAACTACGGTTTTATTAGTGTCAAATCAACTGAAAATAGAATTATGTTTTTGGTTAAGAGCCTTTATAGCTACAGACGCTGCAGGTCGCCTTCTATGGAGTAGAAGGGAAAAACCAAACAATCACTGGCATTATACAGGGATGTTCGCGTAGTACCGTAGTTTCTCCTTCACATTTGGAGGTCAAGGGTGAAGCAATGTTGTGAACTACACCACTAAATCCTACACACTGGGCCTTTAATGGTTCCTAGTGGAGTTTTAGACCTCCAGTAGTAGTATCACGGAGCCGATAAAGCACCAAGAATTGAAGCAGTGCAACAACGAAGGCAGCAAGCTTGTAAACATGGATATTAAAGAAACAGGTTATAAAATCGGCTTTACAAATCTTTTATGAGGAAGGAATGGTTAGGAAGCGTGCTAACACGTTATGTTTCAACATTGTCTTCAGTTTTTATAATCAATTAATCGTTTAAGTCAAATGTTTTGCTCTTCTCTGTTTTATAGCATCATTTATGTAACATATATTTGGGTTTCGGGCTGTTGGTCAGACAAAACAAACAACCGGACATCACGCAATGTTCTTAGAAAACATGTATTAAAATGTTTTACATTTATTTTACATTTTACAGGACAACAGAAATGAAGGTAATTTCCTTATAAATTAAACTTAATTAAACATAAAATGTCTGATTAGTCTTGAAATGAATCACATATTCACTTTCTCTTTAACAATTACATTTTTCAACAGGGGGGGTAACAGTTAACAGGTACATATGTGCAAAAGTCCTATCACCAGGTTTAACAAAATAATCAATCAACATGTTTCCAATCAAACTCTCAGTCAAAAAACGTCGACTTATATTTTTATTTATAATATTGATGTGACTTTTACTACTCTTGGTAATTTGAAAGGGGAAAAAAAAAAAGTTGGTGTTCACCCAGATTAACAGAAATAAGTGAAACAAACAAACAAACAAACAAAAAGAAAATTAACTCTCCTCCATTAGATTATGCAAATGTCGTCCCAGTTCCAACCAGCAATGACAATAGTGTTCATAAGTATCTGGTGAACTCGCTCTGTAATCTGGTTTCCATGTGTCCACCGGGCCACACCGGAAGTCTGCACGGCAGCTACTTTTAAAGCTGGCTGTGAGTGAAGGCAGTGAGCCCGCTGTGAAATGTTCAGAGGTAATGAATGCTTTAAAATGCTAAAAAAAAGAAAAGAAAAAGAAAGAATAACCCACCCATAACACACACACACACACACACACACACACACACACACACACACACACACACACACACACACACACACACACACACACACACACACACACACACACACACACACCAGAGGTTTCCCTTCGAAGGCTTTCACGAGTCTTCGGTGGCGACGTCCAGCTTCCTCTGAGGGATGTAAACAGTTTTGGTGGCCAGGTGTCCACCGCTGGTTACCATGGTAGCCAGAGGAGAGAGGGGGACCGGCGTGTGGAAGAAGCTGTGCGGGGGGAGCCCCGTCCCTTTGGGGGTGGTCATCAGAGGCTGGGAAACAAGACAGCGTTCAGTTAGTCTTTTGTTTTAAAAGGATGCGCTCTGACAGATAATCCACAGACCTCAGTGTGGACAGTTGTCATTGGAACTACTTCCTCTCGAAGAAACAACCATCATGATAACTCGAAACCAACGAAACACGCCTGCTAACCCTAGTTTCTTGTTGTGGTTTGACCCTTTAAAAAGTACAGACTGAAGGGGTTTTATTGGTTCACAGGTTTGTTTTCCTGCTTTCTTTTTCTTTTATGTTTGTGTAGTTTATCCATGTCCCTGTAAATACTCCTGTTATAATTATGTGTTAAATAAAACAGCAGAATTCCTGCTGTCTTATAATGCAATTACTTTACCAGTCTGATCTATTGAGTGGAATTTCAACACCTCCTCTCTCCCTTTTGTCAAGTATTTCGTTCAACTTTTTGATATTATCAAGTGGATTTTAAATATTTTTTTTTTTTTTTTTTGGGTTTTTTGTTTTTTTTTGTTGGGGGGGGGTGGGGGGGGGGGGGAGGGGGGGGGGGAAACCCCCGGCGGCTGCGGGGAGGAATCGACCAGGTGAGCTATCTGGGGGTCCCAAAGTTGTAACAGTATTTAGTATTACACTTCCATAGGGTCGGGCAAAAAAATTAATCAAAACTGCAGCAGAAGTTGAGATTTTACCCCCTCATACTATTACTCAAGTTACATTTACTAATTTTCTCAAGAAGACATTATACATCTGTTCTCACAGGTTGAGTCGTTACCTGTTGTAAACTGATCAGGGCCACTTGCTGCCCGGATACGGACTGCTGGATGGGCACAGGCGACACAGGCTTGATGAAAACCATGCCTCTCTGCTGCAGAGCCAACGGGCTGGCTATGGTGCCGGCACACTCTGGAGTCTGGGGGGTAGCGAAGCCGTTTCCTGGGCTGGAGCCTGAGATCAGACCCAGGTTCTGCAGGGTGAAGTTGAGGATGGCAGGACTGGGGCTGTGGAGGCGGTGGGCCTGCTGGGTGGCGTGTGGCGAGGCGGCGGCAGCAGTAGCAGCGGGTTTGTGAAGACGGAGGCTGGTGGGTGTAATCTCCTGGGCTGGGGAAGGTCTGGAGCCTGGTGAGGACAAAATAAAACAGTCCAGTTATTCATGTGTATAGACTCTTACTCTAATCCTCAGTTAATTTTGAGCTATTAAAAAATAACAGTAAAAAGCCCTAAAACTAAAATGAAGATGAAAATGAATTCATAGATTTCTTAGTTCAGCTATAGACCATTAAATAAACGACAATTTTTATTATAAATTGACAGTTTACGCCAGTTACCAAGACAAAAAAAACATAATCCTCTGGTTCCAGGTTATCAAATGATGTTGATCTGTTTTATACCTCTGTGAATCGAATACCTTCTGTTCAATCAACCAACTAACCCATTGTGGAAAGACAAAATCTAGTTAGAAAAGCAACATTTCTGACATTCAGTGCCATATTTACCTGCTGTTGGTGTTTGGTAAATGTTGTAAGTTGGAGTTGAGGCCTTGTTGCTTTCTCTCCCTGCACACTGAACTTCCCTGTAGCCGATGAGGGACTGATGGGAGATTGGGATCAGGTATCCAGCTGGTACTAAATTCTGGAGGCAGAGAAATGTGACACTGAATCGACTGACACGACAAAAAGGTCTTAGGTCTCAAACTCTGGTGTTGTCTTTGTGCACGTACCTCGGTGTGGACGTGTCCTGGCGTGAGGGGAACAGCTCTGACTGGTGTTAATCCCGCCTCGCTGTCAGAGTTCGCCGTCTTGTCTTCTCTTTCCAGGAAGGTCTCCAAGCTCTGCTCTAGCGTCTGATTGGCGACGGCGCCGCCGGGGGTGTTGACAAACTCCGGGTCGAGGTGGAGGGCGCGAGGTGAGGGCCGGCTAGAGAGCTGGGTGCTGCGACGAGCCTTCAAACGGGCCTGCAGGATCTCACACAGCTTTGGAGAGGTGTCCTAGAGACAGAAAGGGAGGGAAATTCTGTTTGTCAGAGATAAATAACAAGCATTTTAAAATGTTTTAGATAAGATAACAACTTTCCTTTAAATCACTCAGGATGTTTATTTACCTTAAAGTTGGGGTCGGCTCTCTTTGCTTTGGAGGGGCTGCTCTCTGAGGCTGAATCTGAACGCAGCCTTTTGAGCGCCAAGGGGCTGACGTCTGACGCCCTGGAGGCCGGCTGGCTCTTCGGTGCAAACTGGCCGGTCGGGCTCTGCCCGGTCTTATCCTCAAAGGTCATAGAGCGCACGGCGAGGCTGGTGGGCTGCGGCCTGGCCAGGGGATTCGGCCTGGGGGAAGAAGGCTGCAGATACACAGCGTAGGGCCCACCGCCCCGCTGCTGAGGTAACAACACAGGGATCAGGGATGAACACTGTGCGGGGATGTATGCTACGGAGCCCGCGGGCAGCGCTGCCAGCGAGGTGTGGGGGGTGAGGTGGACAGTAGTGTTGGCTCTGGGCTCATGGGTTGGAGTTAGAAACAGTGCCTGAGGCGGCTCCTTTGAAATGGAGGAGGTCGGCTGCAGCCTCACAGAAGCCGTGTCCACCTCAGCAGCAGCAGCAGCAGGCTTTGGATGTTTAGCTCCAGTCCTGGAACAGAAGCAAGACTTTGATTTAATATTTTAGAAATCATAACAACCTCGTTATGAAATCTGAACCTGGGAGCTGAAACTGTTTTATCTTTCTCTTGTTCTCAATCAAAGCATTTATTTATCTATTGCTGTTAGTTTGCTTCAGTTTTGAGGGTTAACAGTATCGTATTACAAACAATTCAAGAGCTCTAAAAATCAAGTCATATACTAACAGTTAACTCGTTATTTGGAGAATTTTGGTGGCTACTAATCCGACATCCTCAGTGCCATGTTATTTTCTGGCTGACAGCAGATACTACTCTTTGAAACTGTATGTACAGTATAGTCATTCTTAACAGCCTTATCAACTCCACTAATACACAAACACACCAGATTTAATTTAAAAAGCCAACTTTAAGTTGATTAATAGTCTAAAAGTAACCAAACTGACCTCTGATCTAATTCGATCTTACAAATAGCAGCAAGTTGGGCCATTTTGTTTGGGAAGTCTGCGTTCGACGAATCGCCTGAAGACAAAAGAGGAAAAGATGGTCAGTGTCGTTCACAAACGCCTTCACCACACGCGTAACCTTGTCTGGAGAAACATTTACTCACCGGGGGAACTCTTGACGGGACTGCTGGGGGCGGAGTTGATCTTGCGACGGTCGTCCTGAATGCTCTTAGCCAGCTTTATGAGGGAGGGGTGCCGGGTGAAGCTGCGTTTAGCCCCCGGTGATGAAAACAAGTTTTTGGCACAGTTGTCTACGGACCCACGAGACTCCAGCACACTTTTCTTCTTGGATGGACATTCGGATGTGCCGAGTCCTCCAAGTCTGAAACAAGAGTTTAATGTTTAGTCGGCGAAACTAGGAGATAATTTGGCACTGAAAAATGAATTAGAATAAGAAACGGACTCTGGTGATACCTTTGACTTGTGGGAATTCTTCGGGGCCGACCCATTCGAAGGCCGGTTTCCTCCCCCGCTCTTCTGTCACGTGGACTTTCTCGATGAGCTTCAGGCTCCGCAGCACATTCGCTATATCATACAGCCGGCGCACTTTGGCTGCAAACACACGAGCAGAGCAAACCACAAGATTATCCTACTGCCACAGAACCTGCGTTTAAAGCTCGCGCATCCAGCGGTACAATGTTGGAGTATTTCTATCCACGTATTCTCCATAAATACTTTCAAAATAAGCATGGAGTGCAGTAATTGTGCATGTATATGTAATAAAACTGACTTTAAACATCTTGTACTGGTAATAAATGTATCATGTATGATGCATTTTAGAAGATTTAAATAGCTTTGCATTGCTTTATAACTTTATAACATCTGTACATGCGTCTTCAGGCCCTCCACACTATTAAAATGACTAACAATAATGAACTGACACTAATACACTGCATCATCTAGATCATTCTGAATGTGCTGGCACTGAAACAAAAAGCCTTAAATCGACTGTTCTCCAGGATGAGATATAAAAACCATACACCAGGCCTCGTACTCACTCTTGAACTTGTTCTTGTCTTGATCGGCACCCTGGTCCTCTCCGATCAGGATCTTGGCGGCCACGTCCAGACTGACCACGCGAGGATTAGACACCAGGAAGAGCATGACAAACTTCTGGCTCATCACCCTCAGAGATTTGTCCTTCCGACTGTTAACAGAGGCTAGACACGACAAACGGAAAGTTAGTGCCACAAAACCTGCACTTTTGTTCGGTTTTTAATCTCGTATTAAAAACTTTTATTCAGATAAAGAACCTATGACTGAATTTCAAATTACTGTTGTTTTAGGATGCATTAAGCTTTCAAAAACAAAATTTGAGTGTATATTTCAATCGATAACTACAAAACAAGTCCATCTGTTCATTCTAAAAGGTAATTTTAAAGGATGTTTAATGCCTTTTGGAACATAAATGACCAAAAATCAACCATTCTGGATGTTAAAACAGCGGAAAAACCCACTTCCGATGAGGAATTATGCCTAAAATACGACCCATGGCTCTCCGGCTTCTCACCTGCTTTGAACTCTACTCCTGGAAGCTCCACGAAGAAGAGCTCCCTCTGTCCCTGCTCCCCGCTCTCCAGGTCCACCACCATCTCCTTGTTCTCCTTCTCCTCCTCGTCAAAGTCAAACTCCTTGTCCAGGAGACGCTGCCGGATCTGCTGCATCTGCTGGCCGTACCTGTGCTCCTCGCCCACCTGCTTCAAGATGGCCAGCGTCTGAGCCAGCTTCGTCCGGCCGTGCCACGTGTACCGGTTCTTGGCGGAGCGGCTCACCATGTGCAGACTCTCCAGCACGTTCATGATGTCGTAGATGCGCCGGCGTTCCACATCTGTGCCGGCGGCGAAGAAAACAAAATGACTCAAGTTAATAAATGAACTGGTGTCACAGTGTTTATTATTACTATTTGTGATTTTATTTCCCGCAAACTCACATATCTGCATCTGTGACAATAAACTAGACCTAGAATTTGCGATCGGTGTGGAAAATATTTGACAATCTCACCCAAATAGTGAACACGCTGATTGAGCAACTTGTGTTTTCCTGATAGTTAAAAGGCACTTTTAATACAATTCTGTCTGTATTACATGTCTTTAACAATAATACACACTTAAAAGGCTTCTTTTTTTTTTGACAAATTCAGCTGAGTAGTAGTTATTTAGATCAAGTTTGAGCAGATTATTTCCTGTTAAGGGAACTTCTTGTACATTTCTATCATTTTTAGGCTTCTCAGTTGGTGGAGGGGTCTTTAATTTAGTCTCAAAACGAGATTACAAATGAATTCAGACCTATTATGTAAGGAATATCAGCATATAATACACATTATTTGTATTATCATTACTACAGTTATCACTTTCATTATCTCAATGCTGACAACTATTAAAGATATTACTAATTTGCCATATTTTTTATATCTACTACATAGTTATTTGCATGTATTTGGTCCCCAGTAACCTCTAATGGGCATTATATTAAAACAAACAACAATCCCCACATTTAAAAGGGTAATGAAAGCAACCATTAGCTGCCAAATATCTGACACCCTGACTGTGGTCTGGATGGATTGATACTGTATGATTGATTAGTTGATACAGAAGACGTACTGAGCTCAGTGGCCACATCATCCAGGCAGATGTCGTTGTTCAGGGCGGGGTTCGGGCAATCTGGGTAGCGGGCGAGGAATTTGTGACAGAGCAAACCCAGACTCTTCTCTTTCCGGCTGATCATCTTCTCGGACTCTTCTCCGTTGTCAGTGTCCTGCGGGAGGATAAACGGAGAGTGGCGGATAAGAAAAGTGTTCCTGACTCATCATAAAGTGTTTCATTCATCGTGTGTGAGTTGCTTTTTGTACCTGTATGGAGTCAACCCCTTCCCGCCCGTCGGTGTCCATGCACAGCTCCTTCTCTCGGTTCCTGATGTCGGGGCTGGCCGCACTGATGAGCATCTTGAGGTTGGAGGTCGGCGTCCAGGGGTCGACTGAACCCACTTCCCTTCCTTTTTTAGGCGTAGTGAGGGGACCCATGGTCGGCCGGTTCTCCGCTGACACTGCACGCTGACCAGATACTTTCTTTGGGGTGTTTACGGGAACCTGGGGTGCTACAAAGCCATCGTCCTAGTCAGCAAAAGGGAGGAAACAGAAGATGGCGGTAAAGATACGAGCACGTAAATCTCTACTGAGGAACATTGGGATTTAATTCAAGGAGGTGTGTGAGAAACATATTCAGAATAATCTGTACTTACTGACCTTTGAATGATATTTCTGGGTCAGATTTTGACATTCAAGCGCTGTACTTGATATTTTCCACCTTTGCATAAGAAGTTAATAAAGAGTATAGCTAACGTTATGCATTAATAGATCAGCTCAGGGGTATAAAACTATTCTGAAATCTTTCTTAATATGCTCTTAACAGTGTGGGTTAAAGGAAAAAATAGGTATTAACTTATATTGGCTAAAATGTGTCAGATTTATTCACTACTTTTTCTAATTTGCCATATTTATTAGTATCATTAATCCAAATAAAGCATTGCTCATTGATTCCTGGATTACTGCTTATGTGAAGTTATTACAGCAAAAGTTACATATTTGTCATTTTAACTCTACTTGATATTATATTATATTATATATATATATATATATATATAAAATAAAGATTATAGCTAACTTTATGCATTAATACACTGATAGACAATCATCAATCTTTCATAATATGCTTTTAACAGTACAGGGGAAGGAAAAAAAGCAGCTTTTAACCTAAAACTTTACACTTTCCCAACAGATTATTCTCTATTTATTTTTTACCGTATTGATTAATACAATTAATCCAAATAAAACGTTGCCTATTAATTCCTGAATTACTAATTATACGAAGTTATTACAACCTTACCGCTTCTTCAGAGGAACACATTCGTCGGGTACCAACATTTCTAAAACTGCGTGTCAACAACAACAACAACAACAACAACAACAAGTGAATAAATAACATTAATAAATTAAATTACGCGCTGTGCTCTTTTTTTAAAAAAAATGTTTTTTCTCGGGGAGATCGATCACAAAAACAATCGAATCAAAACACCACAGATTTATATTGGCGGTAACTGACGTACGTTACGTCGAATCGCCGGGGCCAACGGACGTCCGCCGGTGCCGCCCTTTTTTCTCGGAGGCAGCCAATGGGAGCGCGGCGCGAGGCAGCAAACCGGAATTGGAACGGGTGTCCCGCGCAGGTAGACTGTTTTTGAAATCCTTGGCGCGGAACTTCTGTGCGGTAAACAAACGGCGGCTTCGCTTTTAAACTCTCGATACGGTCGCCGCAAACTGTGAGTCTACTCCACAAGAACACCGCTTGTATTTATGACTTTAACCGTTAGTTTAAGACGTGTTTTTAACGGTCCGACCCGTTAGCGTTAGCCGGGAGGGGCGGGAGGAGGAGGGGGGGGGTAGCTTGTTTAAAATCATTAACAAAACCGGAAAGTCCAGAAAACGTTAAAACATCCTCAACTTTTGTTTTATAAAAGCCACATTATCAGCTAACGTTCACACGACCGGGGGTTTATAAACAAGAGGCGGTAACCGAGCGACACCGACACCCAACGTTTTATTTAAAATGAAACATTTCAAAATAAAAGACCTAAAGCTGTGTTTTAAAATAAAAATACACAGATGTAATGTGTGCAGACTTACCCCCCAAATCCGGTTATAAAACAAGCTTCTAGAGGAAACTAACCATCTTCACGTTAGTGCTTCGTGTGTTGTGGGAAACCAGCTATATCCAAAAGATAAGTCCGAGCCTTAAAATGTGGATTTTAGTACAAAAACAACAACTCGTTTCCACGCAAAATAAAACAAATAAAAATAAAATAAAATAAAAAAAAACGTGTTGTTTTCCCCCTTTCCAGTACGCAGTGGCCTCTTGGTCAACTTTACTACAGTGGTGGAAAAACTTTGCCCAGTTGTGTGTGTGTGTGTGTGTGTGTGTGTGTGTGTGTGTGTGTGTGGGGGGGGGTGACCACCAGCTTTTTTGGCCCGCCCAGTACGAGCATGCGCGTTCACGTCACCGCGACACCAACCCCGCACTTCCTGCTCACAGGCGGGATCAGATACTGCACACGCACAGTCCCGCATCCCAGGTTTTTATCTGTCCTTGAATGAAATGATTTCATGTTCTAATCAATGCATAAACACAGAGTGACTCACAGTCCGTATAGTGAACACACTGATTGATCAACATGCGAAATCAGATCGCGTGACGTCTTCTAAGCGCTGTAGAAAAGAAACTAGGTCACGTGGAGCGCTGCCGTCCACTTTCCTGGAAAGTGCGGACTTGAAACTCTCTCCTAGTTTTTATTTGACTTTGATACACCACGTAAAACCGGACATATGATAGTTTTTAATTTGGTAGTAAAAAAAATAAATATCCGAGCGTCATTTTTGGGGGATTTTACAAAACGGGATAAAGTGGTTGAATCTGCTGATACTACTCTACGTGATCAATATAAAAAATAATTCAGATGTTTGGGGGTCTGGTTTGTTTGGAAGTGAGACTCTGTTGTGGAGCTTTCAGGACATCTCCAATTCCAGCTCTGCTCATTGAAATGGGTGAAATGCCCTTATGTTTAAGTTGGGAATGCAGTACTGGGTAACATTGAGTGGATCTAATTTAGCATTCCCAGCAAGGGACACTGGATTCTTACAGAAAGATTAAAAATAAATCACATAAATCAGCAGGAAAACACGGCACTCTACACAATTCGATTACCTATTCCTTATTGGTTAATGCAAGAATTGGATGTTGATTTAACTTTTTTATAAGAGAAGAATAAACGCGTGATTGCCTTAAAGTTGGAACAATATCTGAGCAGTGGTATGGGATCATATCTGAACATTTTTACAGATGGTGCCAGGGAACCAGAGAGTGGTAAAGCAGCTTTTGGGGGGTGTATATAACTCAACCGGACCTTCTGGATCTCTGTATTTACAACAGAGTTACTGGCAATTCTTTGGGCTCTGCGGTGGATTGAGCATGTGAAAATATATACATATATCATTGGGAAGAGTGGAACTAAAAGAAAAAAAATAAACAGAGTATTGAAAGGGAATGGCAAAGATTATGGGAAAGTGAGACCAAGGGGAGACACTATTACTCTTCGCAGTCTCAGGTTAAAAAAGCCAGGCATTGTAGGTTAAAAATCTGTAGGTTGAGACTTGGGCACTGTGGGTTGAATCCGTCTTTATATGTTATTGGAAAGCATCCTAATGGGCTTTGTGAGTGTGGAAACAGGTGAACATGTTTCATTAAAATGTCACAGAAAAACCATAGAAAGGAGCATTTTATATAAGAGAGAATCAGATTTGGGAGTTCGGTCATTTTCAGTTAAATCTTTATTGGGTCAAAATGAGAACCACCACTTGATTGTTAAAGTAGTATTACAGTTCTTACACGATAGAGGGCTGTATATGAATATTTGTAGCTTTTGTTTTGTTTACTGCTGTATTGTAAACGTTATAAAACCGTCTGATATGTATATAACGTGATATATATTTAGGTAGGTTTATGTGTACAGAAGAGCAGGGCTGAACTGATAAATACAGAGATGGGTTAATGTTCGTTTTCCCCTTTATCTGAACTCTCATACTCATTTCAAGGAGATGGATATACTGATTTTCCTAGTGTTTATTTTGTGTTTTATTTTATGTTATCTATGTTTATTTCTAGTTGCATGTATTTATTTATTACTTGTAAGGTTTTCTTTTGTAAACTGAGTATTCACATTGTTGTAGGGAGCCAGAGAACTACAATTTTAGTGCCCACATTTGAATTCACTATCCATCATGTGCATATGAACAATAACCTGAACAATCGCTAATTGTTTATTTGTTGTTGTCATGTGTATACAGATATGAGGATGGTGGACCCTCGACGCGGAGGCCTACCCGGAGAGGGCGTGGTAGGAGAAGTCAGATGAGATCCAGATCTCCACAGGCTCGGCCACTCCATCGCTTGGAGCCCTGGGGAAGTGGAAGCGACCCTGACGCTGCTCCACAAATGAGCCGCTTCATGCCACGGAGAACACCAGGAGCCCAGGTGGACACTCACGCAGCCTGTACACCTCTGGACCTGTTTCAGCTGTACTTCTCCCCAACCACAGTGCGAACACTCTGCACCAACACCAACAAGCGTGCAGCAAAGAGCAAGGAAATGGGGAAGAAGTACAAATGGGCTGATGTTGAGGTTGAAGAGCTCTACAAGTTCCTCTGGCTCCTTACTTATACATCTCTGGTGCCACTGCCAAGCATCACAGATTACTGGAAACAGAACACCATTACATGCCGTGCCGTTTCCAGCTACAGTGATGGCGAGGGACCGTTTCAGGGCTCTGCTTTGGAACATCCACCCCAGTGACCCAGAGGAGGACAAAAAAAATGATGAGAAGAAGGGAACACCAGAGTACGACAGGCTGACTCAAGCAATGGCTACATAGTGAATTTCAACATTTATACAGGAAAAACACACACACACACACAGAGTGCATGGGCTCTCATATGATGCTGTGATGCACCTGATCCGTGCCTACAACAGGAACATGGGTGGTGTTGAGCTGTCCAACCAGCTGCCGCAGAACCTGTATATAGTATATAGTTTGATTACACCTCAATTTGGATATAGTTTTGATTACATCGCAATTTTACCTCTTATATTACATTTGCACTATTTGAGACTTTGAGGGAATACAAAACACTGGTGTAGCTCTGTTTAATTTTGCACTTACTTTGTTTTGAAGACTTGCAGGTGGCAAGGTAAAAACACCTATAAATATACATGCTTTTTATGGTAAATATTTGTGTAAAGTATTACTTTACTTCAACTTTACATTTATTTGTTCATATTTGCAACCTATGTTTACTTTTTCAAGTTCCAAAAGAGTTCATTGAGCATGTTTGTGTTTTTTATTGTAATAAATTGTATATTTTTTAAATCTGTGTATTTTTGGGCCCAATGTGTTAATAAAGTAGGTCAAAGTGAAAAAATAATTATCTGATCATATAGATGACGTGAAAAAAAGTTACCAAGCATGGGTATGGCAAACATTTTTTTATGTGGTATGTAAAGGCAAAATCAATATATATCAGTATTCAAAAATGGCCAAAATGGGCTCAGACCCCAATTCTGTCTGTATTATGTATGTTTTACATGTCTTTAACAATCACACACACTTAAAAGGCTTCCTTTTTTTGACATATTCAGCTGAGTAGGAGTTATTTGGATGAATTTTGAGCAGATTATTTCCTGTTAAGGGAAGTTTTTATACAATTCTCTGTCTGCTTGATGCACTTCTATCATTATTTTAGGCTTCTCTTTTGACATTCTGTGTTTTGACCATTATTTTATTAGACAATTTACTTTACATTTACTTTTCTTCATAGAAGTGATCTAAATGCCGAAATATAGGCTTAGTGTGTATATTTTTTTAAAGTTTTCTTACATCTCTTCAAATCAAGAAGACCTGGAAAAAAACCCCAGTGAAGCTAGTGGTTGGGGAACCACTGCCCAACATCTCTAGTCTAGAATAGATTAACATTATTATGAACTGTTTTAATATAAAAACAAAAATAATCATATTTTTGCCCTTTTACAGGCTGCTTGCGTGTTTTAATGTAAACTGTGTTTTTATCTGAATGTCTCATATTTCCTGCAGAGAGAATTAAAGATTAACCTTTTAGAGCTTTGGCTTAGGGGCATGGTCATCTCATAGGAGGACAACTTTAATTCAAGTACTACAAGAAAACACAATATTCTGAAAATATTTCCATTTCTAACATCATATATACACTTTTACATTATCTGCGTTTATATATCATCTTTGTTGTTCGCAGCCAAACAACAAATGAAGCCCCGAACCCTCCTTTCTTCTTATCAACCCTTTCAATGCCATTTGCAGGCACATTTTGACCTTTGCCATTTGTTTTTAAAAAAAAATATAATTGTGTTTTGGTTTTAAATGTATACGAACGGATAGTTTAAATTAATGGGAAACAACTAGAAAAATAAAGAAAAAGAATAATCTTGACATCATGTTGTGAGTGAGAGAGAGAAAACAAGAAATATCTTTTGTTAAATATTATAAACAATATTGCTACATGACTTTGTTTATTTCTTTTTTTGAATTGTGCCAATTGTTTTCATCTTTTTGTTTGCTCTCTCTTGATTTAGTATCATGTATGTATGTATGGATATATGATTTTATACTTGTGTGTTGTTGTATTGTTATTTTAAGTGTTGTAACTTTACTATACTGCTGATAAAGAATAAATACAATAGAAAATGTTCACCCAGTGGTGGAGGAAGCTTTACTAAAGGTACCAAACTATAAAAATTCTCTGTTACAAGTCCTGCATTGAAAATGTTAAGAGTTCCCGAACAATGAACTTAAAGTTTTAAAATGAAAGTACTCAATGTAGGACAATGTCTGCTGTGACTGTTGGATTATTATGACTCATGCATTAATGTAAAAACAGGATTTTACTGTTGTTGTTGGTTGAGGTGAAGCTCGTTTTTTAACTATTTTGACTGCAACTAATGATTATTTTCTCGTAGTAGAAGCTCAGAGAGGGGCAGGAAAAGACTCATAAATCCAGTTAAGAGAGCTACATCCGTCCTGGACTTCCTCCTGGACTCCATGGAGGAGGTGGGTAAGAGGAGGTGGGTAAGAGGTGGATGTTAGCTGAGCTGACGTCAATCATAAACAACACCGCCTGCGTGAGACTGTGGGGTCCCTGGGGTCTCTTTATATAGCCTATATTTCCTTTAAATGACACTTTAACTTTGCAGTTATGTTTATTTTTACATTGTGCCACTACCTCCTGCTGTAATCTACTTCTTTTTAAATATAATTTTATCATACTGATGTGTTAATTGAATAATCTGTGCAATGTTCCATCAATCCCATCTGTATGTAAAAAGGTGTATATAGTTAAGTGTACACATAAAGTCTTTTGTATTGTAATTTTGTATCTTGAGCTGCTATAACAAGTGAATTTCTCCAGTGTGAGATCAATAAAGTCTATTTTATGTGGTCTGATCTTTCATTATGGGTTAATCTGCTGATTATTTTCTCCACTAATCAATTGATTGGTTGAAAATAGTGAGAAATGTGACACAGTTACACAGAGCACAAAGTGACACTTTCACAGTCCGAACCTCAAAATTATTAAAAAGAAATGAAAATAATAACAAAGAAAGTCAGAAAATCATCACTTTAACAACAATAACAAACCATATTTTATAAGTTCTTCATTTGTTTTGTTTGAAATAATCTAAAACCTGTAAATTAAAGCTGTCAGATAAATGTAGGGAATTAAAAACAATAATATTTCTCTCAAGTAAAGTACAAATACCTTACATTTTTACTTAAATTCCACCTCTGTTAAAACCTGATCAGCAAAGCGGTTCACTCCAGTTCACATAAAATGTCACCTTCCACTTATATAACTGACTTAAATCAAACAGCTCTGTGCAGCAAGTAAACAAAATACCATGTGTACCAACAGCACCTTAAACAATACAGCTATCAAACACTTTGTGATGCTTGAATTCAAATAAAAATGTCTCTGCTCTCTCTCTCTCTGCCCACATTTAAAAGCTGTTAAAGGTTTATAATGTCCTCTTCATGTTATCTTTTGATTTTTTAGCTGATAGATATTTGATGTTCAGTACCTATAAATGCTCCCTCCTTTGTTGCTATGTAACTGTAACAGCTGACTGCATGACCTGTGCTCGTATTCTTCCGGGTTTTTACTTTATTTTGAAATATGTACCATGTATAAACTATAATGATTATAAATTATAATGACACAGGGGCCCTCAACAAGATAACCTCTCTTAGTTTACATTGTGTTTTAGTCAAATTAATATACATAGGGGCAGATTTTAGTCAAATTTTTACATTTTTATTCTATTTTTTGCTTTGCTGCCACTCAAGTGTGTTGAAATATATGACTTTACTTATTTGCTGTACCTTTATTTTTTAACAAAGTAGCCCTACAATGTCGGGAACATGATTGCAGAAGAGGATGAAACTGCCCTCATCGGTTCAGCTGCCGTAGAAAGTGGCCCCAGGAAATAATTGTTACATGCATGGATGCACACTATAACCAAATTATACAGTAGATAACCAAATTAACATGTTTTTCTGTCATTAAACCCTTTTGTATTGGTTTGTGGTCAAGCTGATTTTGCATGATTTGATTGTTGGGTAATTTCTAAACTATGTTTGGCTGCTTACAGGAAACATTTTATTAGCTGCGCAAAATAAGACATGTGACATTTGTTTGAGAATTTTCACAACAAAAGTAAAAATAAAATATATAGTATAGGCCTATAGTAAAATATCAATAATGTTTTCTGGGCAAATAATGAAGCTGTCTTCTTTGTACAACATGTAGGTGACAGTAAATACACAATGCACAGAGGGAAGTAGGTAGCTACTGTAATTATTTGCTCTGCTAATCAACCAATTATTTATTGATTAATCCCAGAGCTCGAGGCGGTGTATTCCAATTCCTGATTTTATTTGACCAACAGTCCCAAATATATTTAGTTTATTATCATATATGATGATATATGTTAAGCTATGTTATATATTTGCCATCAAACAAGAACAAACAAGAGAAAAAAAGCTTAAAATCCTCACATGAGAAGCTGGAACAAGTTCATATTTGACGTTTTTTTAATGACACGAAACAATCATTTGATAAACTGTAATTGCCAATTATTTAAATTGTACTTTATCAGCCTGCCACTCAAATTAAATAAAGTGGACTATAAATTAGTTTTATGTAGACATGTTGAGGCTTAATGTGAATTAGATAGTCAGAGTTAAGGCCAACGTTATAATACAAATATATAATCTGATTTTAATTGATTTGTGACTGTTGTTCAGTAAACAGCCGCAGTGGCTCCGCGTCTTTTGGTTGCCATGGCTCCGTTTCGCCGCTAGGTGGCGGTAGAGCTCCGACGTACAGGGAGTCGCCATGGAAACCGACGGGCGCCTTCAAGGATGTTGGGAGAGAAGAGCGGAGCTTGAAGCACCCAGTGACGTAATGTCAGGGATGTGAGAGAGACCGAGTGGGACCCTGGTGCTGCCTTCAGGTTCTCCTCGTAAATTAGACCACCCACTCTGATTGTACAGTCCCAGAGCGAGTCACAGAGATACTGTGTGTCTGTGTAGTATCAGAAAAACAATGGATAACTATGGCAAAGAAATCTGCCTTTAGCCGTAGAATATATTTTAATACTTTCAGAAAACCTGTAGGTCTAATTATTGTGTTTTTTCCTAACTTTAGACCATTATCTTTAGTTATTATAATATAACAGTTATAGGTCTTACAGAGGTAGAGATAGATATGTAGTTCCATTTCCCAAGAGAAGGTATGTCAATGAATGAAAATCACTTTTGAATGACACATCCAGGATGTATTTTACTTTTAAAATATGTGGCAGCTGTATGTGAAAACAGAGCGAAATGATCATAAAATTGTGGAATGGGTAATGTGCTAAAATAATAATAAACAGCAAACTTTCTTTCATGAAGCATGTTGCAAAACAAGGTCACAAAGTGCTTTACAGAATACCCTACAAAGCTAAAACAGCCTGGTAAAAGAAATAGGCTTGTTATAAACACTAACAGAGAATTTATTCTTATTTATTTATGTTTTTTTTCTCTCTTGTTATCACCTGCACAGATATTCAAGGGACGATTTCAAGAAGAATCACTAATTAATTATTATATTAAATCCAATTAAAATGTTGATGGCGTAAAATAATGAAGATATCAAGTTGCTGGGGAGGGATGGATGGGGGTCAAATGGATGGATGGGAAGGGAGGGAGGGAGTAGAGAAGGATTTATTATTATTTTGACATGTGGTTTGTACTCCATAATGAATGTGGATGTCGAGAAAAGGCAAACCAATAAATAGTTGGTCACAAAAGAGCCCCTTAAAAAGCACATGTGTAGAAAACAAAACTTTTAAAAGACTTGTAAAAGAGGAAACTGTTTTTGATGAGAAAAGTGAGGCACACACACACACACACACACACACACACACACACACACAGACACAGGGATATGTCCGGCAGCCCCTGAATGCAGCAGCTGGCTGCTGCGCTCGCAGCCGGAGGAACGGACAGCGTTACGCACGAGGCAGGGACCATCTCCACCGGGAGGAAAAGAAGCAAGACAAGTGCGAGGTGAGCATCATTTCTCCGCACAGATACAGCCCCTCTAATGTCTATTCCTCCCATGTATTGTTCTTTAATTGAGGCAATTAGCGAGCAGTTTCCAGAGAGCTCAGAGCGGCAGCCAGCCTGTCTGTCTGCCTGCCTGCCTGCCTGCCTGTCTGTCTGTCTGTCAGGCAGCACCAGAGGTCTCGCAGATCCTCCTGTAGGGATGCTGCAGTAGCTCAAACCCTCGCCAAGCAATTTGTTCCAGATTGTAACTCTCTGAGTTGATGTTTTTTTTGTCTGTCGTCGAGTGTGCGCCGAGTAGTTTACAGCGACTGAAAGAGCTGCACAGCACGGGAGGAAGTTTGGGAGCAACAGAATAAAAAGTTGGTTTGGTTTTGTGTTAATAAGTGTTGGTTTTATGTTACCGTGCAGGGACTGGTGAACAGCTCACACCTGCAGCAATTAGCCGGCACCTAAACACTGATACAAATGGGACCTCGCAGCATTTGAATACTTTGCAAGTCAAGTGTAACTTTAAAATAATTCAAATGTGTCTCTCAATCAGGTGTGGTTTATCTAAGCTGTTTGTATGATACTGAATATGTGTGTATATGTTCTTTTTGAAACTCCAGCCTTTGCTTTAATGCTTCAATTCAACTGTTTTCCTTCCCATCAATAGCACTTGTTCACTGTCCTGATACCACACTTGACCTTTGAGCTGTGAGTGACACCAGCTCCTACACATCTGCTTTTGCTGGACATTTTTTTAAAGCTTTTTTTGTTGTTTGTTTTTTTTAAATGTATATTTGGCAGATGCTCCCTGGAAAACTGACGTCTGCTCATTTTGCTGCATAGAAACTGAAACCTGCCCACAGTTTTTCCCTCAGCGGCAGACAGATTGAATCTCAGCCAGTGGAGAGGATCACGATGATCACATCCTCCTTTAAGATCAAATCTCCATGGCGGCGGTGGTGATGGTTTTGGGAGAGAGAACCATCCTGGTTATCTCAGGTTCCCGTTCTCTGCCCAGCCCCTCAGGACCAAGAGCTGCAAAGAGAAACCGGCGAGAAACGATATGACTGAGACGAAGCGTGTGGCAGAGGTCGGATCCTCCCTGAGCTTGGGTGTTCTCTGTATCATGAAGCAAAGTTGATGGACAGACAGTTTTTCCTATTTTTGGATAGACATTCATGCACCACAGCCGGGAACCAAGTGGGAAGGGGACTTAAATACTTTGACCAGGTATTTCCCTTAATTCCCTAAGAGCCCTGTTGTAAAGTCTGGATATTTAGCTGTGGGAGAGCCTTGGTACTCACTCACTTATGGGAAGATGGAGGCAGGAGCAGAGGCTAGTCCACAACAGCACCCGAGGAGGAAACCCGTGCTGCACTGCTTGGAGGACCAGAAACGGGTGAGTTAATGACTGATCCTCTTTATCTACCAGATCTAACCTGTCTGCTCCGTGTTGTGTGACGGCTTAAGAGTAAGAAAACAAGGACGAGTGAGTTTCTCTGGAGGTCAGAGAGGACGAGCGAGCTTTGAATGCAGAGTTTGAATGTTGACGGATGAGTCTGGAGAGAGGTTGATGCATGGGATGTCAACAAGCAAAGCAAAACTGTTGCTACTTAATGTGGTAAGAAAATACATATAGATTTACTCTTCATTGTCAGTGAGTGTTGTAAAAACTGTTCTGTGGTACAAAATAAATCAGTTTCTAAGAAGAACAACTTTTTTTTTAAGGTTTTAAAACATCCCCTGACCTTTTTAAAAGTCTTTGATATTATACATTTAGATCCAAAAATAAGAAGCAAAACAGTTTCCTCTTGCAGAAAGAAAAATGACTTTTATATATCTGCACAAATCGTGGTATCGTTGCATTGTGACCTAGTCTGACCTTCATCAGGAAAACCAACTCGGGTGTCAAAGGAAGCATAACTAGATTGATTCAAAGCCAAACAGTCAGTGAGAGCATGAAGGCGTCTGTGAAGTCTTCTTTGATGCTCTTGTGGTTGTGTAGAATTACTTGAGCAGTCTGCGTGAAGATTGATGGAGTACTTGATACCGTGACTCACTTTCCCTGTTTTAGCTTCGCTCTGCATTTTCCACATGATGTTGATGTATTATATATTGTTGTATGCAAACCTCACAGCTCTAGTTTGACTTCAGATGAGGGATTACAAGGTTGTACGCTGCAAAAAAAAAAAGAATAATCGACAGCTCCTCGGGTGAAGGAACCCTTTCAACACTGAGTCAGATACATTCAGAAATGCCAATATCTTCTCTTCTTACAGTAGCGCTGGAGGAGATACGAGGTTTTCACTCCACTCTGGCGAAGTACGGTTGTGATAGATTGGGTCGGAGGCACCGGGCGACAACCCTGTACAGGCTGAATAGATGTCTGTGTTGATTCAGAGTGCATTAGTCTTCATTTTAATGTGGAGGCGGATTCAATTTCTTCTGCTCGCCCGCAGTAAACATTGATTCAGCTGAACTACAGTTTTCATGCCACATTCGGTGCTCTGTTTACAGTGTGTTTACAGCTAAGGTAGCGGGGACAGGAGGGATCCCCAAATGTTCTATGTGGGGGTCCACTGCTCAGGGCAGCTGAACATTGGGTTTGAGCTCATGCATGTTGGAGTTCGGTCTCTACTAAAAGTCTGGTTTTGTTTCAAATGATGTGCAGATTTGTTGGACTTTGCTCCCTCTGCTGTAGGTGTGCCAGGGATTAGATTTAAAGGTTTATTTCTTTTCTGTTTTCTTTCCTGCCCCCCACCCCCCCCTTCTGGTCCTCCCCCTGTAAATTATTGATTTGATCAGGTGTGTTAAATTAGTCACTTGGGATTATGTAGAACATGAATATTAATTGATGCGACCAAAGTCCCAGCTGCTGTTTTCCAATTTTCCACACACCGCAGAGCCGCTCTCTCTGGATGCTAAGTGAGCAGCAAAAAAGACTTCCACCATTTCTGTCCAGTGTTTGGATCCCGCACGACTCTCAGTGTTTTATGAAATCCCACCTATTGTTGTTGCATTGTTGTTGCTACGGTAACCGACCCCGATGCCATTCATAAAGTGAGTTTTTGCCCTTTGCGTGCGCAATGAGTTATCAGCCGCGACATGTCTAGATTTCATTAGACGCCTCAGTTGCAGCTGCAAACGCGGCGGCATCATCAATCGGAGACCAGACGAAGCCAGACGCTCTGCACTCTCCAGGGAAGAGAGGTTGTGTTAGACAGAGCCAATGCTCACCTTCCCTCTTAATGGACATCAGCCGACTTAAATAAATTGAAAGCACTGAGGTAGTAACGTGGACATGCGGGCGCCCATTGTTGGAGAATTACTTGAGGCCTCCATGCAGCAAGGTTCAGTGTCCTCCGACAATTACCTAGGCTGTGCAAGTTCAAGATGCTATATGTGATACTCGCAACCAGTAGGAGGTAATTGGATTTTGTTCCCTTTGTAGATTTACTCTCTCACATGTCCCCAACTCGATATATTAATGTTCACTGAGTAGCAATCATGGACCTACATGGGAAAGCTGGGAGCGTTAGAAGAGAATCAGGGATGTATTGTATTGTGGTGAATGAAGGCTCTGTGTGTGTGATGGAGCAGAACTGCAGACTTTGCTACTATCAGAAATCTGTCTGTTTGTAGTCAATTGATATTCATTGAACTAGGATTCCACGAGATTGGATCTTCAGTGTTATGAATTGCCCATCTAAAGACAAGAAACTATTAGGATGTACAGTTTTAGCTCTCATTTGCGGATGAATATCACATGGGACTTCATGGGAAACCTGCACTAACACTGAACAACATTAAAGTAAGGAGCGAGTATGTGTATATACTACAGTGTATCTGTAAGTCAAGCTGTGTCAAGCTCAGCAACAGGAGTTTGGAGAAGATTTGGTTTTACTGAATGGAAATGACCTTTTTCTCAGGCATGGAAGCGGTGTAAAAGTTCCTATAAAATTAAGCCATTTGTTATTGGCAATTAGATCACATTCAATATCTAATCAGATCATCCTTTGGCCAGACGCTGACCTTTTCAACAAGTCTCAGCCAAATCTGTACCCTGTAAGACAGCAGTCAAGACCTAAACTCCTTCCACCAGGTAAAGAGGTAACCTGAATAAAGAGGTAACCTGAATAATATGATGTTTTAAATCTTAACATGGAGGTTGCCTTTCTTAGTTACTAAAAAGTTGGTTTCCTTCATACATATTCATCATTTTAGATTCATGCATTAAAAGTCCTCTGTATAACAGATTAGCGCGAGCCTGCGTGAAATTTGGTTGGAAAGATTTAAATGCCTGTGAACTCCAGGTCTAGACAGGCATGCTTAATTTATTGGAGCGCAGTGAAAGAAAAGGAGCTGTGAGCTGATCTTTGATTAACGTCTGAACAGCATATTGGACGGTTGGCGTATCCCTGCTGTCCATACCGCCTGGTTCTTGAGAGAGCACTAATGAAACACTGAATTCTTTGTTATTGAACTGCTCTTTGATTTATATCCTGACCTAACACAGAGCTGTTGTGGATACAGTAGAGATTTACAGCACTGATGTTGAGCACAGGGCAAAAGTGCACATACTGTTGACATAACCCCGTTTTCCTCTTAGTCATGTTTTAAAGCTACCGACATGTTTGGTGAGAAAGCAGCGCTTACAGTATCTTTATCATCCACGGTGTCAGAACATAAACCAACGCTTCGTTATGCTTAGAAAGTGCAAGGTCTTCAAACAGGCAACCAGGAGAACACTGGTAGAATAATTGTGCAAGATTTCAGTACAAAAAACAGGATGTTTTTGCAGCATAGACAGAGTTTGACAGCAGATCTCAACCCTTTCCACTAGCGCCTGATAGAGATGACGAAGGGCATTCACAAGGTGACAGAGAGCATTCTGTAATGGAATCTGTTATTGATTCATCTCATTGAGGATGAAAGGGAATTTGACACTAATTGCTCAATCAGAACCATTGGAAATTAGGTATTTATTTTCACTAGTCATTTTCTGACTGCTCATTAAGAGGCGTTTGATACGGTTGGGTGGGGTTCTGTAGGATAATGAGGTGTTTACAGTGGTTGTGTGTGCTGCTGACTGCTCTGCTGCAGTCATTCTCTAACCTCCTCATAATTAACTAAGAGACACAGATGAGTGGCCTGCATGGCTTTGTTTATTTCCTCCCCAAGATGGACTTAATCCTGAACCTTAGGATACAGTTCATACACAGCAGGAGAGGTTTGGTTAGTCAGCTTTAGAGTTTTTTTCCCATGGCTGTTAGACTCCAATGAGAGACATGATGATGGGATACTGGTTTGTCAACAGTTAAACTGACATTTTATAGACCAAATAATTCATCTAGAAAATATACCTCCATCCACCCAACCATCCACCCATTGTTACATTGCCAGGAGGATAAGCCTGGAAGCCCATTCAACCCTTTTCCCCAGCTACTTCCTCCAGCTCCTTCTGGCGGATCCCATGGCATTCCCTAGGCATATCGGATACGTAATCCCTCCAGTAATAGATTCTCTGTGTCCCTGTTGGACGAGCCTGGAATATCTTCACAGGGAGGCGTCCTGATCAGATGCTGAACCACCTTAACTGGCTCCTTCCACGGCACAGTCGCAGCATCTCTACTCCCGTCTCCTCCTATCTCAGTTGTCTGAGCTCCCCTCACCATGTTTCTGAGGTTGAGACAACCTGCGAAGGAAGGTCTTTTCAGGATTTTCCCACAATCTTTGGCTTTTAGTACATGCAAACACGTCCACAGCTGAAAGCGTGAGATCAGTTGGAGACAATGTTTTTCAGTTACATTAATTACTGGTTCTATTTATGCAGTTACTTTAATTACCTGCTTGATATGGACTACCACACTGTGGCTTTGTTTGACTTTACTAAATCCAGGTTGGAGCATCTGACAAGTTTTGACAGGTGTTGTTTGAACAAGGCAAAACAAATGTGTCTAAGGCAAATGCTCAGCTGACAGAATGGAAAGATGGAGCAGAAATGTTGATCCTTCTTTCTCAGATAATCACTGAAATGTGTTAACGTGTTGATTTTAACATCTCAGTTAATAACTCAAATAACTACTGTGCCTGTAAAGATAATGAAGGCAACAGAAAAAGAACTTGCAGTACTGCAGTGTTTCTTCCAACAGTGGACATTTAGCCAGACATATGGGCAAGGTCACTGTGGCCGTACCCTCCCTGAGCTGCCAACCTGCTCATTAGACTGCAACATCTGTGCTAACCACCACTCAGATTGCTGCAGTCAGTGCCCTTTTACATTAGTCTCTTAAACAAGCTAACAAACAGTGAGGGCCATATCTCTGTCTGCAATGTACTACACACCTTTTGCGACCAGTTGCGATGGCTGGAACCTCAACTGATTTAAATAGTGAGCTATCGCTCTTTGCTCTCAGCGAAGACATGGCGCTGGATTCAGACCCGACTCACAGCTCCACTGTTACGTTGGCCTGTTGCCCAGATATGGAGAGTGACTTAGAGGGCTGACAATTTGTCATTGACAGGGTTTGATTGATTGTGCGTGCCAGCCGCCCTGCACTGCTGGTATCTGAAACTAATTGAATGTAATATCAGAGAGATAGGATAGTGTGATGATAAATGAGCAGCCTTGTGAGATTATTTAGAACCTATTGTAGACATTATCCCCCTTTTAACAGTTGCTCCTTTCCAGCCAGCCCCTGACTGGATCACTCAGATAAGTGATTACCATCTTTAGTGATCATAGTGGCTGGCTCTCATTTTCTTAATTAGCTCAGGTACTCTGTAGCTGAAGCAGACATAAACCATTTTCTTTTAAAGATTTTCAGTGAACCCATAAAGAATCCGCTTGGAGAGCAGGTTCTGGCACTTTGTGATAGTGGAAATCTTAATGTCATGAATGCTGTTTTGCCCGTAGAGATGAGGGCTCTTTTAAGGCTCTGGATAAGCTTTTCTTGCAAACCAGGCAGCTGCGGAGGAGAGACAGGGGATTTATTTTGGTGAAGGACTGTGTTTGCCCAGTCATGCAGCACTGACGAGCGCTGGGGCTCAGGGGTTTGGATTGAGGAAGGGGAGGAGGGTCAGAGGGTGGAGGTGGGACCAGGCATGTAGCTCTGAGGCTGGGGGTGGGGAGGAAGCTGCACTCAGGATGCTGCTTGGCCCTCAAGAGCCATCTGGCCCTCACCCTCTCCCAGCGCCCTGAGGGAGGGTGAAGGACAGGTGGCAGAGGCTGGTGGGATGGCCTGGACTTCAGCTACTGGGCAGCGCGATTGGCTAGCTGGGCCCCCTAAAACACCGACCCCTCACATACCAAACGCCTGCTCAGCTTCGTGTCAGGAAGGACATCCTCGATGACCCTGGAAAGAAATCTTTTGCCATCAATCTGTATTTAAGGGTCATTTTTGCTCTTTTTCAGATCAATTAAATGCATGTGTTGTTCATTTTTCCATTTCCAAATTAGTACGACAAAGATGATTTAATTCCAAATAGATGTTTGAATTATAGAAACTTAAATAAGTGTGATAATGTAAGACATATTTTGTTACTTCAGACCACACGTTTTCTCGAACAAAAATAGCCTAATCTTCTCCAAATAAGAACACACAGACATCTGAGACATCAATAAAATGACAATTTTAACAAAATAAAAGATGAACTAAGTGTTCTAATTGTATTTTATCTAACAAAATAAAAGATGAAATAACCAATTGAAATGCAAGTGTATGCATTTACCCCTCATTTTAATTGCATGAACATTTCTTTTTTAATTTATGACAATATTTTTGCCCTAAGCCTCCATTAATTTTCTGCACTGCTGGAAAAAAAGATAGTCAAAGACTGGTGATGAACTTGTTCTCTTTTATTAGGCAGTATTGTCAACAGTACAACATCTAAAACTGTACAAATCCACAATATTTTCACAGGAGAGAATTTTTATTCTATGTGTGACAGCTCAAGTCTATATGGCCGGAGAAATGGTGTTGTCAGTAACGCACCCAGCAGGGTGTGTGATGGTCCGGCTGTCCGGACTCGCACAACATTGTAATCCCTGTCTGGGGGTCAGTGGGCAGGATCTGGTTCAGTCTGGTTCAGGGGAGGTGCTCTGCTGATGAACAGGTGCTTCAGCTCACTCCTGTGGCGATGGGATTTCCTCTGTGTTATAACCATTGTATCCATATTCAAACACATACACATGGAGAACAACACATTTCTCAACCGTTAATTATTTCAGCAGGTGGCTGTGAATTGGGAACAGTCTTTATAAATTAAGTACTCCTTTGTCTTTGGTTTCATTTCGGTGAATAATGAAGCTAAAATAAAAGCTGAGAACCTATCGTTTTTCATATCTGGGGAGAGCTTATTTTAAAGCTGTCTACCTCCTATCAGACCTAAATGCTGCTACCACTTTCACTTTTTAATTATTTTTCCTCTAAGAGCAGTTATTTTGATGGGTTCTTGCCAGTGGATATATATCATATTATTAGATATGCATTTGTTTTTTTTTTCAATAAAAGCTCATAAAAAATATCTAAAAACCATATGCAGCACCTGTTAGGATCGCTTCAGGCTCAAGTTGTATCTGTATGTGACTGGAATAGATAGAAACCGGAAGGTGAGATTCTAGATTAGAAACAGCGTTGTGTTGTTTGTTGCTGCTGGAGTGTGAACACATGCAACAGCACAGCCCCACCAGATCAGCATGTATGATACTGGAAGTGGATCCTTCTTTGCCTCATTGGCTTAATGTGAATCCACTGCCACCTTTGTTCTAGAAAGACAGAGTTAACTTGTGTCTGCAGTGTGTGTGTGTGTGTGTGTGTGTGTGTGTGTGTGTGTCCCAGCTTCTCCACATTATGTTTTCTCCAATCTGTGCCCTCTCATCTTCATCCTGGGAAATGGCGTCGGAATTCAATTTTACACACCAGGAATTTTCCGTGTGATAAGGAGGGATGAGGGGTAAAAAAGAAAAAAGGTGCTGTTTTTCATCTATAGCCCTGAGTGTGGAGCTGGAGGTTCTTCACGTTCTTCCCGCCAATCCCCCACCATATACACACACTCCGAAGCCTCTTAACCTCAGCCCCACCTCCATTACTGAGTCCATAGTGTAATTTGGTCACATTTGGAGTGGAATTCAAACAGTCAGGATTGTAGCAGGAGGTTGCAGACAAAGAGAAGTGGAGAATAGGGAAGGTGGACAAGCTTTTTTTCTACATTAACCTTCTTTGTTAGAAGAAGTAGAGATTCCTGCCATGTGTTCAATGAAATATTGCTGGACGCAGTTTGCCTGCGGGGCTATGGGAAACACAATTGGTACTGTGATGATGAACAATGGTACTCAGGGAACATGGGGCCCTTGTTTTTAAATTCTCTCAGGGCCTGTTTTTCCAGAAGGAAAATGACATTTTTCTTCTAGCTGTTGCTAAAATTTTTATTTAATTTCATTTTTTGGCCATTTTTTTTATACCTCATGCAAGAGCATGGCACCATCTGTGCCAAAAACATAAACTCAGACTCATACACCACAGGCACACAGATAACATGTACTTATAGGTTGTAATTGGATGCGTCTTTATGAAGTCCAAGCCCATCCATTGTAGTTGCTATGGTGGTGTGTAGCTTCCATGAGATAATTTGTTAAATAATTCACTTACCATTCTATGGAGAGATTATACTTTCTTTACAAATAATGTTGTTTTATTCATGGAACAGATTTTCCACCAGTGTCTCTCCCAGCGTGTAATCCCCTGAACATGAAGTGATGAATCAGACAATGATTTCCTGTCTCCAGTACCTTCCCCCAGCCTCTCTCCACCTTCCCAGACACCACTGTTGCCTTTCTCTGCATCTTAATGCACTCTCTAGTCAATGTGCTGCGAGGAAGTCAGGGTAGTGTTGAATCTAAAGGATAAATAGCAACGACAGCATGCAGAGGTGGGAAGTAGCTAATTATAACTGCTTGTTTCTGCACTCGAGGAATGATTCTTGCAGATTAGAGGTGTTTTCCCTTCTTTTGCATATTAGTATTGAATTTTTCATGCCCTTCATTGCTACATTTTTTTGGACCCATAGTTTTAACTTCAGGTTTTTTAATGTAGTCAAACGCATTTTAGTTATTTATATTTTTTTATGTATGTTATGTTTTGTTAGTTAAGTAATGTTACTTGAACCAGCTGAAGTCCAATATTCACCTTCTTTCAGCTCTGTTTTTTGATCTCGCCAGCTCCTGATGGAAATATAACGCTATTTAACTGTTAAATACTCCACTAAATGTTCACCAGTTAGTTGCTAACTGTGTCTGTCTGCCATTTGGTGCTGAACAGGTAATGTACAGTTAGAGGTTTTTCGCTGAAAATAGCTGCATGTTTTAGCTGAAAAACAAGCTGAAACTTACTCTAAAGATCTTTAAAGTCGAGTGGAGCTGCAGATTCTGGTGATAATTCTCTGTAGGTTCATCCCTATGAGTGACCCCTTTCACATAATCACATTATTTCCACATTGTTATTTGATTATTGATTGTTATTTGATTGCTATTATATGAATATTGTTTATAGCCGTTTTAATAATATTCAGAATCCAGAATCATGATCAGTGTGATGGCAGAGTTTCTCTGCATTGAGGTCTAGCTCACTGTTGTTATTGCTGTCCACAAATAAAGCAGAGCTGTTCTGTTTGGTCCCTCTATTGATTTTGTGGGAATATGATGCTGTTTGTGGTTTAAATAGATGAAATGGGTGGGTGTTTGCATGAAAAGTGTGCCTGATACTGCATTAACTTTTGGTTGTATTTAATCATAAGTTAACTTCCCATAACTAGAACAATCAAGATAGTAATGACCCTTTTAATTATAGATACTCGATCCATGGCTATTCTAAACAGGTAGTTTGATGCGAACATGAACAGAATTGTAATGACTTTACTTTAATTGCTTGCATAGTTTTTCTTGATGGTTGCACACATGCTGCTGTTTGCACAGCAGGTTTCATACGTGAGTAAAATATCTCAGCACTTTGACAGTGTCTAGATTTCAGTTGTGAGTGTAGTGGCTCATTAGTAGGGATATTATATACACCACTGTATGTGCACAGATATTAGATATTGGTATCACAGAGGGCCAGCATCTTGAGTTTCTTCTCCCTGAAGACTCTGTCGTGTCCCCCTGATGGCTGCTGGATGCTGCCTCAGCACTATTTTGGAGGGCAGTGCCGCAGTCATCATGGAGCGCTGCTGTAATTGAGCTATTCAGTTCCTCGGAGAGCAATAATCCTGGCGTTAGAACAGATGTTTTTCATGTGACTCTGTCTATAGCTAAGACACAATCAATGTAAATAAAAGGGAGCTGGGATGACCGGCGGGACAGGGTTTCTATTTCGGGAGGAAGGGGAAGCTCACTAGTAAACATGTAGCCAACTATGTTGTATATGTTACAAGAATAATTAAGATATAACATTTTGAATTGTCAGACATTCATGTACTTAAGTGGATAACAGTGCCTGTAATTGTAAGCAAATTTTAATGTCTTTTGAAAAGTCACAGGAGAGTGCTGCAGGTGAATTGTTTTAAGGTTTAGGACATCATGCAAACTCAGGCTGTTTGTGAATAAATCCCCATATTGCTTGTTATATTGAAAATATGCAACAAGAAAACAACAATTTGTGCTTTTGTGGTCAGTTATATGTGTCAACTTTGATGCACTGCAATGAAGCAACATGTAACAGTAATTAGAGATAATATTTGTAATGTTTTCTAAGTTTAATGCTTTTGTTTTTTTTTTTTTTTTTTTTTTGTAGGTAGAATTGACTGAAGTGAAAATAGGTGTTGGATTTCTGCAGATTACTTGCATTGTTTCCCAGCTTGGTTGAAACATGTCTGCACTAGAACTAGAAGCTAAAATGAAAATTGTCTCCTAGTTTGCAGTTTTTACTTTAGAAAGTCTAATATAACAAAAATGAAGACTAATAGATGAATAGAAGAGAATTTCTACTTAAACTGGGGGAAAAAAGTACAAAGTAATGGGAGCTGGTTGTGATACAGTAGTTTGATTGAAGTTAGTCCAAGACTGACAGCAAAAACAGGTGGGTTTCTCAAAATGCATTGAGCCAAGCAAAAGGTTCATACAATACCTTTGATCGTATTCATATATGAATGGCAAACTTAACTGATATTGATTGCCACAGAGAACCAGAGAATACAGGAGGGAGAATCCACCCCAGCAGGTTAAGATTTTCTAAGATCATCCTTGATTCATGGATCATCCTTGCATAAATCAACAGCTTGACAGATGAGTCCAGGACACTTCTTCATTTAGGCATCAGTATGACATCCTGATATGTGCATCTTATAATCAATATAAACTCTCTAGAGTCTGGATTTGAGATAATCCAGAATGTCAAAACTGTCTCGGTGAAAGTGTAGCTTGTGTTGCAAATTAGTCGAAGGTCTTGTTTGAGGTGAAGTGAGGCAAGTCTGTTGCAAGGGTCAGGACACAGGGGGAGGGCATATGGAGGCCTTGGAATTCAGGGGTCAGCCTGTATTGGATAATACAACGTCTCTGTGCACACGTTTTACACATTCTGCCCTCAATGACAGACCGGAGCATGTAAGAGAATAGGAAAGCCAAACAGCAAACACACACACACACACACACACACAATTCACCAGGATCACCACAAGGATGTATCCCTGTTACCTTAATCCAGGCCACCTTCCTCCCACCTCCCTCCTCCTCTTCCATAGCAACCCCCGTTCTAGTATCACTTACATACATAATCAATACAGGCTCTCTGCTGTTATTGATCCAGAAACGGTGTGTGTACACAGCTGCTGAGACCAGACTGTTGCCTCCTGCCTGGAATCAAGGATCCCGAAAAGGACACTTGATCACCCGCACCTGGTTCTCCTCAGCCATCTCCTAGATGTGTCGAGCACAGGGAGATCAAGGGTGAATACAGACATCAAAGGCTCGTGCTTTATACAAGGACAATTAATCAGTGTTTGTTCGGAAATCAATTTCTCGCAAGTCAAAGACTCCCTTTCACAATTTAATGAAGTGTGCTCTTGAATTGTAAATGCAAGACTATATATTGACCTTTTGATTTGCCCATCATAACCTTAAGGATAGTTTGAATTCCGACGCCTTTCTTTCTTGATAGTGGATGCTTGGAGAAGAGGGCCAATGTCAACCAGTGAAAGTCTAATAATGATGACACCATAGTGAGTTTTGTTGATTTTGGAGTGACTCAATCAACTTGTCAGGTGACAATAATCCACTTAAATTTGGGTGGTGCCCAAAAAAAACATCACATCAAGAAAGCCTTAAAGTACCAGAAACCTCTTGACTCAACCAAATGTGAAGGTAAAATGACAGTGATCGTAGAAACATGGCGGTCATGGCCCCTGTAGATAAAAACGACAATGATTCTTATTTTCTGGTTGTTATACGCTAACGAAAACATAGTTCTGCATATTTTATTCACTTTCTGCCAATAGAATAAGAACATAATTGCAACCAATTACAAAAAAAAGCATTGATTAATGAGTATAAAAGTCCTTCCTGCTTAGTAAAAGTTACAGGTACTGGAATCGTATGTGCTGCTAGTGCCAGAATAACGAACCCGGCAGGCTGACCGGAGCAGTCTGTCCAGTAAATGGGCTGCTGATTGAGGCCGTTGGAGCTTTGTGGCCATGCCAAAGATATAAAATAATGTAGATGGGTTATAAATGCTGTACTTACATGAAGGGCCATTTACTTTGCCAGGAACCTGGTGTAACTGTTTTTCTGTATTATACAATACAGTCCTATACCCAACTGATCTTATGCCAATGCCTGACATTAGCTGATGTGGCCCTAACCAACGGTAACCAGTTAGTCAAATCATTGTCTCTCAGTTTTTTGTGCCTTAAGCATCCTTTCAGGAGTTTGTGGATATACACAGAGAAGACTGTTATGGATAACTGTAGGTTATAAAAGCTCCTGGTGGAGTGAACATAACCAACTGTAACAAGTTGGGAAACCCTGCACATCAAACAATCTGATTAAGTTGTGATACTGTCAGAATTTGGGGTCAGAACAGACACATTAAAGTTATATGTTGTTTAAATGTAAAGGTCAGTGTTAATTCCATACAAAATTAAACATTATTTCTATTCTACAAACCCAGATTTGCTTATTTGTATGCAAACATAAAATACAAAAATGCTGCAGAGTAAACTTTTCTAATGAGGTTTGGTCCAAAAGAAATCAAACTGTCGGCGTGATTGCATCTTACTCTGTGATTGATTGTTGCCTGAAGGCTCTTGTATAGCTTGGTGGTAAGAGTGAATATTGCCTGGAGCATCTGATGGCAGCTTTTCCCCATAATGACAGCAGACTGTAACTTCATCCTGGGAATTCAATTACCTTTAATTTTACCTTCCCAACTTGGACATATTACCCTCTGTCAGAGCCAATCAGTATAATCAAATCAAATCAAATCAAATATGATGTGTTTTCCTTTTGATTGATTCATGCATGGATTGGGCTGGCTGCCTTGGCGTAATTAAATTGTTTCAGTAACCTGCAAGAACTGTAAGTTCTCATTATTTCAGATGTGGTATTGATATTCATTTAATCAGAGGACCTGAGGTAATGTGGTATTGTAAGAGCCTCGTGTTTTTGATAGATTAGAAATGATACGAGGATTAGTGAAGAATAATTAGGTCTTGTTGGGGTTGTGGTGTGGATTAACAGTGGTTGCATTCACTTTTTAAAGGGTTGGGGTTTAGATGTTGCAGAGAAAAAGATGCATCACTGACTCCCATTCACACAGTGTAACCCCAGAGACTGGAGTTCAATCCCTACATCAGCACTTTGCTTCTCTGTTCACTCCCCCTTTCATCTCCCACCACTTTGATTTATTTCTTAAATGAATCATGAGGAAATAGAACACATTCAAGGGCAATTAGTTGCTTTAGAATAAAGCTTATTCTGACTGAAAGGCAACCACATAAATTCAAGGATAAATGGTAACTCCCAGCAAAGCAGTCAAATGAATAAGTCTGAAAGAGACAATAACCTACTGAAACTACTTGTATCTTAATTTCAAAAGGATCGTAGCAACGATACTTGTTATGGAATAATCCAGTGAGATTATTACTTGCCCTAGAAAAGTACAGTTTGTTTAATGTCACTGGCTGGAAAAGATGTTTCAGGCTTCTTTGGTTTTGGAGGCTTTTTCGGGATTTGGGGCATTTGGCTGCGGTCTTACCAACATCTTTATGCACAGCGTTCGTTTTCAGTAGCTCTTACCTTTCCTGCCTTGTTTTCATTTAATTCCTGATTTTTGAGATGGTAAAATCGGCATAATTTTAAATTGCAGCTGATAGGCATTTGGCGGCTTTCAAACCAACAAGTTGCACTGCATCTAAACACTCAGCCTCCTCATTTGTTTCTGGGGCCCTGATAGGAAACATGGTTTGCTAACCTGGCTCAACTTCTGTCGCCACCCAATGCAATGGGTCATATGAGTGGTGCAATTTCCCTGTTTACATCTGAGCTGGCCAAGAATTTCCTGTGATGTCTTTCCAGAGTTGTAAAATCTTGCCTCAAATTGTTGTTTTTGATACCTCCATAAGCCTTAAAACTCATAAACACTTAGGAAAACTGTGCATTTAATCTTACCATTGGTACCTGTGCAGTCCCTTGACCTTTTAATGCAGTGCCATATTAATCTAAGCCTTATTACCAAGATTGTCCACTGTTTGGTGCTGGTGCTGGCTTAATTCGATTTTTACACTAGTGTCAGGTCAGGATTATGTGTTTCACCTCACTTCACAATGTTATAGTGCTATGATCAGATTCATGTGGCAAACAAGACTTTCTTTTCCATATGCACACACATACACACACACACACACACACACACACACACACACACACACACACACACACACACACACACACCTGTGTTGTGGTGGTAGTTCCCATCATTTTTAAAGGCAGGGGTGCTTGTGTAAGCACTACAGCAGGGGTCACCCAACGTGGGGCTGAAGGACGTCGCAGTAATGTAATCTTGGCTGTTAATAGGACTCTAAGGGAGGGTATGATAGCCTAAGAGTGGGAAAGCACTGTAACCTGATAGTGGCTACTTATATACACCACAGGGCATGCACACACACACAAACACTGAAACAAATCTTTTCCTTTATCTGTATTATCAGTGCTTTACAGTGCTGTTCATTGAACAATCTTACAATTATCTCATTAGAAACCACTTTTAGTGAAGCTAAATGCTTTAAGCCTTCAACCTTTTTATTCTGATTTGACATTCAGAGGTTACAGAAGTGTGTGTGTGTGTGCGCGCGCGTGTTCATCTAAACAGTGATCACAGTCAGTGGGGATCGATAAAGAGCGGATAAGGGCTCCAATCAATACCCATCAGAGTTCCGCTGATCAAATATTTATCCAGGAAGAGAGAGGAGAATAGACTCCCTGTCTGTCTGCCTTCTTGTCTGTCTCTCCTCCTGTTGATAATTTTCTTTTCCAGGTCTGTCTACACAAGCCTGGCCTCTCTCTGTAACAGGAGGCAACCTCAGGGCCCTTGGTGCCTGTTGACACAGAGGAGAAAAGGTTTGAGCTCCTTATATCTTGATTGAAGACGGGTAGACTCGTAGTGTGTAGGTGGGCCGGGGCAGCACTGTGACATGACTGTGTTTTTATGTCACTGAGCACAAGATGACAAATGTTGAATAGTTACTGTTTTGAGGAGATATATCCTGGATTGTCTGCTTTACCGCAGCAGGCGACCAGTAACTGACAGGAGATCCTGGAAAAACAATCCATTCTCCTACCCTTTTTTTTTACATTGTGGTCGCTCACAATCTTTCTCTACCTCTTCCATTCTGTCTGAACGGGGTCGTAGACATCCGATCAGTCTGAAACAAAAAGTTAACCTCAGCAAACTTTCTGGTGGTTGGCATCGTTTCATATCACTGCCCATGTGCCAACGTGTGTTGCCACCTGTGAATATGATGCTTTTATTTCTGTCTATAATCCCTCCCGTTTATTACAATAACCAGGTACCTGCTTTAAAAAAAAAACTTGGCTTTGATGTTGTGAACGACTCGCATTCAGTCTAATTAATTTGCATAAACTACTTCCCCGTGTAGAGCTTCAGTGCTCTGTTGTTCAGCCATCTACAGCGTTGTTTTGTCAGGCGAAGACGAACACATTAGCAGCTCCTCCTCAAACTAGATCCAACCAAACATGATAACGGCATGTAAAAACATGTTAATTTATTGGCTGTTGGGAGCCTTGTCTCCCTATCTCCCTTGTCTCCCCCGCTGGGGGAAAAAGGATTACTCCAAAATCTGAGGATGGGAATGTTGGGCGAGGTGATTACAGGGCTGCTCTGTTATCCTGATTACATTAATAGGTGTGTTTATCTGTGTTTTTCTGCCCCTCTTCCGCCATCTCCAGCAGGTTTAATGCTGTTTGAGTTTTCAGGTTCAGGGGGTTAATTCGCTGCTTGTGTTTTCTCTCCCATTGAGCTTCTCCTTCCAGCTGTTTCAGCTATTGGCAGGCAGCTCTTAACACTCTTACATCAGCCCTCCCTGGCTCACTGAACTGTGGAGCTGGCAAAAGTGAGTGGCGAGGTGGAGGGGAGGAGGGGCTGCAGGAGAGCAGGAGGTGGTGCCATTTGGCTGCAGCAGCGAGAAAGTGAGGGTTTTTCGCTAAAGAGACCCCCTGTAGCTGCAGTGATAACAGAATGATAGTGTGTGACTCGGAGGCAGAGGAGCTGTGTACCTTGATGCAGTCTTGAGCAGGAGATAAGACGCCTGCACACAAACGCACACTCTGACACATAAAAGCAGCATGTTTGGAGAAGAGAGCATATTTGAAGTGGTCGAGTAGTGCGACAGCAGCAGTGCAGAACATACAGACTTGAATTGTGTACAAAGGCGGCTCAGGATTTCGTGTGTATTGGTGTGTGTGTGTGTGTGTGTGTGTGTGTGTGTTTGTTCAAACCTCTGGCTGTAGCAGAATTCCACAGAACAGATAAAGCAACATCCAATATCTCCACTTGTTTAATTAAAATGTTCTGCTTTTTCCCTACACTGTAGTCTCTTTGTCAACCCTCTTACTGGAAGCAAATGAATTGCCTCGATGTTAATGAAGCTAATATTAAAAATACATATGAGCATATGTTAAGAACCCAGCTGATAATTGCTGAGCCGGTACTATTGACTGAGATTGGCTTGTTGCAGGTATATCGACATCAGTATGTATGTTGGCCCATGCGGTTATACGGTTTCAGTCCTTCTGTAGAGTAACTATACCCTTGTATTTAATGTTGCTGTCAACTTTGAATGGACTTGAGTGTTTAACTGTAGGTAATCATCTCATACATGAATATCAGCCAATTTCAGATTATATATTTCAAATATAGACATTTGTCAGGCTCTACGTATGTTTTCAGTGTTATTTCTGGCCTAAAGGGAACTAAATAACATTTTATTGAGAATCACGAGTTGCGATCTATATTGTGTCTCTGCAGTGTAATGGATGATGTGGATGATTCCTTTCTGTCCCTGTGTTAAGTCTCACACATTGCCTCTCTTTACTCTTCTGTCATCCTCTACCTGCTCTTTTCTCTGCGTCATCCTCTTAGCCTCAGTGGTTTTAACTGTAGAGCTGTGAATCCTGCTGGTAACTCCTGTAAAATCCCCCCCCCCAATCTGTCTGTTTCTCTCTGTAAATCTTTCAGTTTGAAGTGGAGGCTTTCACCGATCACTGTGAGGTTTTGTGGTTGTTTACGATAGTGGTTTTAATTTGTAATTCCAGTTGACACAGGTTGTTGTGGGAGGCCATAAAGCAGGGATGGTCTCAAAAGCTCAAAAATAATTTAGAATTGTAAACTGTATCAAGTCTTTCTGAATTCTAGCCAGCGGGACGTAACAATATCACAGGAGATGAGACGGAGATGAAAACCCCAAAACCCTCCAAACCACGTTAAGGGTGGCTCTAATATAGCTTTTGAAATGAAAGATTGTGCTGTAATTGAAAGCCACCTTTTTATTATTTCTTGTTCCCTATGTTCCAAGGCCAGATTATATTATTTTATTGTATTACATTAGTCTCTCTGTGGGGGTAATTTTCTATCGTCACAGCCGAAAATGACATTTCTAGCTGTGAAGGTGCGGCTCCTTTGTAATTCTGCCAATCAGGATAAACATATTTTCCACACCGCATGTGTGCTGTATTACACCACAATGAGAAAACCTAATAGTTTCCATCTAACTGCAGTTACAGGATGAATCAATGTGCGGCAGAGATTCATACAGGAAAGTTTGTGTCTGTTTGAAGCACTTTATCAAGGTCAGTTCGGGCTCCACAGCACCTGCCAAAAAAACTTTGCCTCATCCAGAATGCAAATGAGACTGTTTGGGTGTTCGCATATCTTAATTTAGACTACAGTAAGCACTTTTGACTAAAGGTTAACTTAGATTTGGAAGCCTGCAGGCAGCTTTCAGCTGTTTTGGAGTGATGCAGTATTCACAGGAGAGGACGGGAGGAGTGTGTGCTCCCTGTTTGTGCGTGTGTGTGCGCATATACGTGTGTCTACGTGTGCATGCATGTGTATATGAACGGGTGGTGTGACAGAGAAGAAAAAGCTCATTTATCACAACATGCTCTGGAACCTTCCAGGGGTCAGCCCGCTGTCCAAGTCTTCTCTAATGAAGAACACAGCTGAGCCAATCAGAGCTCGCTTCCAATGAGGCGGCCCCAACCGCCAGCCAATCAGACGAGTGAGGTTCAGCGGAGCGACGGGCAGAATTGATGAGAGGAGTAAGTCCTAGTGAAGGATCACCATAAGCTGCCTGAGATAACACTACGCCGGAACCGAGAAACACTCAGCTCCATGGAAATGCAATAAAGGCTGAACCATATCTCACCATTGGGCGATGGGTGATAACAGTCCTATAGTGGAGTATGGAAAACAGCCCCATTGAAATGCAGTGTGAAATACAGCGCTGCCAGAGCTATACATGTAGAGCAATGGAAATGGGATGATGTGTGAATACAAGTGGGCTGCAATTTTACCGTTTGGTACCTGCTTTTCTCTAACAGGACAAAGAATGAGCAGCTGAGGCGATTTGTTAAATCATCGCTGTGGAGGCTCACTGTAGGGCCTCTGCTGCTACAGTGAGCAGAATACAGATTACAGTTTGCCTCCATAGTTCACTCTCAGGGCACATTGACACGCTTTCAAGAACCCAGTTGAATAGTTTTTAATAATACAAAAAAAAAGCCTCCTCCAGTAGAGCTTTGATACAGTTTGCAAGCATTTATTCCAAACCAGGTAGAGAAAATGTTTTATAATGTAAGTTTGCTGCTAGCTGTGTTATTTTCCAGTTCTTGGTTTCTTTGTAGTGTTGTTACTTTATAGTTCTTGGTTGTATACTATATTTCTGTTCTGCTATCCATAGTTTTAGATGGAAAAGTCCAATTAATTTTCTGCACAGACAATGTTAGTTGATGGACAGTTGCAGCACTTCTAATGTTTTGATTTGGACTGTCTTGGTTGAATCAATATGAGCAACTATGTTAGAAATATCTTAGTCTAGCATTTAGTCTAGCATAAACTTCTGTGGTGTGTAACTCCAACAGTCAGCTTTGTGGAAACCAGATAAAGAATTCAGCATTTTACATCAGTTGATTCAGAGTCTGAATTTATTATGGATCTGATTCTGGCTGGTTTCTTCTCTCTGTGGCAAAATAGCAGAAAAACAGACATAATTAAAACGGATAGCCACAGCATGAACCTGTATTATTGTTATATTATTTACTACAGTGTTTTTTTTTTTTGTGTTGAGGAATATAAAAGATATCCTCAAAGAAAAACTAAAATGGAATTTACAGTGGTAAAAAAAAACTACTACAGAATCTCATCTCACTTTATAGTTTTGTTACACGTCTCTCCATCCTGGAAGAGAAATCCCTCTGCTGCTCGTCCTCGGATATTTACCATTTTTTAAAATGTTTTTTCCCCCCTTATGAGAATCTATAGTCCATTGATAGACAGTGTTTTATGTTATACAGATTGTAATGCCAAATCTTGTGATTTTACAATATATAGATACACTTGATGTGAAACAACATAAAAAAAATACAAGGATTTATGGATGTGAGGAGGATGATCCTGACATCAGCCAGAAGTTCTTTATGCTCTGAAAGCGAGTGTAACAAATGAAGATAAATCTACCCTCCTTGAAATACAAAGACTAAAGCTGGATTTGCTTTGAACCGCCTTCGCATTAAAGCATTTTCTCAGGTGTGCTTTGACATGATTAATGATTGTTGGTTTGTGGGCCTTGACCAACAATTATTGGACCGTTGCATCCCTTATCTTATCAACCTGTCAAGATGCCTCTAGTCTGGGTAAAGGTGTCGGTCACAGGAAATAACTTCTCAAGGACTTAGGTTGTGTTGACTTGTAGTAAAAGTATGTCAGGAGAGCAAACTCCAGTAACTGTTTTCCTCATTCAAATTTGGCCTCATTTTACAAGGGCTTTCACTATGAAAGGTTTACAGGCATTACAAATGAGACCTGGAAGGACCAGTCTCTCTGGTCCATTTGTTTTATTTTTGGTAGTCCTGGTTTTATGCTCCATAATAATTCATATTATTGGAGAAAGCAGGCGAATGCTTTTAATTGTCTCAGCCAGGGATGCTACTTAAAAAGAGATGTTAAAATGATGAATGAATGAAGTACCCAGCCAGTGACTGGATTAGTTTGGTACATTGTGATCCTGTCCATGCATTCACACTGCATTCTTAAAACGGTCTCCTCGAGTTTGTTGTTGACTTGCATCAGAGACGAATGGTCAAACAGAACATATGTGCCTCTGCTGGGTTGTTACATCAGCAGCCTTTCACTGGACAGTTTTGTAATGTATATGTGAGACACACGAAGAGAGAAAAACGGCCATCGAACTCAGATGATATCGACTGGAGTCCAGAGGTGCTGTCGCCTGCTGATGATGTATGAGGTGAGGAGAGGCGTTCATCAGCGAGTGGGAAGATTACTCCTCCATCCCGAAGACACCTCTCTCTCTCTCTCTCTCTCTCTCTCTCTCTCTCTCTCTCTCTCTCTCTCTCTGCCTCTGTCACCTCCCCAAGTGAGGATCCATCACCCTCTCTCCACCCCTTCCTCCTCTACACATCGCAGTGGCTCTTCTCAGACACTTTTCACTGTGCTCTCTTTCTGGATGTTTATCGATCCATCCCCCTTTTTTTTTCTCCCCCTTGATCAGAGGCTTAGAGGTTATTGGCCCTCTGTAACTTCCAATATCAGCATTTACCCAGCTTGAGTCACAGATTCCAAGGTTACTAAATGATTATGTGCATTGCATCACCAAAATGACCACATCAAGAAACGTGTCTTACAGAAATGAATGCGAAGGTCTTGAAAAGTCTTAAAAAGCATTAACTGCAGTTTACTTAAAAAAGGCATCAGCTGGTTTTTAAAGGGTCTTAAATGATAAAAGTCCTGCCTATTGTAGGTAGTAGTGTTACTTATAAAATTGCAGGCTGTTGGGAGAAGTTACACAATTATAAACTAAAAGCGGGATTGATGCGACAGGGTGCACGCCTTTTTATGAAAGACACCTTCTTATGAAGTTTCAGTCAGCACCATAACACTTTCACTACTGCTAGCTACAGTAGCTAAGAAGCTCATCGATAATGGGCATGTCTTAGTTTCAGTAAAAGCACAGAATACCCTTTTAGACCAGGTCTGGTTATCCTCTTCTGTTAGCTGTTATATATAATAATCAATTTGTTATTTCCTAATGTTGTCATTTATCTTTTAATTTGTTTCTTTTGGTAAAATCTTAACCAGGAATTGCATGACTGAGTATCTCCTGGCAAGATGCAAAATTAAACTTTTTTGTCCACAAGTCCAATTGCTAGTGAATGTTCACATTTTGCCAATCGCTCAATGGATCACCATTGTTTTTTTGGTCGTTGAGTGACTAATATCTACAAACCACTTGCATATTTTACAGCATTTGCCTACTGGGGGATAGACGTATGTATAGTAACTATATAGAGAAAGGTTACTGTCTCCCATGCTGTGACGGGTACATACTACCCTGTCAGGAGTGTGAGATTTATACAGTTACCTAAATAAGACCTGAAAGCGGTACGTCACACATGCACACACATACACATATACACACTTCACTTGGAAGTTTGCCACATCAGCATTTCTGTCGTCTGGTCCCCTGAGGGTAAAGGTCAGCAGACTTGTTGGCCATCAACACATAATCCTCGTCTCCCTTTAAAGGACCACATCACCATTTTTTAACTGCGCATCCTTTTAACTTTCAGAGCATGACGAGCCTATAGTGTGCTCTATTACACTTGTCACTAATCGTGGGAATCATAGCTTTTCGGGCGGCTTTGCTCACCACAAATCCTACACTTGATGATGCAATCACAGGCCGAGCAGGAGCAAGAAAAACCTAATTTCAACCCCAAGACCTTGAATCATTTTCTCAGTCAGACAACACTGCGATACTTTGAAACCAGTAAAGATAAACTTTGAATTTTAAATCAAGAAAGCAGTAGTTGGACTTTTTTTTGTTGCTCCTGCTCATCCCGTAAAAAACGTCACAACCTTCAGAGCTTGTATAGAAGTTACCGATGATGTGATGTGTGAAGTGTAATGTTAATGTATGTGCAGGAATACAAGTAGAAAGGTTTAAAATCGGTGAAATAGACCTTGAAATTCAAGTCAAGTCAGATTACACCTCACTGACTGGAATCCTCCCGCTCCCTCTTGCTGTTTGTATGCTGTCCTACAACTACTGTATTTTACTAAGTCATACAAGGCTGTTTTTATAGTGCAGCAAATTAATGCAAAAAAAGAAAATCCCAAACTGAAGTAGAAGTAGATGAGAGGTAGTGAAGGACCAATAATGTGAGTTATAGCACTTCAAAATAACTCCACATTTAACATTAAACGGATCATGTTTGAGTGTCTCTCTGGGATAATTTCCCCATGCAAGAGCTGTAAAAGCAGTGACATGAGGTCCTAATACTTCTATAACCGTCCTCCCTCATGCAGAAACATGTTATCCAGGCTTCACATCTGTGTACGTTGGCCTTATGCTTCAGTGATGCTCTGATCTTTTGAGCACCAGCAACAGTTCAAACACGACACTTGTTCATGATTAGTTTGGAACAGAAAACTGATTTCTGTCTGCAGTAATGCCAAATTAATGGCATGTTAACATGGAACTTTATGTGCCATCCATTCTACTTATTTTAGGGATTTACAATATATTCTGGTGGACTTTTCAGTAGCTAATTAAGTTGGGTTTCAGGTCATGTTGCTGATGATGGGATAGGACCTTTCTTTAGCGACAAATAGTCTTTCTTTGCACACAGTTACAGTTACAGAGTTGCTCTCCGCAGGCTATACAAACCTCTGTGTGTAGAACCTCTTTTTAATCCGTGGCTCAAAGCAATTCTATTATGTTTTCTTTTCCCTCATCGTTCAGCATAAATTGCAGCACAAAACCAACACAACTGGTACAAGCTGTGTTGGCTCCAAGTTGGCATATTTGCCAAGTTGGCTTTGGCATCAAAATGTTGTGGAAAAACACAGTTATATTTGTGAAGGTATACAACAAAGCTGCACAGCGATGCAAAACTCTAATCTCTGTCTATGGATGTGTTTGTCCAAAAAACTACAAAATAGAGACCCAAATAAGTGCTCTACTAATTCTTGTGGGATTTTTACGATGGGTAAAAAATAAACAAGTCAAAGGTTTTTCAGTAAGGCATTAGATTGGGGATGGAGGGTTGAGAGTCTGATGGTTTTCCTCTCCAGCCAAACACAAAAACAGCTAATTTCACCTGCAGCCAGTGAGAAGGAGCTTATCAGTGAAATCAGCTGGAATAGATTGAGGATGGAGTGAAAACCTCTCAGCCCTCTCTGCCATATAATTACTATCCCTGAGACGGACATACAGGTAGGCTTTCTGCAGTGATTTAGCTTGTATACACTCATAATATTACCTATATGGGAACATTGTGCACATTTTTTTTATCCACAGAGTCTTGGGTCTTTTTTTAGCAATTTGTCTCCGTCTGACCATGTAAAACCAGCATATCTGAATATTAATGAGCATTTTTAAATTCCATATATCCACTGTAGCCGCCTGCAAGAGATAAATGAATAAATGGATATGTAAATAAGTGGAGGTGAGGTAAATAGAGTCCGGGAAGGAAGAGGCATGAATGGTGCATGTTCCAAATTGATTTCCGCTTCCCTGCGCTTTAACTCATTTATTCAGCTCAGGGAATACTTTATGAACCCTTGGAAACATGTGCATACACATGTTTGTCTTTTGTTAAATATTCAGTGTCCCTAAAATCCCAGAATGTGTGATTAGAGTTGGATACTCAGAACCAGATTTTAATTGTAATCCGATTTAGATATGGGAAACCTGTTTGTTTTTTGTTTTTTAAATTCCGCTTATTTATTCCTGAAAACAAAGTTTGGACCTTTTAACTGTTGGTTATGTGTGCGTCAACACAGATTACTGGTTGGTGGACTGACTGGAGAGCTCCAGACTGTGGCAATAATGTAGTAGTGGTACGAATATAAAATCATTGTGCAAAACATGACGAAGCATTTCCTGCAGCATAGTGTATAAATTCATGTCAAATATCATTTTGATTATTTCTTTCTTGCTCACTGCATCATTTGTGATACATATTTCACCTTTTTTCTCCATATATGCTTTATGCCACTTGTTAAATTAGCTGCACAGTTTGTAGTGATTGTGTCGAACTTGAAGCAATTTCGCCTTCTTGCATCACGTGAATGCATCACTTGAAGCCAGTAAGGTGTAAGGTGTTACAATAAAAGCAAATAGTGTGTTTTACCCAGAATTGATTTTTGGTTTTTACACTGCTGGAACGGGTGATAAATGAAAAGATGTTGGTGAGTAGTATTCCAATGTGTCCTACGTACTGTAGCATGCAGAACACCTTTCTACGTGACAGCTCCATTTCGGATTATTCATGTCTTAGGCATCTTTCTTTAACGTATCTCCCATCCTTTATATCATCCCCTCTTTGATTTCCCCCCTTTCCATCTCATTTTATGATTGAAGAAACCTTAGCAGATGAAATCAATAAAGCATCATAACTTTCATCTTGAATTTTCATCCGTATCCCAGCTGCTCAGGAGGTTTTATGTGAGAACAGGTGGTCTTAATATTGTCTTGACATTTTTCATACTTGATACAGATGTGCACCACGAAGCATTTGTTGTCTTACCTTGATTTAAAAATGGCGACACCAGGCACTGGTTTCCTTAAAAGGTCCTGTACAACAGATGAGAGGTTACATTTTATTTTTGTTCCTGTTAATGAATTTCATTTTATCAGCAGGTTATCTTAAAGGCTTAACGACTACAGCGTGCCAAAGAACACATTCGGAGTTTTGGTCGTCATCAGGAAGTGGGATTTTCTGTCTTGCATATCACAATGATAGCAGAGGAAGAGAGTTAATCCCAGTTCTTAAGGGATATTTTTCATGGCCAAGGAATCAAGTTTAAGTGTGAGTCGGTTTAACAGGAAGTTAAAGAACTGTACAGCGCCAACAAACATTCAGGCGCTTGGAGTTCCCTCTAGTTAAATCTGTTGTTTTATCTTTCTTCGTGCACATTTTTATCTTCTCATTGAGAATAATTTTTCCTTGTGTCCCATTGGAGGCAGGCAGATGTGTTACAGCGGACCACTTACTGTGCTGCCTTCTGGTAACTGGGGGTTAGAGGATGTTTGTGTGATGTATAGAAGTAGCATCCAGCAGCGGGTGTCGTTAAGGTGGAACACCATGCAGCTGATTGACAAGGTGTGTGCTTTTTGAAGTATCTAGTAGCATCTCTAGTCTCTCGTCGTCTCTACATTTCCTGGCTGTTCGGTGTGAGCCAGTTATAGAGTGAATAAATGCTAATGAATGGAAATGCTCCGTGGTGTGTATGTGCTGCAGTGCTGAGAGAGATTGCAGATATCTGGCTGCTAATAAAGCAGCACAGAGCACATCTGTGTCTCCTGTGTTTCCAATTCTTTCTTTTTTGTTTTTGATCTGTTCTGCATGAATGGATGCTACTGGCAAATACAAAGACTTTGATTACATTTCTCAAACGTACTCTTGATGAGCGTGTACACTTTTACAAGTGAAGCCTGTATACATATGTCAGGTTTGCTTTTTACCCACCACAGCCTGATTAGTGTTGTAGCTTCTTTATGGTTAAAAACAAAATTTCTTTAAAATCTACTGCATTTTTCAGAGTCTTATAGAATAAGCTGCTCAGATATCTGCAAGGAGCTGTCCTGTTGAGGTGTTTTGCATACTCCCAACTGGGAGGAGACCCTGGGGCAAACCCAGAACACACATCTGGTCTGGGAACACCTCTGAATCCCCCAGGAGGAGCTCGAGGATGTGGGTAGGGAGAAGGATGTCAGGGTTACTTTGCTATGCCGGCTGCCACTGAGACCTAGATAACCAGAGACCCAGACCTGGATAAGTGGCTGGAAATGGATACATGGATATCTACTGGAATAGTAAAATTGCCTCATGTGTGGGGAAACACAGAGATGCCCATTTTTTGGCCCCGACCAGTTAAAAGCACCTGCAATATCAGATGAGACACAGTGGCTTGTGTGCTATGGAGAATTTTATTTATTGAACTTTTCACTCGTTGTGTTGTAGCATTTGCTTTGTGTCCACTAGATTTTCTTTGGAATCTGAGTAACAACAGACCGATATTTTAGTTTCTGAGATTACATGTTACTCAGTAGTCTTTAATAGTGCATTTACATTAGGATTCTTTGTGCCATTTTCCTCTGGGATTAAAGAATGGAACGGACACATCCTACAGCCTTGATAATTCTGTACCGTTTATCATCGTAATAAATACAGTGAAATCATCTGGGTCACTGGTGTGGTCAGCTGCAGGCTTTTGTACCTGAGCAGCAGCAGTGTTTATATTTGGCTCATATTATTATGTGTGTGTATTTCTAATGGATACTCCTGGCTCATCCCAGCCCATCCATCATGTCATTACTGTCTTCCCTGTGGAGAAGTTATCTACCATAACCTTCCTCTCTCTCTTCAACATCTTCCCATTCTCTTCCCTTTTTGCTTATTTTTCCCTCTTCTTTTTATTTTTCCCCACGGACGGTTGCTCTGTCGTCTCCCTTTCCCGAGGCCAGAATGTCTCTGAAGGGGTTCGTTCTCCCATTGATTTTTTGCAAGCCCCTCGCTGTGAGCGAGACACTCCAGGCCCCTCACCCCACTGCGCTGATTTACTCTGTAATAGCATAATGTTCTGGAGACCCCCACCCCCACCCCTTCACACACACTCACCCACACACACCCCTCCCAGTTGTTTTGGCTCATGTTGTGGACTCCTTGTGGCGTGCTGGCAGGAGAGGAGCTTGACACCTGGCTGAGGTATTAACATTGTTATGAACCAGCCGTGCTCGGGCTCCACTGAGACACAGCATGGGGCTTCACACATTCAAACACACACTTATGCTGAGATTTTTTTTATGTTTGTGAGGACATTTCAGAGAACTCCATTCACCTTACCTGCAGGTGTGTTCACACATGCAACTACAAATAGAAAAGAGGCAGCAGGATATCAGTCATTTTAAATGGAAATCTGCACCACCAGGATGCTCTAAGCATCAGAGGTGTGAAGGTGCAAAGTGGCAACAAGTGGCACAACAACTGGGAATTGAGAAGAGTTAATATTTATGCAGATGCTGTAGATTGCACAGGGCTGCAAGGTTTTTAAAGAAAATGCAGTAAAACCAACTGACCAGTCAGCACTGCATATGTTAACAAGCTCAAGCTCAGCAGGAAAATGCTCGAAAGCTACAGATTGATACAACCTGCCTCTCAGTATCCATACGTCTAAATGCACAGTTAGTCCTGCACATTGATTACCTCAGACCTCACTCAATAATACTAGTCACTCCTAATTTTAACATTTAAAATCAAGTGTCACTCAGACTACTTAACCTTCCGGGTCTGCTGACAAATAAACTGACTGGCTTTCTTGGTGGCTAGTTGGGAGGCCTTTTGTTCTCGAGGTTCAGTGAAACATGTTGTCCTTTGATCACTAAACATTTATTCTATAGGCAGAGGTTCATAAACAGTCTTAATTCTCAGCTTATCATACCCATCTCAAAGTATACTCTCTCACTCAGAATTTAAACTGAAGATAACATTAATATAACAATGAAATATAAACAATCTTAATTTTCTAAAAATGTTCTTCTAACATGTAACTGATAAATATAGTAATAATTTAAAAATGATGTTGGGAGTGGATATGAAAGGGTCGGTATGCACAACCCTGCTCCAGTCCTTGAGTGTGTGTCATGTGTTTCTGTCAGGCATGGTAATTTAATTTAATGTTACAAACATTTAAACAACAGTGGAATCTTTTGTGGAGCGTGTGTTGAGCAGATTTATATTTTCACATGGTGACATTTTTAATTGTACAGTAGTGAAAGTTTGTACTTCCCTCTATTCTCAAATGGTGTATTTGCCTTGAAGTGGCCCTGTGTCTGTATGTGTCAGTGTGGAGGAGGACGGGAGGCCACAGTGGACCAAACCTCAGCCATTGTCTACACACCTTCAGCGGTCTCCATTCATCCTCAGCAATCACTGACAGATAAAGTGGAGGACCTGCGCCTCCTGTCTGCAGAGAAGTGCCTCGGCTTTGTTCTGAGTCAGAAAATACACCAGAGAGCTCAAAAAATGAAACAGTCACACTCCTGAATACACAATGGGCCTGCTGTGTAAACTCCAGGCGCACATTTCCTTCTCAACCCACTTCTCTTCCTCTCCTTTCCTGTCTTCTCATCTCTTCATGTCATCCCCCCCCCCGTGGGTAATTGTGGCGACCCAGACGCTGCAACCTCTGCAGAATATCAACACACTCTTAATGCCATCTCTCTCAAAGTCTCCAGAGAGCAGGCGAAAGGAGAATAATATGGAAGGGTGATGGAGCTGAAGGCGGATCTGGACGTTGATAGCGTTGGTTGGAGAAATGACTGAAGAGAACCGGCATGCATGAGCGTACGTGCACGGCATCCTGACTGTCATATCTTGCAATCGTATATATTTTGTTTTTCGTTTTGCATTCTTTTATTGCTCTACAAGTCACTTAACAGTTTTCTAGAAGATGATAGAATTCAGCCAGATCTACCGGTTGATGAGACAAAAAGGAATTTAATCAGTTTTTACAGGTGGATCAATTTAATAGAATATACTGTAACATGTATCCTGCATTGTGTTTTCTCAAAATCCCAAATCCCTCCCCACTGTCTTACCTTTACAGTTTTACAGTTTAATTTTAGTGACTCCCTAAAATGTGCTGTATCATGGGGCACCCTGGTAACTCACCTGGTAGAGCTGGCACCCCACGTACCTGGGGAGTCCTTGCAGCAGCGGCCATGGGTTTCAAATCTGACCTGTGGCCTTTCGCTGCGTGTCATCCTCACTCTCTCTCTCCCCCTTTTGGTCTCACTCTCAAGTTGTCCCGTCTAATAAAGGGAAAAAAAGCCCCAAAACAGACTCTACTGCAGCTGTAAGTAGATAAAAACAGAAGTATGCTCATCACCTTCAGCTGTTACTTGCACCTATAGTAACAAGCTCAATAAGCAGAAGTGAGTTTTAATTTGTAAGTATAATATCCTCCTAAAGTGACACTAGAACTGAACATTATTTAAAGCTATTTAACGTAGTAAAGAACGATCCTATTTAAATCTTTATGTATTCTCATTTTGCATTTTTGTGGTCAAAATGCAACAGTATCCATATTATGTTTATAATATTATCTCAGATCAACAAAGCTGAATGTCATTGTCAGTCAAAGTAATACTGGCATTATATGTTTGCAATGTAGCTATACATCTATTGAAACGCAGCATTTATGGACTGTTGTTTATGTTCAGTGGGAATAGTTGAGTACATCTAACGACACTGCAAAATGGGGTCGGTTATGAAAGCATTTTTCAAAGATTTTTACTAGATGGTGGATTGTTTTTAGCCTTTTGGTTTCCGTAGTGGAAAACAGACTTTAGAGTTTATTCCGGGGGAGTTATCCTGAGCTTGAAAAACAAAATTAACGAAACAGGAAGGAGCAAAAACTTCTTAGGCCAAGGAATCTTCTTGAAAGTTGTGGAAAAGGCACAGAAGCCTCGAAGATTAAGATCTTCTAGTTTGATGAATTGAACTTAATAATGAATTTTACTCGTCCAAGTTATATGTGGAGAGATGATGAAGGAGAAAACGATTGAGAAAGTTCCCCACAGTGTTCCATAAAGTTTTTTTTCTGCTCTTATCTCCCTCCCATCTTTCATTTCTGTGTGAGCGCTCTGGTCCCTGCTGCTCCAGGCCTCATTCATGTCCCTTCCCTTGGTTTCCTCTTCCTGTGCTGTAGCCACCAGGCAGAGGTTTCTCTCTGGTTAACTTCTATTGATCGCTGTGCTGGAGACGTGCTGTTTATCAGGCAATCTACTGCACACTGCGGGGAGAACACGAACGGTGTACACATTCAAATATTAGACTGACTTCTGCATCCCTGCACGCTCAGGTAAAGAAACAAGGCGAGTTAGAGCAAATATAATCAATATTCTGCGCACAGACTGCCGGTACAGACAGCATCAAGGTAATCTTTGGTGAGAGAACCAAGAGAACAAAATAAATTTCCTGTCTTTTTTATCCCACTCTGCATGCAAACACTCCCTTCTGTCTCTTGTCTTATTATCATCCTCCTCTTAACTGCTCATTTAGGAGGTTTGTTTAACTCTGGGCAGGAGTGTGTTCATAAAGGTGGTGATCATGGCGGTTTATAGAAATAACCTTTAATCAAGTCTGTGTCTTCTATTAGGTAGAATTATTATAGAAAGTTTTGCTCATATTTTAGTATTTTAGTTAGTTTAAAATTTGGTTCATACTGAAATCATTAGTTAATTAACCGATTAGCTGGTCAACAGAAAATGCATCAACATTAATTCTGACAACATAATTGATAAATTGCTTAAATGATTTGCTGGTTTCTTTTATTATAACAGTATAAACTGAATTTTTTTACACTGTGTGTTAGACAAAACAAGGAATTTGAAGATGTCACCTTGGCCTCTGGGAACTTGGAATACTTTACTCTGTCTTCACGTTTTATGAATTAAACATTTTATAGATTACAGAAAAAAAATAATAGATATACATGTCATTAGTTGTAGCCCTAAATTTGGCCATTTTCATCTTTCTGGCCAGAATTCAGTTTCGACAAGGTGAGAAACCTGTGAAACATCATTAAATCACCACCAGCAGGTGTCCTGAGTCCTAAAATAATGAAAACAGACTAATGATGAGATGAGTTGTGTTCACAGAAGAGCTCCTCTCACGTTGGATATGATAACTCAAAGTTAACGATAGCCAGTATTTGATTAAAGCCCACAATTGGCCCCATTTGTTGGAAAATGGACACTTTTTTAACACCAGTTTAAATGTCTGATGGTCTGTGTACATTGATTGCTGTACTATTCCTCTCAGTTGATCCTCTCACTGCTGATTAAAAGAGTGTTTTTATTCGGTATCTCTGCCACCTGTGAAAGCAGAGGGAGAGTATGACAACCTTGCAGGGGTTGCCTGGGCGAAGGGAAGGTGAAGGCGGGTGGGGGATGGAGGATTGTGAATGGAGGATGGGGGTGGTGGGGGGGGTAGATAATGGGTACGGATGAACAATCAGTGTGATTAGACTGCAATTTTCCATCTCTAAGAGCTGTTAGAACTGCAAGAGCTGTATCATTACGATGAGTCATCTTGTACAGTAGCTAATTAACGTCATGGTTTGGGCAAACTACAGTTTAGTTATTATTCTCTCTAAATGCTGCTGTCGAATACATCTGCCAAAGACACAAGTGTATTCTAATGACATTGACAAAAGATAAAGACTGGAACTTGTGCTGACTCTGGCTAAGAACTAGCTGTTTGTATCACATCATTTTCAGATAGTTACCAGCTAGTAAGATTTCCATTGTAAATGACCGTTGGAATTTTGTGTAAGAGTAGTTCAAATTTCTCTTTCAAACTTTTAAAGCACATCACAGATTACAGCTAGTAGACAGCTGGTATCTATTGTGGTAAGTAGACCAGTCATGTAATATCACACTAACAAAATGTGTGTATTTTTATGTATATTAACTAAATTTACTTTTCTTTGGCTGACTTGCAAGGCAACAAGCGACTGCATATTTTTATCAACATGGAGCCGAAGAGTTTGCAGTTTTGCTTACATGTTTGATACTGAGTTGACCAACCACACAGGTCCCACAGAGTTAAAAGAATCACGATTTAAATGTCAAATGCAACATTGGTCATAAATATTTTCACATTCATGTTTCAGCATCCTGACACGAAGGAAGTGGAGGAAGCTTGAATCCCCTCATTTGCGCTTTCCTTTCTCTCTCCGTCTTCCTTTGTCTCTTCTTCCTCCTCGCTCTTCTCTCACCTGCGAAGGTATTGCTTCCACATCCTCCCACTCCTCCGATCAGCCTTACTTGTGCGCCAGATGCCTGCAGCCAAACAGGTTTATCTAATAACCGTAAAATTTCCACATATTGAAATTCATAAGCCACAACCCTACTATGTGTTAGTGCTCACATGCTTCAGTCTGTGTGACAGAAAAACATTCCTTTTCATATGATGCCTGTGCATCTTTCTGATGGTTACGTGTTTCCTTATTTAAATGTGATTATAAGGACAATGGAACAGGAGGGGACAAACAGCAGCGAGTCAGCGCCCACATTTACCTGTTTGCAGACAATGCACACACACACACCAAGTGGATCAATCCCAGTTGTTGTGGTCTGTGTCACCATGACTTGTAGTTACATGTCGTAGAGTATGGGGCTACGCTGTATCAACAGTGTATCCATGGCATACCCATAGTGTTGATTTGAGGCAGAAGTAAACAGGCTTTATTTGGGATTTATATCTTTTAGAAAATTAGAAATGTATTATGTTATGGTTTGTTATTGTTTTCCTGCAGTCTAGTGCTGTTTGGAAGGTTAAGTTGAATACATGTATTCACCTGCTGTCATTATTGAGGTCAGAAATAGGTGTAATATTTAACAAAAGTCCTTTAAAGTCAGAAGACCGCAACTACTGGACGTATGTCCTTGAGCTGTTGTGTCAGAAATCCAACCATGAAAAATGAATGCTAAAGAAACACGAAGGCTGCAATTTCTACTCTGATTTACAGCCGTTCAGTTCAGTGGAATAGCGCCTCCTTATTTGTTTTCTATACAGCTGCCCCATGGGAAAATTATGTCATCCATTTTCAGCGGAAGCATTTAAGCAAAAAAGCCAAACTCTCTCTGCAGCCTTATCTGGGAGCTGTTGCTCCTGCAGGTGGAGGGATTTCTTTCTACTGATGGATGCAACAGCAAAGACACTCTACAGGCTGTGACTTGGAGGGACAACCACAGCTCTTTGGAGTCTCTCCCCCCCCTCCCCTCTAAGTCAGACTCACACCTGAAAATCAAAGCTCAGTTGTGGAGTGCTGGCAGAGCCCCTGTGAGCTTAGCATCTGTTGGACTTGTCTTTCCTGACCCAGACTGTAAAAATGATTGACGCCAGGCACTGTCACAGTCTCTGCTCTCTCTCGGTCAGGATATCGACTGATTGGTGGAGATAGCGGATGAGACTAATAAAATATTAAAACGCAGAGGCCGCTGTCTGTGTTAGTCCGCGTAACGTGGTGACATGAGCTATTGAACTCAGGCTTTTATCACTGCTATGGAAGAACGCACAGAGTCACAGCATTGATTTGGAGTTTCTTTTTACTGCCTATTTTTATGACAGATACAATTAGGCACTTTTGGCAAAAGTCCTTTCAAGCCTCGTGGTGTTGCCTCATTTCAAACAGTGAAGCCGCTGCAGCACTCAGTCCCCATGTCGGAAACTAGATCTGCTGCTCAGACATATCCCAGCAGAAACACACTTTTCAGTAGCAGTGTGTGCATGTATGGGTGTGTGTGTGTTTGAGGGAGTGAATGAATGGAGCAGCTTCGGGACTCCAGCCAAAAACGAGCCAGGCATCCTGGAAACCTCATCCTCTTTATGAATAATAAAACAAGCATCGTAAAAAAAAACCTCAGCCCTCACTCACGTTCTGCCAGCCTCCCTGGCTGGCTACACTGACTGCTGCTCCATTATATATTTATTATGTGATCTCTTTATGTGTGTCTGTTGTTTGACAGAGGGCAGATGATTGCACTGCCCCACTATCCAGGCCATGTCTTTGTATCAGGCTGGAATGCAGAGGTACAGCCATCAGGGGTCTGGAGGAATTAAATCACATGTCTCCTTTTTTTTACACCCCCCCTTTCAGTTCACTCCTCAGACTCTCTGTCTGCACACCCAATGAGGTTCTGCAGGTACATGGGAGACTCAATTAAATCTGTTGGTTTAAGATAAAGAATGCTTGAATAAGGAAGGGGGGGGTGCTATTTGTTTTCTGCTGCTTCTTGCCTGTTGCAGCTTTGAATGCATTAAACCAAACCTGGCTCAGTGCTGTTATTTTCTGCCACATGCACAGGAATTAGGATATTTAAAAAGGTGTGTCGTTAGGTTTTGTCCTCCTAAATGTCCCACAGATTTTCCCATTATGATAAATCAGCATGTGGTATTGGTTGCTGTGGTTCAGCCTGCACAGCACTGAGAAAAGGGGACAAAGGGGGCGATTAAAATGGAGACCACCTTATACAGCTGACCTGACCTTTTGAGAGCAAAGAAGGGACGTTTGAGAATAACGGAGGGAGTGCTAAGAGAGGAGAGGAGATCACCCTCCCTGCCCTCTTGCAGGTTGCAGCAGTGTATTGATAAAGTGCGAGGCTAATGTGGAGAGACGTTAAAATGTCAGACTTACTGTGTGAATGTCAAGCCGCCTGGGCCCGGTCATCCACCATTAAACAGTGATTAAAAACATCTCGCATGTCTGGGCTCATTGTGCGTTAAATAATAACACGATAACTGGTAAAGTGTTACATCCAGACATTTTCAGCACTCATTGTAGTGGAAACTGTAACTGTCTTGTCCAGTTCCCTCTGCACCACAGTGTGGAGGACTGCAAACAGACATCTTTTACCTCTGCTTCTTTTCACCTGCCAGCCATGAATGTTTTTCAGGGTGTAACATGCTGGAGGATGACATTATACCAGGTGTTCCATTCAACCAGTAGTCGGTAGTGCAGTGACAATGATATGAACCCTCACTGGCTTCCTACAATCTACAGTTGGATTCTGACTAGTAATGTCTGAGTTTGAGAGCTTTTATTTAGTTTGAATGGATATATACGGAATTCAGATTTTGGATAGGCAAAATTTAAGTTTAGATATCTCCAATTACATTCTCCCTACAACTCAATGCTTAATTAGAGATATCTCAATCTTACATTGAAGTTTTGATTAGTCATAAATGCATTGTGGATTTCAGTCCAAAATGATGAAATGTCTTGAATTGTCATTCTTGCTAGCTAAAATGCAACTGTGGATATCTTGAATTATAATTCTGACTAGTCAAAATGCATTTGTAGGTAATTAGAGGTGGTCAAATGATACCCCCCCAGCAGCAGGGTTTTTGTAACATGAATATGGCCGTATAGATTTTCTATTCGACAGCCTATTCTCTTGTCACCGTAATTGTTGGTTTTCATCACTGACACGTAGGCACATATCATCTCCAGCTGTGCTCAGTGCACTCAGTAGTGAAATGCATGCATGGGCTGTGTATTGTCTGTCTCTGTGTGGTGATGTGCAGTTAAAGCTCTCCTCAGGGCTTCATTGTGTGTGACCCATCTTGATGTCAAACTGTGTCCTCTGTATTTTGCTCTTATTTCGCGCCCTTGAGCAATCTCCGGGTGTGTGAGTGTGTGCGAGGTGGGTGGCTGGTGGTGGGGGGTCTTAGAGCAGGTGGTACACCTTAGGGTATGGCACTGCACGTCTGCAATCATTTGTGAGTAAGACTCACGCTTACTATTGTTCATTTGTTTAGTTTCAGTTCTTGTACATGCTGGAGACTCAAACCACTCCTGACCTCACAACAAAAACTAAGAAAGAAAACATGCAGAGGGAAGATAATTGCAACCCAGTACAGTTTACTTTTAAATTGGAAGCGGCTTACCCGCACCAAATGCCCACAGACATGCTGGGATATTTTCTTTCACAGAGTTAACAAGCAAAACAAAGAAAAGGGGCTGACAGGCCAGGCACAGCTTATCTCTTCAGTAAATAGTCTACATCTCCAGTCTCTGCCATTTTTTTTTTTAGTTTAGTTCAGGATGTTGGTGTTCCTCAACAGCTACAATGCATGTGCCAGTATGGTAGCAGGTGCATTGGCATGGAAGCAAAAACTTGTCTAGAGGATTGATTGATGCTTAACAGAAATCACGTGTTGTAGTTTTTAACCCAAAAGAGGAAATTCTTGCATCAAGGTGAGCAAAAAAAACCATCTAAACTATATACGTGCAATACAAATCCAACAAAGTCCATGTGATTAAAGATTATAACAAAGAAGAATAAGTTCAGGTTACTTTATTTGCACTCGTAGCCTAGATTTGGTGTAAAGAATAAGGATAAGTAGAAATTAGAACATGTTGCACCTAATTTTTGTAAACCTATAGGTCACCACAGGAGAATATGTCCTACATGGATCTGCTGCTTTGACAATATCTCACATTTTTGCCTTTTCTAATCACTGCCTCTGTGTCAAAGCTCAATTTCTTGTCAACATTAGAAGTTAAGGAACTTACTCCTTTCATAACTTTCCATCTCATTCACGAAATGTTCAGTTCAGAGCGTTGATGTCCCACCTAGGGCTACAAGTGCAGAGTACTTTCAGTTATTTTTTAATGAATCTGGTTCATAAAATGTTAGAATATAGTGAAAAATGCCAATCATTAGTTCCTGAAGCTCAAGAGGACATCTTCAGATTGCTAGTTTTGTCTGACCAACAGTCCAAAACCAAAGCATATTTAAACTGACAACTGATGTGAAAGAGAGAAAAGCTGAATTTGACTAGCTGAAAGCAGATACTGTTTGACAAGAACAACTTCACACTGAGCTTTTTTGAGCTTTATCAGTCTTGCTGTGATTTAAACCAACAGAAGTAGCTATGCGTTTATTCCTCTGTAGGTGTTGTAGCCTGCAGCCCTCTTCAGAGAAACTCACAGGGAAGATTTTATAGTTAAGAGCGCATCGTTAAGTCTTTATAAGAGCCCAACGATGCGCTATTCCCAGCAGAAATCACTCTGCTTCTGGCTTTCTTAATCTCTCATCCGTCATCCATCACATGGAAAGGGCTGTCAGGGGCTTGCATCCCACTGCTACCTTCCCTCCTGTGCACAACTACCTCCCTCTTTCTGTAACCCCCAATCCCCCCTGCTCCCCCCTTCCTGAGTGAGGGAGGCCTCATTAATGATGACAGGTGAGCATCCCCCAAAGGGAAGGGACCAGTCAGGCCCGAGGGGTGGATGAGGATTTCGGCGGAGGTGATGGGGAGATGAACACGGGGAGGATCTGCTCTGTATGATCTTGTATCGGGTGCAAAATAAACTGTCCCTGGTGGGGGGCCATTATGGGGCTCCGATGGTTCAGAAAAGGAGGAGGGAGCTAGGATGAGCAGAATATAAGATGGGATGGGGGATGGCAATGATGACAGCCTTCAAACAGCAGTTAATGTGCTTGTTTGATACGATAACTCACACATTCACTATGTCCACACTAATTCAGGTATATCTGGAAATGCTGTTTACATGTGAAAATTATGTTTGTTCAAGATATATGTCCAAGGGTGTTTAAAAAAAACTCAATCTAAACTAAAAAACTACCAAAATAATAAGAATCTCCTTTGTTTTTGTTCTATAAAAAGTGGGAGGACACAGCACTGTTACTTTGCTGGTTCCCACCTGGTTAAACCTCCATTATGTCCCCTACTGCGCTCCATGGTAACCTATAGGGTCAGTTGCTCCTACGTTGATGCACGTTGATCAGACAAACTGCCCAAGAAAATAAACATAAACACAGGTTCATGACAAGCATAGTTTTTGTGAATGAAAAATAGAGATTTAGTGTGGGAAAAAGGCCAAAATTAAAGAGAAAAATTAAGTGTTTTCAGATAAAGCCGCCGTAGTGTGGATGTGGTGTTAGACACAAACACTTTGCAGGTTTGTGATATTGATAAAGCCTCAGCGCACATCCTTCTCCACAGACTACTACTGCTGCTGCTGATAGGGACAAACCATAATAACAGACCACGCATACAAAGCTGGAGGTGTTTACTGCTCAGCACACCCAGAACATACTTACTCTCGTGCACCATCACACTCTCGTGCAGTGCTGATCAGATGTTTTGCTCTGTGTTTTGCTGTGATTCTGCTGCAAGGCCAGTGTGAGGAGATCAGAGGCTCTAGATAACCTCCTATCCACAGAGGAGTGGTGTTTTTGAAGGAGAGGAGGGTGGGAGGGAGGAGAGCATCTGGAAACTGACAGAATAACAGATTGACACACAGCACCTTGGGTTAATTTTAGCCTGCCGCTGACACTTTCTTTTGGGAAAAAGAAAATTTCCACAAGGCGAGTCATTTAAGAACAGATTTTGATTCTTAGCAGCATGTCTGCATTAATTTCGCCTTGCTGTCGACACGTTCTCGGGGTGCTGCAGGGTGGAAATATTGATCCGAATCTGTGCAGAGGGGGACAGGGAACTCATTCAAATTTCCATCCACTTAGCATTGGAGGCTTTTACTCCAAAACTAAGTAATGTAGTGTTTTATGGCAAGTCATTTCCATGTGAAAGGCTCTCCTTTTAATGAAAACCTCATATACTATAATGGAGTGTTGTTATCCTCACTGCTCAGCCAGTCTCGAGTGTTTGTCTAGCACCACAAAAGAATAACAGTAGTCCAGTTTCTCCAGCCCACAGGTTTGACCGTGGTAATTCCACGCTGGCAACATGTCACCTCCACTGCACACCACAGACTTCATGTTTTTTTCCTTCGATGCCTGTTGTCTATGTAGGCTTACTAAATGGAAAGCTGTGGCGTGCACTGTTCGGGGGCCACCTACATAGTGTGTACATACCATCAGCTCAAATCACCGACCCTTGGAGGCTGTTTTTAATTACCAGTTTGATGAGACAGCATGGAAATTGTCGGAGAGGGCATTTCTCACTGCATGGTTTGCCAGCCAGGAGATGGAGAGGCACAGAGGGGGGAGATGTGAGATCCTCTGGGGTATTGTAGAGGCACGTGTTGAATGTATCGAGTGTCTGGGGTAAAATTCTGCTATATTTTATTCTTTTATTAATGCTCATTTGGTATTGAACCGGATTTGTGGTGAAAATGTTCACTTGGAAAGTCCACATGATGCCACTTCAGTTTCACTGTCCAGTGGAAGCTTTTTAGTAGCTTCTTTAGCAGGCTTTCTCTCACCTCTGTATACTGCCCAGTGTAAGAACTGGTTTGTTTGAAAGATTATATTTAGTTTCAATAAGGTCTATTGCCTGTATTAGTTAAGTTATTGCCTACATAGCAATCAAGGGACAAGATAAGACGACATTCAAACTACTATGTGTAATAAAATACGGTCTTTTCCCAGCTTTTAACCTCATCTAATGGTATTAACAGAGGTCAAGTGATGATCAACTGTAGCTTGTGTGTTGTTTTATCTGACACGGCCGAGAACCAGTTATACCTATCTTTTCTTTTTTCCTGGAACATACTGAAAAATATTGTCTTCCCATGACAGATTACGAGAAGTTTGGAGATTCAGCAGGTAATTACAACAGCCCAAATTCTTAGTTCAGGCTGTTGGTCAGTGACCCAGATTCACCTCCTGTGTCGGCATACAGTATGACCTATAATACCGACCAGTGCTTCTGGTTCGTGTTACTGTGTCTGAATATGTTTTTTGTGTTTGGATGAAACTGTAAAGGAGATCGAGAAATGCGTGTAGAGATTTATGTCTCTAAATGTTAAACGATGAAGTTGGTGAGGGCTGGGAAGTTGTACATTCAGATCCACCAGGACCTTCACACATGCCGCCCAGATGCTGAAAGTGAGATCCACTGGAATTAGAGACAGGTTCTCTTCATACCTGGGGGGAACTACAAAGGCTTCCTCCTGCTGCTGGCTGCACACATCCCCAGCAGAGCCCTGAGAGTCAGCAGAGCCAGTTTACAGCCTGCAAGCTGCCTCCAGCCTCACCGGGATGACTCCCCTTTTGTTGTACATTCCTCATGAATCCCATGTTGAAACATTTTCTGTGATGAAAACTTGTATATGTATGTGATATGTGTTATATTCTAAATGTACAGTATGCGAATGCCTTAACAGGCTTCTGTGCAGTCACCAGTCTCTTATTTAAGTAAAAGTGACAACACCATGTAAAAATACTTAGCCAGTTAATTGATTAGTTGAATGAAGGTAAATTATTTGATGAGGGGTGCGACTCCCTGCTTTGCACTGAAAACGACATGCGGCGTAAGAAGAGTGCTCGCCAAGCAGGTTGTACCACAGGAAAACAATGGTTTTGTTGGCGACAAGCTTTCTACCGTTGTAGCAGGCTTAGATGGAGTCAGTTTTAGTTACAGAGTGTTTTATATTGTAGAGTAGTTTAATCTATAAAACATACCCTATAAGATAGTGGAGTCGAGGTGTAAAGCATAACAATAAAAATGCACAAGAATCCTACAAACATCTGAAATCCTTTCCATATTAAAATCCGAAAGCTTATCATCTCCTCTGTTCCCACCTCGTTCCAGCGCACACAGGGAGCTGCTCATGTACAGCACATACATTGGATTAGTTCCATCCTATTGTTTCAGAGAAGGTTCATTAACATCTCTCTTTCTGTTTTCCTTTGTATGAATTGTGCATTTTAATTTAGTATTCAGTTAACCTCAGCTCTGTGAGTGTTTTTTGATGTTATTGTGAGATGATCTCCAGCTATTCACACGTAGACCATCTGTGAATGCATAAATGTATATATATGCATTTATTTACTCACACACACACAAACAAACAACACTACCAAGCATTGTGACACAGCTGAGCCCAACAGCTGGTGTCTACATCCTGCGGTGTGTGTTTGTGTGTTATGGTTGTTGAGGGTGGTTGGTCGGGGGGGGTGGGGGGGGTTTGCTGGCAGGATAGCAGGCTGGAGATGGCAAGGCAGCAGCAGTCTGGATTAAGGGATCAGCGCTGGTGTCAGACAAACATTGGATTAGTGCTGTAATCTCGCCCTTGCCGGCCCAAGCCTGAAACCGAGACCCAGGACTCTCCTCACCCTGCGTTTCCGCACCTGCCTGGATTAACGCAGAAAAGAGCAGGGCCTCGTTAAGACCTCTGGCCTCTCATCCTGTAATGAGACTAGTAATTGAGTGCAGGACCATAACTTTGCCTATGAATGCCAATCATTGTGCCCCAGGGGTGGATATGCCAGGAGGTTGCAGATGAGCACTGCTGTGTGTTGCATAATGTGTTCATACATTTTAAATGGCAGGTTTTCCATTTGCCCTCGCACAGAGACAATGAGGTGGAAAGCTCAGACCACATGTCTTGGATATTTGTGTTTGCTAATTTCCTGTTTGTGACAGCGCATTTCTAAGCAGTGGATAATGTCCTGCAAGCTGGCAATTATCATAAAATAAACCTTAATTTACAGACACATTATCACAGTTAAATCACATCTGCTCAGCAAAGACATTAACATTTGATGTAAAAAATTACAATATAAAAAAAATAGCAAAACTAATCAGCAGGTCTTTTTTATTTTCTCTTCATATTTCCTTTTATTTTCTGTAAATTTAAGCACAAACTTGAGACATGCAGGGAGAATGTGTTTAAAGTGCCCTGCTGTTCTTTTTAAGAAATTGTGGACTGACATTTGTAGTTGGCATCCAGTGGTAGTATTGCTTAACTGTAACCATAGAAACATCTGTAGCTAGTCACCATAGCAATGTAAGCAAATCCTGTAGGACTGCCAGTTAGCAGGGTGCCCTGCAAGCTCACCTGGAAGATCTTGTGCCCCATGTGCTGGGGCAACCCGGGTTTGATTCCAACCTGAGGCCCTTTGCTGCATTTCATCCCTCTCTCTCTCCCCAGTTTCCTGTCTATCTTAAAGCTGTCACTGTCCAAATAAAGGCATGAAAGGCCCCCAAAAAGCATGTAAGCAGCAAACCAACATTTTATCTTACCAAATAACCCTGAACAAGTTCTTGGAAAAAACACAACCAGCTTATATCCTCCATTATGTGACTAGTTGTTATTTAGCCTCAAGGCTCACTGACATTTCTTTGGAAATCTCCAGACGTCTTAATTGTGCAGTAATATATAATATAATTAGATAATTATTATAATTGGTTCAGAAATAGCCAATCTAACATAAATAAAGGCCTTTCTGTTTCATGGAGGTCTAATGTTCTGTTTGTTTACTGGCCTTTAGAGAAGCCACGTCACTGTCACATGTGCTGCTCAGGGGTTTCTGCTCTACCATGACATTTGCCTCGGCCTCCTCTTGTCTCCCTCATTCAGTAGTGTGAATGTAACAGCAGAGGGGCGCTTGAGGGGCCAAACATAAAGAACTTAATGACCTCCAAGAACCACTGAGGCTGCCATATATACAGTAAACCCTAAGAGCTGCCATCTTTTCTGTAGAATAACCATCGTTTCAATTTCCAGTCAGAGCATGTGACTGTGTGGAAAGTTTCTAAATAATACGGGTGTCACATTATGTGTAAGGAATTGCTACAGATTGGGGAGTTTATTTAGGTTCCCTGCAGACTTTATTTCTATTAGTAATGTTAATATCTCAGATGAGGGTCACATTCCTCAATCTTTCCTAAATATCTTACCTTTCCTCTAATGAAATGTTTTCCTATTCGTGGTTGGTTATTGTGTAATTTTGGTTGTAATGGAGCAATCTCTGAGATTTCTTGGGTGTAAAAGTGGCTTTTTTTCCCGTTATGGTCTACTTCCCCGAAGAGCCAGAGTCGTTTCTCCCTGTAGGAATTGGAGCTTGAAAGCTTGGAGTCGGGGCAGGATAGATGGAGATATCTTGGCAGAGACAGACATCATTAAGTTTGTTGTCTCTTGTGGAGCTCTGACTGATGAGCATAGATGAGATTTAAACTGGAAGGACTCTACACTTCCTGACTGGAGCACAGTGGGGCAGCCAGTGTTGGTATGATCAAGAGAATGTGTACCTGCTGGCTTAGTCGTGGTTATTTACCCACAATTTCATCAAATATAGGGTGAATCTAATGTGGTCCAAGGATCAACATGTATGCAAAATATGTGAAAATGCCAGACTGTCTGTGAGGATTGGTTAGGATTTAAGTTGTCAAAGCTGTCATAGGAGCAGTGCCAATTACCAGAACAAAGGTGTAACAGTGGCAGCAGCGTTGTCACGTTCAGCAGAGGGATGTGAGTTGGCAGATGTCCGTCTTCTGGCCGAAGTTGTGTTTGATTGCTCGGCTCCCGCAGATTTGCTGCCAGTTATGGCAGAGATATTTGGCAGACTGTGGTGAATGGCTGAGCTACTGCACAGCAATTTGGCGATGTGCATGTAAGGGCTCCGTAGAGTTATATTTAAATGACACAGGTGATTAGCAGCCTGCAGAGTTACTGATAGTCTGGCTGACAGTGAAGCAGCTGGGACACTCGGAGCCGTCAGCCAGACTGATGAGGAAATGTGGTTGACAGGCTGTGACTTAAACATGTCCAATGGTTACCCTGATTTGGCATGTTTTATAACTTTCTGTGCATTCCTTCAAGTCTGTCCTTATAGCTGTCCACCCAGTTAACTATTTGCCTCAGTCTTATTTCAGGATGGTGTTGTGGTTGGTTAATGAGGGCTTCCCTCAGCTTGAGTTTGACCTTTAATATGCCATCTCTCTCTGATGTATCGGTGCAGTCCGAGTTGTCTTTTAACAACTTATAATAATATCAAATTGAGCCATGCTTACACAGCAGGAGAAAGTGGCCAAAATTAGATTTTACTCACATCTGTTTAAGCTTCTGGAAAGATGCAGAACACGTGTATTAATGGTGATGAGTGGAGGGACAGTGAGGGTATTACTGTTTATTCTCTTTGGAATAACATTCAGATAACATATTCAATCCAAAAGAGATGTGGATACAGTGCCAATGCAAAGTTAAGAGCTTTAGAACTAATTTTAAAGAAGACTCAAACGTCTGGATAATCTTTCCATTCTACAATAAACCTACATTTTTTTTATGCAATAAACCAAGCTACGAGCCCCTGGTAGCTGTGTAATGTCACCATATCGACAGTCGGTGCATCCTCTGCTTCAGAAGCCATGTGGATTTTGGCTCTGAGAAATATTGGCTACATTAAAAATCATAATGTGAACCATCTTACAAAAAAAGGTCTGAGCAGTAAATCACAGTGAATCCCAAAGGACTGCTGTGTGACTGAAGAGATATTCTGGACACGTAATACTTATTTCAAATGAAAATAATTATTGTGAATAGTGCACACATTTACTTGTTTAGTCCAAAAGACTCATTGCAAGGTAAACTGCGGCTACCAAAACAACCTTTGTCAAATTTTGTTTTAAACTGAACTCTTAAACCTTGGACGTTTGTAGTAAAGGTAAAATTTTGATCATTCTGATTTTGTCCAATTACACCAGTTCATCCACATCCTGTTTAAAGCGGAGACATATATTTTCATATTGTGTGGTGGAGGAAGATATATATATATATATATATATATATATATAAGATATCTCACTTTGAATACATAGTCTGTATTTATACACCAGGTTGAACAGCCTGACCTTACATCCTTCTACGTGGATAGATAATTATTTTATTGAGAGAAGGATGCAAAATAAATTGAAATAAAACCATAGTAACAAGTGTTCTTTCAGCCTTTTTCATCCGGGCACGCACACCGAAATCTCAAAGCTGATGCATATTCATCGATCCTGTAATCAGAATCTTCTAATGCACAATTAGCCCGTGTGAATTGTCACCAGAGGGAGAAAGGTTATGAAAAGATCATCACTGTTTGAGTCATGCATGAGTCATAATGTGGGACTGCAAGGTAGCACTACCTCATTCACTCAGCATTCAACACATAAACAGAAACTGTGATGAAACGGAAGTGGAGGCAGCGAATCCAGGAGCCAAAACTGGCAATCATACTTCAGTATCAGAGGTCACAGTCATGCTTTGACTCAAAAATGGGTGAAATCATAAAGAAAAAGCGAGGTCGGCCATGTTTAATACTGAATGAGGCTGTGGGCAGAGGGGATGTTGTCCATTTCTGAAATATATATAATGAAATATTACTCTGTCTCAGGGTGATTCAAACCTTTTGAAGGGCAACAAAGTGTTTACAATGAATATTCTGGCATTTTTATGATATATGAATTTGTAATAAACTTTAAAAATATAGTACATCTTTAAAACTGAACCACTTAAATATTGTGATGTTTTCAACTACAAGCGCGGTAGGATCTTCATTTAAGGCTTTTCTGCTCCTGGTCTTGGTGTTTCTGAGGAAATGTCAACCAATCTGTGCTCAAGGTGACTTTAGTAGTGCAGATTTAGATTCAGTTTCAGATTTCAGAATCAGTCAGGAGCTGACAAAAGCCCCTTTATAAACAGAGATCCTGTAGTACTGCTGTAAATAAGACATGTCATTACGCCAGCCTTGTTTTTTTAAACTGAACCAAGCAACAATAGCATGCCGGCGTTCAGGAAGCAAAAGTGTCGAGACTTGTCGGTGTTTAAGTATATCTTCTTTTAATGTGATGGCTCCCCCATTTTACACAGATGTCAATTCTCCTCTGTTACTGCCTCAGCAGCCAGTTTAACGGCGTATGTTTTTTAATACAGAACGGCAAGGCAGAATAACAGCGAGGCGGAATAACGGCGCAACATTTCCACCTTGAAGAGCCTGTTTATACACGCTGTATAAAAGGGACTATAAATAAAAACAGGCAACGCTGAAGTCTAAGCATGATATAGTTGTTCTCATCTCTGTCTCGACCAACATGTGTAATAAGATGACTAATAAAAATGCGAACTGCCTCATCTAGAGCCAGTGTTTGTTTGGTCCGTTCTGGGTTACGGTAGAAACATGCGGTTCAAAATGGCAGAGGGTTAAGGTTTTCAAACTGTTTTTAAGTTCCTGACACATTTGAAACAAAGTCTGCATCCTTTCCCGTTTCCCCCACATCATTGCCACTGTACACTGCAGCTTCACACCTATGCCTGGTCTCTGATCAGTTCATTGATTGAGTGCCGTGTGCTGAGGTGCTGTGATCCTGTTTGACTCCAGTTTTTTCTCCACCAGTGCCCCTCCCTACCTTGCCCTAAACCTCAAACATTTGTCACAATTTGGTGGAGTGCTCCGTAAGTGAGAGGTGTGGATTTATGTTTATCCTGTCAACCTTCTCCTTGGGGTTGTCTCCAGAGAATTTGGCTGGTTCTCCCTGGTTCTCTCTCTCTCTCTCTTTTTTTGTGCAGTTTGTAAATGTGAGAGCAGTGTGTGTGAAACTAAAGGATGGTTCAAAGGGGGCTGAGCTACCGTCTGTGAAAATGGCTAATGGTGAAGCAGTGGCCTGTAGATCCATAATGGTGACTGGCCTCTCCGCCCGAGCAGCGTTCTCATTACCCCGCCTGTTAGTGAATGGCTTATTACATGGAGGTGACAGCTCGAGGCTGGAGACAAGATAGGCTTGCCCATTTAACAACTTCAGGCTGAGATAAAGAGTATGGAAAGGATTGGCAGTGGACAGAAAGATGGATATGTTCTGCCAGCCCAACTGAATCATGGTTCAGTCATATATATATATTTCAGCACAGAACTGACAAAACTCTGCGTTTGTCTCTACCGGGTACGATGCCCGTTTTCCATCATATTTCCACTTCCTAGTAGCTATATCCTACATGTTCTAGCTAAAATGTAAAACAACAAAACCAGAGGGAAATAAGCATGAAAGAGGACATAAAGCAAAATAAAATAATGGTATGTATATCAGGAAGTCTGAAGGTGATTAATGTGACAGAAAAGAATCAAAAAGAGGTTTCTTGTACACAAAGTAAACTGTTCTCTACCTTTTGTTTCACTAATTATTATTTGTCTGGATAGTTTACGCCTTTCAAGTCCAAAAAATCCTTCAAACAAACAACTTGGTACTTAAAAATGACTTTGGTTTACCTACACGCTACTCATACACGTGTTAAACCTGTGATGAGGGCTCGCATGTATTAATTAATTTTAAGGGGACGCCAGCAAAAAAGCCTTGAAGCTACTCTTTATATTTGATGGCAACACAATTACATCGTCTCCGCCTGTTCCATTTCATGGAAAGTGCAGGTAAATGTAATGTTGCTAATAGCTCTCTGTAACCAAAGCATTGGTTTGAATTGATCTATATTGTTTATTCAGACGCACTAAAACACTATTAACCAACGACGCTCGTATCTGTTGTATCTGCTCTTATTTTACTACTCCCAGTGAACCTTTAGTGTTTACTGATACAACATCTCAAAATCTAATTCGCATATTCCTGAGTTCTTCTTCCCTTTTTGAGGCTAATTTTGGCATCATTCAAGGCAAAGTCTTCAAATGTCTCTCTTAACATGCCTCTTCTTTGAAATGTTAAAGGCTTTTTTTTTCAATCTTTTCTCTCATGACAAAAAAGGGTACTTGTTACAGTACCTGTGTTAGGGTGTGCAGTTGTGAATGTATGCACTTCCTTTTATGTGTCAAACCATCTCTTGTCAATACGGACTTGGGATATTTGAAGCTAAAATGTTTGTCTTTGTGTGTCTGCAAACCCTGGGGTGAGGTAGCTGTGGGAGGCAGCTGTATGGCTTGAAAACAGCAGCTGGAGAGCTGATCTTTTGAATATACTACTGTACTGCACAGTTACCACACACAAAAATAATCCTCATTATTTTCACAAGTGAGACTTTCCCATTTGCAAAATATTGGCAAACTGTCCAGGATGCTCAGTGCATATTGGGACAGGGTCAAGGTACTTCATACCCAGAGATGGTTAGGTATTCCGGCTAATTCCCCTACTGACATTTTGTGAAATAACATTGCTTTAAGGGCACTCTGAGAGCGCAGTCCTCTTCCAAGGCCAGTAGTCCAGTCTTATGTGATATGCAAATCTGCAAGCACAAACACTAAATATATGAATTTAATTAAGAGAAAAATATCTTTTGAATCTGCCCCCTGATTCGGATCTGCTCCAAAATTTAATAGGTTCTTCCTCGGGCCATGAAAATTTGGCCAGTAGTTTTTCTGTAATCCTGCTGACAGACAAACAAATAAACAAACAAACAAACAAATACACCACAGCATAACATCCTGGGCGGATTTAACAATATCACTGTGTTCCCAGATCTCAGCAATTAAGTTGTACAATTGTGAATACAATGTCTGCTGCAGCTGCTTATAATTCTACTCATAGGAATACCAGCCAAAAGCTGGAAAATAACACCCAAGTTAGGTAAACAAAGGTTTTGCAGTCATGCTGTTATCTGCACCGCTGCATACAGAGAGGGTCAATGATCACAGGGTTTAGCTTGTAGTCTGTGGAGGAGAAGCAGTGCGGAATACTTAGAAAGATCTGTCTTATCCTTTGCATATTTGCATTCTCTCTCTCTGAACTCCTCACTCTTGGGGTTTTTTTTTTTCTTTCTTTTTTACCCATCCAGTGTTTGTTGTTTTTGCAGCACAATAACTCCCACCGTGTCGGGGCGGCTGCTTCTCTAGTTGCCAGAGAGATGGTTGCCGGGGTAACGTACATTTGACAGCTGTTATTACTTTGGGTTCCCCTCGCTGCTGAACTGTGAGAGGGCACAGTGGAAATAGGGGAGCACGTCGTTGGCAGCCCCTCGGATCAGCGCTAGATCCGCCATGAGTGAAACCACCTCAGGATCCTGGCTAATTAGCACTAACTGGAAGGGGCCAGACCGTTAGTATGTTGGCCGTTTTCTGAAGAGAGCTGCTAAATTGAGGGAATCGACTTCTGCACCGCCTCTCAGTCAGGGCGCTTGGATGTGTGAATGACTGCAGCGCTGTCTGAAGGCCAGCGGCCAACTGCAAAGCATTTAGAGCCTGTGTGATGGCTCTTTGTGTCTTTGTCGTGGGCTAATGAAGGTTCCCCCAGAGATTTACGTGTCCAAGGTCGTTTTTCTATTCACACGGAGGCCAGCGGGGCCCGGTGTATCTACAGCTCCTGTTCATCCGCCGGACTGCTTTATGATAGATCCTAACAGGCTAATAAATCACAGCGCAGGTCATTACGGCTACAGCTCCGCTCAGATCTCACACAGAACGACTGGAACGTGCAGCGTCTTCTACTCATTGTTGACTGCATAATAGAACAATTGTTGGCTCTGTTGGCATGCTTTCATTTTTCACTCTGGTGAAATGTTACTTCAGTTTAAGCTGGAAGACTGTCATGTCCTTGCAAACGGTTTCTTTGGTCTTCTCTCGGTGATCCTCATTATTCTATTCTTGACCATCGTTTTTTTTTTAAGCACCCACTTCTATCCCTGCACTGTCAGTCTCGTCCTCCCCCACCCCCGCTGCTTCTTTTCAGCCTACCAAGGCCTCACAGTGGCACAGATGATGAAGACTAGAGACTGTCGCCGTGCCATATAGGCTCTAATCACGCAGCTCTAATTCAATTAGCTTGGGATTCAGAGGGAAGGGGAGCTGTGGATAGACAGAGAATTAAGGAGGGAGGAGAAAGAGCAGTGAATCCTTCTTCCTTTGTCAAACACCATCATATCTTGGGCTATATCCATATCTATTATTCCCACCCCTGCTGTAAAATGTGCCATTTATTTCCCACCAGTAATCTGCCGACAGATATAAATGGTTCGGTCTAAGCTTATTTGGAGGAAATTTGTGCGCTATCAGTCTCAGAATACCGCAAATGAAATCAATTAGTTGTTAATGAAGTCTCCAGTGTGCTCTTTTGTCCACCCCCCCCAACCCAAATGCAATATTACAGCTCGTACAGTGAATGCACCAGAGTCCTCATTAAACAGTAAAGACCTCAATTAGAACGTATGCTGTTGTGTGTCTGTGGTGGTAGGTGTTCAGGTGTGTATGTATGTGTAGGATGTGTGTCAGAGTGAGACTAAGATGAAAGCAAAGAGGAGAGAAAGAGGTAGATAAGGCAGTATCCTCTTAAGCCTGTGATCCCTTAATTATCAGACATCAATATTAAATAAGACCAAGCATGTCTTTAATTATCTGGTGCATAATGCACCTCAGGTTAGTTGCTCGTCTGGTGGCTTAGTCCAGTCCTCTTCAGGAGCTTCAGACTGCTTGGTCTCTTGGTGAAAGTTGAAGTGATTTTGTCCCCAGATGCATCATCAACGTAGAGACACTTAGTTTTGTTTTGAAGCTATAATCCACACTTAAATACAAACACTGATGATAAACAGCTGTAGGCGGTTTACCCTGAAGGTCATGGCAAAATATAGATAAAAATAACATTGCTTGTATATTCTCATTTGAATCATGATGGAGTTGAACTGCATAGATGTTTCTTTGAGATCTAAAACATCAAAGGGAAACTTGTTAAACTTGTGGAAGAGGCACAGAGAACACATTTGCACACCCAGGGGAAGAAGGAATGCGATGAAGCCACAAGACATGTTGGGCTGTGACTGTACTTGTGATTAAGGCTTAGACTCAAAATCCAGTTCGTCTCACACTTTTCTTCACCTACTATCTAGCAATGGGCAGACGGGGAGGACAAAATGACAACATATACGACTCTCTCTGAAGTTGTTTAAATGCCCATGAACTAATAAATGAATTGCATTACATTGCATTTATGTGGCAGAGACGTTTGTCCAAAGCGAAAGACAAGAAGTACATTTTAACTCCACAGGAACAAGAGCTAGAGGTCATTAAAAAATGAAAGTGCATCCTTAAGTAAGTCTTCAGGGCGAGTGAAGTTGACGCAGAGGTGGAGTGGTGTTTTATATGATTTATGACTTCTTTGATCAATATTTATATCAGCAGAAACAATAATCTTGACTTTATGTAGTGGATAGATTGTCCTGCACATAAAATCAAGTGAGAGGAAGTTTAATTTAGAACAGCAGTCTAACATACTGACATGTCCACCCAGCAGACACATTTAAGATGAAAACCTTCATTCAGTCGTATTATTGTGACAATGAGAAAGGTTAAAGCTCAGTATTTCTCTTCATTCTCGTGTGACTCATGGCAGACTGCACAGAATCGGTTGCCATTGTGGTGGAGGACTCAATGTGTGTGAACCACTGCCGGTGTTTTTCATGCATCTTGTACGCGTGGAAATTCATACAGGCAGTTAAGTTCAAGAGAATTGTATTCGCCCCTTTTTGTCTGAAGACTGGCTGTGCAGGTAAACTTAAATACAGCCGAATCAACGTCAGAGTGCTGTCTGTCCTTTCGTTTTACTTTGTTTTCCCTCGCTGGCCATTATAGTGTTTATTACATGATGTCATCTCCCAGCCAACCTCTGTCATCATCCTTGTTAATATTCAACTCCGCTCACTCAACAAACTGACAGCGTAACAGGAAACGGCAGAGCAGAAATCTGGATGTTAAGGTCCAAGGTCAAATCAGTGTCTGCTGCTGATTGGTTGGTTGTAAAGTTTTGAATCTAAACGGTGAGGTCACTGATTAGACCAGGAAGGTGCTGCAGGTTTCAAACCTGTAATCTGCTCACTCGGTTCACTACATTCACTCCCACACAGACTGAAATTTGGTAAGCAGTATTTTACATTTTCTTTTCCTAATCTTTGCTGGTTCTCTGTCACTTCAGTGGCCGCTGTGTGGTTTTGAAGCCACTGTATGAGCTCAAAGGGATTCGTTTCACTCCAGGAACGCTTTTATTCACCGAGTATAACTGACAGCCTCTGTCTTTTTGATGGGATTTAAGAATTTGGCCACCTCGGTGTTATTTAACAAGAGCTAATTTGGGCAGTCTTTTGGATTCATGAAAGAGGGAGTGTACTATATGTGTGTGTGTGTGTGTGTGTGTGTGTGTGTGTGTGTGGGGTGTATTTTGGTTTGTATTTCTTCCAGCTGTGACACTGTAACGCACTGAGTGGCGTTGCTCCACTGGATGTGCTCCTTGTGCCCCACACAGATTTAATTATGTGTCCCAGGGAGGCACTATCACCCCGTGGGAAAAGAGGAAATCCCAGGGGTGGGAGGGTCACTGTCATGTGAAAAGAGCAAGTGAGAAGCTAAAAGCGATGGACAGTCTTTGAAGGCTTTGTCTTTTTGTCTCTTTTCGAACTGCACAGAGAGAGTCCGACAGAGTGAAAGAGAAAGAGAAAGCTATTTTTTTTCGTGTCCGATCCTAATGCCTGTGTCTGGACATCATCTGGGCGTTGTAACGAGCTGATTTCTCCCCCATGGCGCCCCAAGAGCGAACACAGAGGGGAAAAAAAGGAAAGGAAATGAAAGACCAAAGAAGTGGGAATTGAATAAATGCATAATTCAGAGGAGAGAAAGAAGAAGGCAAGCTAGAGAGATCACCTTGATCTCCCCACCTCGCTACCTTTTTAATGTGACGCTGATGCCTTCACTGTACTGTCACAACCAATAACGAGAGAGGGAGAGGGCAGGAGAGGCGAGGCACGGCAATTTTATTTCTATATCTCCTTGAGTAAACTCAAACACAGAAGAGAAGCATTAAATAGTATCTTGACACATTTTCTAAACTGACAAACTATTTCCCCTATTTCCTATATATATTTTTACTTTGTTGCCATACTGTCTTTTATGATGATTTTAGATAAGGTTTTCCATAATCATATCGCGACTGCTTGTGAAGTTAACAAGAAATTCTTCAAGCAAGTCTGGAATCAAGCGCTGGTGTCAAAAAACAATGGAAAGAATCTAATTTGCCTCATGGCCTGAATATCGTGGAGAGGTGGAGAGGCGATACGGACCAATAATTGATTTGTAAAATTGATAAGAGCCAACAAAGACTTTCTTAATTTGATTGGCATTGGCTATATTGAACCAGATTAAGTTCCTCCAGTGTGATGTTGCAGACACTGACCTTATTGAGAACAAGGCAGCCAACCAGCACTTTCAATGAAGAAACCTATACTGACAGCAAGCGGCTTTGGTTCAAAACTATGGCAGCACCTAATGATTATACTTTATCAATCTGCTGATCATTTTCTCGATTGTAGTGAAAAATTGCATTTAGTATATTCCCCAGAGCTGTAGGTGATGTACACTATTCAGATTGCTTGTTTTATCCAGCTAACAGACCAAAACACAGCAATTGACCAAGAAAAGCATCAAATCCTCATTTATGACATTTTTTCTTGAAAAACATGATTATTAAATTAGTTTCCTATTAATTTTCTATCATTAAAAATGTATTTAATTGGACTAAATGCTTCAGCTCTAGTTAAATCCTGTGGCCATTTAGTCTACAATTTAGTAGAATGGTACATGAATGGGACATATTTAATGGGGGAACATGATTTACCTCTGATAGTTCATAGATTAGATTAACTTTAAACTCAAACTGCAAACTCACAGTGCATGGTGATGAATCAAATCCCAAGAAGAAGATAGACCTGACCTCATAGAAGAAGATTACCTAAAAATATCCATCTCTGACAGACTCACTGAATAATGTCAGCTGGAATTTTACAGAAATTGACTGGACTGATTGTCCTCGATCTGCACTCTGGATTTCACACTTAGCTACTGAATGTAACCGGACCTTTTGAAAATTCCTGGCTTCACAGTAGTCCGGGGAATGAGGGACCTCTCTGTGCTTATTTCTGCAGACAAAGCTGATTGAACACCAAAGCTAATTTTATTAGAGAGCTACCTGTGCCTGGAAGGGGTATGATCTTTCCCCTGTGTCCCACACCTACACATCCCACCCACACTCAGGTTGGAGGGTGTGTGTTTGTGTTTGATTTTTAACGTTTCTTGCATATGCTGGCACAAATGCGCATGTGTAGACGATGTCCCATGTCGGCCAAACACAGCGGGCTGTGCCGTTTTCCCCTCTGCCAGTCCTCTTGATTGGTTTTTTGGGGGATTTCTCTTCAATTTTAGCTTTGCTTGAGGTGCAGCGTCTGTGTCTGTGTGATCTTGAATATAAATCAGTCCCCCCTCCCAGACGCCTCTTTCCTGTCCCATTCTCCACGTTCTGGTTGCCTGGCTGGGACCCCTGGCAATGCTTATAAAAAGATTCAGCATGCAAGGCAACTTCAAAGGTGAAAGTGTGCAACATGATGAGTGTGTCTGGGGATAGACAGGGTTCAGGGGAGAGTTGATAAAGTGAAAGTGTTGGTCGCAAGGAAATTCTCAGGTGAGTTGAAGACTTTACAAATGGGTACCGGCAGTCACATTAATTCTGTCTGCTTTCCCTTTGTCTCTGTGTGTCTTTAGGTTTCCTTTCTTTGCCCTATTTCATCATCTCTCTCATGTCCTCTGTAAGTCATATTTGATCTTTTCAGTAAAGGGAATGACAGTCTTTTATCTCACCCTGTTTCCACTTCCCATTCCTTTCCCCATGCCACGCTCCTCCTGACATTCAGCCCTCCTTGTGCTTCCCTGTGTAACCCCAACTTATTTCCTTGCTGAGAGGGAGATGTCTTTTGTACTTCACTGACGAAATAATGGACGGCATGCCTTTTTGGTTTTTTTGCGGCCTCTATGTGCGCTCTCCCACTATCACTGTCAAATGTCACGGGCTTGCCGGCTCGGCTGTCCCCGGCTTTGTGGATGCAGGCGGCAGGGAGCTGGAGCTCTCATGTGGAACAGCCTCAGGGAAACCAGGCGGGAACTGATTTCACTTCCTGGAATGAGGAGTCTTGACACTGCTGCTCCCACCATCCACCCATCATCCATCACCTCTGCTTTTATCTTTCTTTCTCCTCGTGTCTCTAACTCTCGAATTCTTCCTCTCTTGGTCTCTGAACACAGTTAGAGCAAGAGGGTTTTACTTCACATCAATCAGCTCCATTTTCACTTTCAAATGAGTTGTTTAGATAATCCCAACTTGTTCCTTCAGGATTTTGTGGTTTTGTGATTGCAAGAATTAAAATAAATTTAAAAATTTCCCAAAACATAATATTCAATATTCTGTTTCACAAAAATATAATGCTTGTTGAATTCAGCTATCACCACAATTTTGAGGATACATTTGATTAATTTAACTAATTGTATGAAGTCAAATGAAGTCAAAGTTTCAACAAATCCTTCTTACTGAGATAAATGTGGAAATGCACTTTCCCTTGAAATTGACGTCTCAGGCAGCAGTTGCTCCCTGGCTATGTATCACTCCCACCAAGTTCCTCACATCGACCCTTTTTAAAGTTACCAAACTGAAGTGTCTCTAATATAATACCTGGAACTAACCATTTATTTATGGAGCTTGCTCGCAGAGGTACAGACATGGCAGGAAGCAATGAGTTTACCTTATACACTCTATTCAGGCCAAGAAGTGTTCATCTTCCTGTCTAGACCTTTGCACAGACTAGTGGTTACTGATATGAATGCTCATGAACAATTCCTGTAATGGTGGAACACAATTGATCAGGGATTTCTTCAAATAATCAGTTTTCTTCTGTAGCTGACTTGTGATGTTTTTAAACTTCACCAAAAGTTCTTGTAAAATAGCACAAATGTTCGATCTCTTTTGATCGCTATAATTGGATAAAATCTCCCCAGCAAGATCCTGAAGGGGCTGGATCATTGGCTGAAACTAGGCCTGTTTTATTGGTAGTGCTTGTGATGCTCCATGCATTGATTTGTATTGTAAAGCTTCATTGAATATTGAGTCCCAAAGAGAATGAAGAGAGTAATGCATGTACAGTAAACTCACAGGCATGATAGCCGAAGTTATTAAACTAAGACTTGGATGGAAAAAACACAGAATTTTCCTTTAAAGTAACCAAGTGTCACCGCTTGTCAGGCTCCTCGGAGCGCCTGTTGACTCTAGCTGCCCTTCAACACCTGTTTACAGTAGGTGGGCTCTGGTGTTTACCCAGTGTACTTTCCAATTACAGGACCGAGACATGTCTGCCACTGTGTTAGCTCAGACTCTCCTAAAGAAACCCTCAGAGACCTGTAGAGGAAACTCCCTGTCAGTGCTGTGGCTAGTTCATATGGCTGCACTACCAGCCTCTGTAACCCTGTAATGATACCGCTGCCATAGATACTGAGCAGTCGGTCTTAAAGTCGATCATTAGCATCATGACAAGTGTGGAACCAGAAAGGGCAGGCCAGTAAGGATACTGAATATTATTTCTCCTAACAGTTGTTAGACGTGCTGTGGTGTGTCTCCCGTTCCTGCAGAGTGGTGACAGTCTGTGTCTCTGCTCTCGGGGTGTAGAGGGAATAATACTGCCAGGGAGGCTTTTTTAATAAATCCTCAATATGTCCAGAGTGCCCTGTCTCTATGGTAACTGAGGCTTGCATTGTGTATTTCTGTGCTTTGTCTTCTGCGTGCATTTTCTTATAGGCCTGTGCTAATGTTTGAGGTTTGGTGTTTTGTATACAGCGACTCAGAATCTTTAACCTATTTTTACACTTTGTTGCTACTAAATCTTTTCAAAACGCACAATTTATGATGTATAATAATTAACACAAGACTGGGCACTGTAAATTATCCATACATACAGTACATCCCCATACATAATGTATATCCACATGATGATGGATAATTCTGATGGAGACTCGAGCGAAGTGTCATTGAGATTTAGTTGCAGTTTAGTCCTTGCAAATGAGATGAATATAAAAACACCCTAATTTTTATTTTGTGCATAATAAATCGAATGATCACAGTTCTCAGCATGAAAATTAGACAGAAATTCCTGATTACACGATGATACATAATGTTTTACTTTCTTCCTAGCAGCAAGGCTTCAGAATCAAAAGTTATTGTGATTTCATGTTGGGTTTTTTTGCCTTAGGAAGGAGCATAAAGGCTAATTGCAGTTTGCATGTGGTGTTTTCAACACACAGCGATGTGAAGCAGTATGTGAGGCTGTGTTTGCGTGCCACAGCATGCCTCATCATGAAAGTGTGAAATTGGGATTTATCCCTCAAAGCCACCTTGCATGAACAGAGGTGGGAAAAGTATCAGCTTAGCCGTGTTGCTGATGTAAATAGTGAACTGAAAAGCTGCTTACACATTCATGTCGCTAAAAATGAATAATGCGTCCATGCTTATTATTCTGTGTGGCCCAAAGTGTAGTAATCCGTGTTTATGAACACAGTTTCTTTCCCTCTGTGACATAAGGGACAATGCTGTGCTGTAACCGACCATGATCTGATCCAGTGCAGCATGAAGATTGATCTGCTGGCACTAAAGAGTTGAAAAAAAGTCCAGATGCCAGTGGTCAATTTTATTAAGTGAAGAGTTTGAAGGCTCTGAAGGCTCCCTGAAGATGCTTCACAATAAAAGTCCTTTGCTGGTTCGCTGTTAAAAAGCTTTTAATGTATAACAGCAGTGAGAAGTATCCAGTACATGGCAACGTGGATTGAAAACCAGGAGAGATGTTAGATGAAAGGAACAAGAGGAACATATGGGCTTGAGTTTTGATAGATCAGTTTTTGATCTGGTTCTATTTCAATAACATACCTGAGTCCTACTTTTTTATCGAATGTAGAAATCTTTCAGTTCAGCAGACAGACTCCATGGAAGGTGACCTGCGGTATCTGAACAGCTCATTCTAAGATAACAAAACCACAACAGTTCCTATATTCAGGTGATTATACACTGATGAAAACATACCTATGAATATTTATTCCAATAGATCCTCTTCAATCTGGATTTTTAACTATGGTTGAAAGGTAAACCTAAATGGATTTGGTAAGGGGGATCAGGGTGATTCAATGGGCAGAGTTGCTGCTGATTCAAGGTTGGATAAGATGCTGTCAAACTTCACAGCTAGGACTGAAAGCTGAAACAACAATGCCATGGACAGCAACAGCTACAGATCCTTCAGTATTTCAAAAAATATATATTTTTAGTTGCCATGCTGTACCACAGAACGTCCTCTCAGTGATGTCCACAGTTTGTGCATGAGGTAATGCCACAGCAGGATCGTCCTCTGATACACCGCGCTGCAGCACAGAGGAGGCATTAAAGTAATTAGAAGCCAATAAGTTCTGACAAAGGAAAGCCTGCAGTTTAATTTAAAGTAATTAGTATGTACAGTGAGAAAGAGCTGGTACACACATACAGTACACACTCACACACACATACATACGCACATATACCAAGACACACAAACACACACAGGGATAATAAACTTTTATTGCATCTCAGAAACAGTGCAAACTGTGCACACTGTCAAATAAGGGGCTAAATAAATCATTATTTCACAGTAAGTCCCAGGCTGGGATTCGTTTTAACGACATCAATTAAAGGACAGGCTGCCATTGGTTCCACCATGTACTGCTGTATATAAATATCATCAGCCTGTGATCTTTTGTGATCTTTTTGTCTCTGTGTAAAAGGGCGGCTCCAGAAACAAACCCTAACTAACAGGAAACCCCCGATGTTTCAGATCACTGAAATACCAATAACTGCTGTAATTATGTTCAAGTGATCAGCTCTTTGAGTCTAAAATCTTAGTAACAGCAGATATTTTAACTACTAGATATTTCTCTTTATTTCCTGATGGGCAGAAATACTTTAGCTTCACCAGCTAAATGCAAATTACTAAATGTCTAGTTTACAGAAAATAAACTCAAGAAATCATACGCAGCAGTGACTTGATACAACTTTCTGCTCCGACTCTTTTATCTTCTCCCTGCTTCCATTTTCACCTCGACTAACACATTTCTGGCTAAAATAAGCACGTCTCTGCATTTTAATTACAGCACAGTAGACACAAAGACTGATGTGATGATGTGAGAAACCTGTCAGAAGCCCCTGCAGATGGTACAGTGAAAGCCTTAAAGCACTGTTACACTTTTGTGTTAAAATTTGCACAAATTAGCACCACTATTATCATTTGATTTCTCTATCAGCTCCTGAAAGTAGCTGGTTGCTACTCACAGTTCTAATGAATGTTTAGTGCTTGTTTTTCAACTCCTGTTATTTCTGTAGCTGTTTTACATTGTAATGACCGTACAATATGACTAAGGTTTCCCCGTGGAGTTCACTGGAAACAGCTTCTCTAGCCTGTTTGTAAATGAACGTGGACAGGTGATGTTGGTGTAGCTTGTTCTTTTATACTTGTACAGATTCGGAGATAATGCGAACATGTATTTTGCTACATTAGTGAGCTCACCTCCTGATAGGAAGTTAACTGAGCTTGTTTGACATTCAGGTAATTGGCATAATGTAGGTGTTTGCTCCTCTGCAAACAATACAATTACTGTTAACGCTCTTCTCTCAGCAGATTTGCAGAGACATTTATGCTTTAGTACATTGATATATGGAGAATTTCAAATAATAAAAGCAAGGGTGTGAACAGTGCAGTGGTATAAACTGTATATATTTCTGTACAGACAGTTATGGCTGGAGTTAATACAGCGTAATGGAGGAACAGATTACATTAAGGAATTGTTTTGTTACTTGAGGCTCCGGTTTAATAACCACAGACTATGGTTTTAAATATTCTCTGGAAAAATCTGTGTTCTCTGTGTCTCCCAAACAAAGGCACACTAGGAATGAAAATGTAACATCTTGACAGTTTTCATAATAAAATGCCAGGCATGTCTGCATGGATGACAGCTTTTTACTAAATATGTCAAGAAATATGGAGAAAGATCGTGTTTTGTCTTTGTGTATGTCTAACAATGTCAAACCCTCTGTTCAAAAGCTCATAAAGCATAAATGAAAGAAGGAGCCATGTAGGTCAACAGGAAGGATCAGCAAGATGTGACAAGACTGCTGGTCAGGGACACTGATGGTTATTAAAAGAACCAAAATTAACTGTAAGGATGTGTCAAGTCAGTCAGACAGTCATAAATTAAAGGGGGGCTCAGGGGAAGCTGCACCCTTAAAGTTCACAGAATACCGGTGAATGAAGAATGAAAGGGCACAAAATGTCCCTCATAATTAAAATTGGCTTTTTTTTTTTGCATTTCACCCTCTGCACTGTTTATTCATTGACTCATCAAATATGTATGCCTGAATGCTGCTGCTGGCCACTACACACACTGATCTGTGAGGTTTCTCTGTCCCTTTGGGTCAGAGGAAAGATTTTTGATCCGAAAACACTTAAATAAACATGCAGTGAATGTACAGAGCCAGGCGCTGTAGAATTGTAAGCTCATATATGTCACTGCATTATGTGAAGATTTAAGAAAGTAATTCATTGAAAGGTGGAAAATTTGCTGTTTGGAGATTGAAATAGGACATGTTTGCGTTTAAATTTGTTTTACCAATAAGCGATGCAAACACCTCTTTTCACATAAGGGCTGCATGATGTGACAATACACAGTAAACGGACAATACCATGATTTTCACGATTTGACCAAATTGTTGCCAAAAGGAAAAAAATGCCAGAAAAATCAGAGGAAGTGGCAAAAATGTAATTAAAGAAAACACGTTTCTCACCCTGGTCTCGGCACATTCTGTCTTTCATTAGCAGTGCAACCGGTGCTGCCATGGCTCCAGCCCAGGAAGGCATGTAGAGTTTGTTTAAAGCTGTGTGTAGATTCTAGACTTCATTGTAATAACAACTCCTGTTTTTATAGAAAATACAACCAGTGTACCATGACCACGAAAACACATCACATAACACGCTGCGTTCCTTCAACCCTGTAAACAGGAATCTGGGTCTCCCACCAGTGGGAGGGAGGGAGGTGAGGACAGTGACAGATTCTCTGCAGCCATGATTTTCTTACTGGTCTGTGACAAAAAGGTGTTTGACAGACAGGAGGCAACAGACTGTACACAACCTGTCAGACAGGGATGAGAGAATTCAGTGGGATGTTGATACCCTGCCCCCTTTCTCCACACATGCACACACACAGTTTTTTTCTTTCTTGTTTGGTCTTTCAGCTCCATTATCTACCATTTGTTCTATGATATTCACATATAGTTGTCAGAGAAATGAGAGGCTGAGCAGCAGAAGCAATGGCTGTCTTCTCATGGCAGAGGACGGCTACAATAGTCACACGCTGCTGTAATCACTGAGGAGGACACCTCACTAGGCAGGAACAGAGGGAGACAGCTACTGAGCTTGGAGCTTTCTGCATTCTATGGCCTTTAGAGTGTGTGTGTGTGTGTGTGTGTGTGTGTGTGTGTGTGTGTGTGTGTGTGTGTGTGTGTGTGTGTGTGTGTGTGTGTGTGTGTGTGTGTGTGTGTGTGTGTGTGTGTGTGGATAAATGGTGATACAGGGAGAAAAAAAGACTCATTAATAAGTGAATGTCTTCCAGTGAAGAAGCCACCGGCTCCACCCAAGGTGACTCCTCTCCACGCTGCTGCTGTCAGGAGCCAGGTGATTTATAACTCCTTCAGGGGAGGCGTTGGGGGTAGGGGGGGGGCAGATGCTCCTGGCCTGGAGGCTCTGCCAGCTCGAGCCTCCGGTGCAATGATGGAGGCCCCTCTGACAGGCTCTGTGCTCCCCAGAGAGCAGTGCTGTCACCAGGGTGCTGCCAGAGCGCCACCACATCTCGTCCCATTTGAGGCTAATCGCTGCATTATAAGGCTGTAAGTGCTGTCGTCACTGTGCCCCTGCTCCATAAAAGCTCCATCACTGCAGATGTGCTGTCCTCTTGTAGAGCCGCCTGCCTGTCTGCATGTTTACTGCCAATTTTATTTCACTTATGCCAATTTCGAATGCGTTAGGGCTCTTTTTACGTGCACCATTAAAGTGCCTTTTCTGTATTGTTCAGATGTGACAGTGCATTACGGTTGAACTGATAAAGCAGCGCACCTTCTTAGAAAGACTCAGTGGACATGACATCTTTGCTCCTGGGTGGACAGGGGACGTCAGAGTTCATAAACTGGATCAGTGTCACGTGAAGTGCAGCTTTGACTACATCTCTATATAGATTTAGTATGAAGAAGTAATACTAGATTGGAAGATGGGGTATTGTGGAGAACAAGATTTTTTTATACTTTGGGTGGATTTTGCAGTTTCAAAGTTGTTTTCTTGTTACTTTCCTGCTTGTTATTAAATGCTTTTAATGCAAAGCACTTTGTAACATTTGAATTCAAAAGTGATATATGAATGAATCTTTACTTTTTTAGATTCTGTTGAATCACAAAGCTGGTCATCCTCACTGCTTCACCAGTTTCCTGATGTGATGAAGTTTTGCCTCCAAAAAATCCTTTGTGAACGTTCCCTCGCTGGGATGTCACAGCCAATGAATTTCAGTATACGATTTTATTTTTCTACAGATACTTTCCATTTTTGCGGTGCAAATAAGACACACAGTTCTCATACCAAGACTTGGACTATCTTATTCTTATTCCTCATGCTTGTGCTTTCACAGTTAGCACAGGTTAAGATATCGGGACTCATTTTCCTCCATTTTTTTTTGCCGCTGCATTATTTTAGCGTCTGCTTCCCGTCACACACAATGTCACCTTACAGTACTTGTCATCACATACATGTTTCATAACTAGAGTTATTTATATCTGAGACAGCAGTTAATTTGAAACTAGGTTTGACACCTCAAGGTGCGGCTGCACTCGGAATATCAAACACTCACTGCCTGTAGGCTTGAAAGTTGGCTGTTAGGAAACTGTAGAAACTGTAGAACAGCAGCTGTGTTTAGCTTGAAATTGTGTCAGTTGCAGTGGATTCCAACAATGACAGGTTTTCATGGAGAAGAAAAAGTATTCAAATGCCAACTGAAATATCCTGCAGTATAATCCACGTCTCCAGTGTTCAGCCATAAACTCAGCATGTTCCAAACAGTCATTGTTTTGACAAAATATGGCCAAAATCTATTGTATGAGTACAGTATAACTTTAAAAAAAATAATATAATATGTAAATTAAATCTTATTATGTGGCATGAATTTTAAAAAGTTGAGAAAAATGTGACATTGACAGAAATGAGTGGGCTGTAACACCAGTTTTCTTCTTTTTTTCGACTGTCAGGAAAACTTATTTCATGGTATCAGTGCAGCAGGGTGAGACAAGCCTTTCATATGCAGTAAAAGTGGGGGCGTTACTCGACCCTAGAAATCTGCATTATATTTAAGCTCAACTTTACATGCTGAAAACACAGCACTGTGATTTTACACTAAAATGTGATCACCATAGTCTGTGTCCAGTGAGGGCTTCGGGGAAATCAGAGGAAATAACAAGCTAAATCTACTGTCATAACCCATTTCTTCTCATGCTCCCGCACGTCCTTTTTGATAAAGATTTCTGCTGTGACTGTGCTCAACACGTCGCCTGTGGACCGGCGCAGAATGTCCATCACCGCTTCCAGTCTCAGTCTAACCTCTCCTTTCTCACTTAGTTACACAGTTCCATCCTTTCTATCCCCCAAATATCTTCGTTTTCCATTTGACGACACCTCACACAAAATGACAATTGATGCTATCGAAACAGCGACTGTCACTGTTCCGAAGGAGGCTCTCGAGTGAGGGGTCTAATTTTGAAGACAGCTTGCATCATCACTTTCATCTCCTTAGGGGGAGGTTGAGGATAAAAAAAAGTCAGTGAAAGTTTATTTTGCCGTCATTTGGAGATTGCGGCCCCTCTGAAGAACTGCTTACGGTGCAGATATTGTCTTGGATGAGCAAGCACATTTCCGGCGTTGTACACAATTGCTTGACCTTGTACGTTAAATATTTTACGTACCTGTGTACCTGTTGGGTTGACCCCTCCCTGCTGTTCCTGTTGGCCTGTTTCCCTGCTGACACATCAGCAGGATTTGTCCGTCGTGATTGGTTCAGCCCCAAGGGGACAGTGCTGCTCTGAATGCCACTGTGACGTTAATGTTGCTTAACGTCAGAGGCTGTCTACTTGCACTGATGTGCACTTGATGACTCTGTGACTCAGATGTGCATTATTCCAATAGATGGCACACACAAGGAGAATGTGGACACTAGAACTTGATGTTGATTCAACACTGACTTGTATTTTCATGTAAAGGTTGAATATGACGTGAAAAAGCAGATTTTGCCAACAACCTTTTCAGGAACGTATTTTTATTATTATACCAGAACTTGGGTATTAGCAGGTCAGCAGTTCATACCTTGGAAAAAAATCATCTGGTTCACTTGAAGGTATGTAATTTACCTTTTCATTGTGATTGAAATTAGAAGAAAATACTTCTAACTTTAATTCATTAAAGGAATAGATCTTCTGTGTGTCTGATAGTATCCTAGGAGTGCAATGCTAAGTTTGTGAAGTACTCTTTTAAACTACTTGAAGTGCAAACCACAGCATTTCCTCGACTTTTCATGTCTACAATACAAAATACAAGTTCTGTTTGAATGCAGGGTGATCTCTTGGAAATGCATTTTAAAAAACAGCACAGCAATAAGTTCCAGCAACAAAGATTGAGGCCAAAAAAAATGAGAGCATTTTAGCACTTTGAAATGGCGATGGTTCTGATGTGTCGGTTCCAAATGTGTTTCAGCAGAGAGAAAGGACATTACTGATTCACTTTACTCCGCCTATATTTGCCCAGCCAGTTACTCTGCTCCTGCTGACGTGGATGATGGATGATGATGATGGCGAGGGCGATGTAGGTGATGATGGATGGTGGATGATGATGACTGTGATAATGGTGATGATGGTGACTTATTTTTTTGTATTCTGGGCTGCACAGCACTCCGGTGCTGAGTATCCGAACTCTACCCCAGCTCCCATACATCATTCCTCTCATCCTGCCCGCCGCGGCCCCTACAGGTGTACCACCCCAACTGCCAGAATGACCTCATCTGTCCTCATTATGTCCACATCATTACACACGCATGTACTCGCACACATACTTACTCTACACATGTATAAATAGTAAACTAGGCCAGAGTATCTCCAAGGTTTTGGCTTTAGGAAGAGGAAAATTTAGGTTTCTTGAGTTTTTATTTCGTCTTCTCCCTCTTCACTTTCTGCCCTTATTTCCTTCACTTCTGTCTCATTCTCCACCACCAAACCTTTTGAAATCCCCCACCACTACGGCGTTCCTCCCCACCGTCCTTTCCTCTGCTGCCTGTTATCTGGCCAGGCAGGGTCATCCATCTGGGGTCACAGACTCAGTGTGGAGGCCGGCCCATTTATTAGCTCCTCATGTTGTTACGGCTCGGAAAGGCCACAGAATCAATTGTCTGCATTAAAGGCCGGCTGGCTGTCAGCAGGCTGGGAGCGAAGAGGAGGACGAGGAGCCGGAGAGGGCTGCCCTGTCAGCTGGAGAAATGGAATTTTATCTGGATGAATCGTCCGACCGTTCAGCAAGAATGGGGAAGAACAGAATACAGTGTCACCACCGGTAGAATTAATGACCAAAAGCCGCTGAATAGAATCAACGGAGGAAGTCAGGAAGGCAGTGTTTGCTTTTGTGCTCGCTGTCGTGAAAGTAAAAAGGAATCCCTGCTCCATTTGGAAGCGAATAGAAGCCATGTTTTGGTAAAATGTGATTAAGTTCTTACACCAGTAAGTGGATTTGTGGAAAAAAAAAAAAAAATTATCTCCTTGTGGATGTTGTGGTATTTCCCACAGGGGAGGGGATGGGAGGATGGGTGGTAAGGAAGGAAGGAGAAGGATTGGCAGTGGGAATTTCATGTAATCCCATTTGGGATGGAGGGGATGCTCCAAGGGAAATCCTCACTGGCATAAACAGGGAGACGGCTGCAGAGACAGGAGGGAATAAGGAAGCAGCAAGTTAACACTCAAAGGAAGGAAGGAGGACATTGTTGAGAAAAGGATTGAACAAACTGATTCACAACTTAAAAAAGATAAGAGAAAAGAAGTGAGGGGAGTCAAAAGGAGAAGAAAAAGGATTCCTGTTTTACTTTTATGAGCTAAATGTAACCTCAGGCACTGGTACTGCAGCTGCAAATGCATGGATGGTGATATACTGTATGTTAAATTTACTCATGCTCTAATGTATGTAGATGTTTGTAAATGTGGCTGTAGGTGTGCTTGAGGTTTGTGCTTGCCTGTGTTTGTTGGCGATGCATGATGTCTGCCTGATGAATTATTCATGATGGCCAGAGAGCACTGCAGCCATATACAGTAGAGGAACATAAAGAGTGGCTGGAACAAAAGGAGGGATAAGAGAGGAGATAGATGCAGAGGAGTAAAGGCGAAGATGAGGGAAGGGGTTAAAGGATTGATAGAGGTTAAGGAAGAGAAGAGGAACAAGATTAGAAAGTGAGGGCTGCTGAGATGAGACGAGTGGGAGAGAGCTTTGGTTTTAGGCTCAGAGGATCAAGCTCTGATTCCTGTCCAACGAGCCACTCCTTTGAGTCTTAGAGCTGAAGAGCTATACAGAGCCAGAATCTGTTTATTTCTGCTGGATAAGACATGCATGATTTGGTGTTACAGACTCTTGGGCTCCCTCTTTTACAATTAATCCAACAATAATTTTTTCTAGGATAGATTCAGCTGTGCCTGTTTAGAGCCAGGGGATGAGGTTTTAAGTGTTTTGGAGTGTCAGTCAGGTTTGTGTCCTGATGTGAACGATGTCAAGTTAAGCCATTAACAAAGACCCACAAAGTATACGTTACTTTTGTCAAAAATGCTGTCATGCACCAGGACATTTACAGATTTGTGTACCTCAAATCTACACCTCAGGAATGTGTGCAAAACTATAAAGATTCAGTGTAAATGAATGTGTGAGCAACCAAAAATCACAAATTCACGTTTCCATTCTTTCTGCTATGCAGTTGAGCGACAAAACAACTTGCTGAGGGCTTCGAGAAAAACTGATCCTTCAGTTGAACAAACTGCTGAAGACAATTCAGTTTATTCATAACCAGAGAGGCAGATTGTTGAGCAACATCTTTAGTAGTTCACAGCGGATAACAAGTCCATAACTACGCACACATAAAAAAATACAGCGTGCTCCACAGGCTGCTGCCTATTACACCTCATTACTGCCATATTGAAACCATCAAGGAGTAACACAGAAGGAGAAGAGGTGAGCTTTCAAATCCAAGTGGTATCTGTGAATGAACGTAGCAGATGGCGTAACTCATTTATCAATGGAGTGACTCTGAGGGGGTTTTGTTCGTGTGTAGTTAATGTATGATGTACACTCGCTATGTAAACCTGTAAAATCTAATGCAACCATTCTGCCATGAAGTCTAGTTAAGTTAGTAAGTCTACTAACTCTAATAAGATACATCATGCAATAACAGCCAAATTAATGCTAAGTGTACCAATAAGTTTCAATTTCATACAGTAGTAGACATGTAGACCTAAATAAAAAGGCTGTAACTCTCCTGTGACTATGACAAATATGTACCATTCTGGCGTTGTGCCTTTAGTGTGGCTCTGAAAAGCTGGTATCACAGATGTGTGTGTTTGTGTTCACTACTGGTATGGAGCTGTCACTGAGCAGCCGGAGACAGCAGACAGATGGGAAAGGAGGCAGGCGTCTGCAGAGAGCATGTCAACAGCACCAGCCAGCAGATACCCATTAGATGCTCAGGTGCTTTGTATAGCTGTGTGTGTGTGTGTGTGTGTGTGTGTGTGTGTGTGTGTGTGTGTGTGTGTGTGTGTGTGTGTGTGTGTGTGTGTGTGTGTGTGTGTATGTGTATGTGTATGTGTATGTGTGGTGTATGTGTGTGTGTGTGTGTGTGTGTGTGATGGAGGAAAAAAAAAAAACAACCCTGGCAACCGGCACAGCAAAAAATACAGCCAGACTACGGCCCTGAATGTTAGACCATATGTGTCTGTAGATCCAGATGAAATGGATTACATTTCACATCTCGTAGGAATCAAAATCAAAAAAATCAACTGTATCCTGCTGCAGGGAGGTTTCAATTCCATGTAGACATTACAAAGTTGAATGGGTTGTCCCATAAGGTATGACTCTTGGTCAGGTGGTGACCTGACCTCAACTAATATGGCTTAATGATCTTATCTAACATTTGATCCTCAGCATTAGCAGATGCATTTACAAGATTTCAACATCTGAGTTGAACTTTAATGTTTCTCATAATCACCTAAAATTGCCTACGCCAAATATTATCACAAGGTGAAGAGGAGGACTTTATACTAAAAACAGATTTGCAAGCTGACTAAATGACAACCAACACGCGCAACACATGGATGGACTACATGATTATGTCTTAAGTTTTGTTCAGTAAATGATGTTGGAAGCTCTTTAAACAACATCGATTAGTTTCAATATCGGATAGCTACTTCATCTGCCTGAATTTAGCTTTTATTTGAATATGAAATAAGTGCATGATCAGGTTACCCCAGACACATTTCCCTGTTAAGTAACAAATGAGTATGAGCGGCCAAATCTTCTGTCGATCATATAGACCCACATGTGTTCCTGTTAACACTGTACAGAGTGCGATCCAGTGTGACCTATGTGCTGTTGGGCTCAGTTTTAATCTCATCTCCTCACATGTGAATGATTAGCAACCAGAGATCAATGTAATGCAGAAGGCTTTGAAGCTAACTGGCTACTAACACTGCTCTCAGAGCATTTTAATGTAAGATCCATAGCTTTATTACTCTGTATTGGTGTGTGTGAGTGTGTGTGTGTAGCAGTGTGATACTTTTTCGCAGTGTTGGTGCAGTGCAGGTAAAAAGAATGAATCATAGTGAGAGAGAAGAATTGTAATTGAATGATAAAATGATTTTACAACACAAACTGAGAGAAAACAACAAAAGCACATAAACTCACTCAGGCACACGTATGATAAATCCATACAGGACGGGAGAGAAGAAGAGGAGATGAGAAAATAACACAAGACGAGAAGAGAAGTTAGATGAAAGGAGAAGAGGTGGAGAGGAAAAACCCAGGAGAGGAGGAGGATGGTGGATTGGCAAAACAGCAGAAGAAAAGGCAGTAAAATCCTTAATCATTAAATAATAATTTAGCCACTCCTTATCCAACAATTTGGTCCCTGATTCCGAGGTGCAATAAAACTTAATTATCCTTGTGTATGTGTCTGTGTACTTGTGTCGCTCTGCTAGCCTGAGGCACCGGGAGGGCGGTAATGGTCTCATTAGACCAGGCCTCGTGTACACTTTTTATTCCCAGAGGTAAGGCAGCTGCGGTCAGTTAACCTGCTGTACTGTATCCAGAACAGCAACCACATTAACCCGCTGTAACTGTCCATTTTCTGCTGTCATTCCTCCAACCCACCACCTCTGCAGGGTCGTTAGTAGCACTGAAACACAGTATGACAGCAGGCCAGCCTTTAAAGCCACGAGCACGTCAGATTATATTGTTTCTTTAATATTTTAATTATATCAACCCTCACTTTTGACACAATTCTTGTGTCCGAAATGTTTCCAACAATAGGCATACAATATGATGTGTTTGCATTCTGTATTTGCTCTATATAGGATATTTTTATTATTCTAGCCAGCCTAGCATCCCTAAAATCAAGTCCTGTCCTGTCACATACCCACTATTAATATTCACCTTTTTTTGAATAAACCTAACCTTAAACAAGTGCGTTGGTTGCTTAACCTTAACTATACCTTAACCATATTTTGTTTGCTATAACAGCAATCTTTTCCTAAACTTAACTGTACTGACAGTGGCATTGCTACAATTCAAACACAAGGTAGTTGAGTTTCTCTTCTTGGCTGCACAAGATGTGTTTGCTTCCCCCAGTGGTCGATATATGTATTTGTATTTAGAACATAACTTTGCACTGTTAAAATTCACTTGTCATTACCACCAGTAATTATAAGTGTTTAGGGATTATAACTTTGAGGACTTGGCATACACACAGACACTGTGGCCCTATGGCTGAGCCCCCACTGTGTCCCCATTACTCATAACCGTTGTAAACGAGGCTAACAAGGAGAGTCACTTGAGGGTTAGAGCTCCCAGAAACCCCTCTGCCCTCCCTTCAGGTTTCCAAGACTACCTTGATTTTCCCCTTCCATCTCTCTCTCCATCTTACTGCCCCCCCAACCTCTCTCTCTCTCTCCCTCTCCCTCTCTCCCTCCCCCTTCTCTCTGTGTCTCTGTCTCTTGCTTATCCAAGCGTATTGGTACTAAAACATCACTGGGGCTCTTTAATTGGCCCTGTCCTGCAGAACGGAAACCTGTCTATGTGTGAACACTGACATGAGAGGTGGAGGGGGCAGTTGTGGGGTTGTGTGCGTGCGAATGTGCATGTGTGTCAGAATGAGGTAATGGGCTGCCTGAAGAACTCCCCCATGGAAGGCCTTTTCATTTGTTGTATTTCCCACAGACCTCCTAATGGATCGAGCTATGTTATCTCCTTTTTGTGAGGTGACCTCTCTCTATGCCGCCCCACTCAACTACACAGAAAAGGGACACTTCACCCTGTGCTGGGGTCTGTGTGTGTGTGTGTGTGTGTGTGTGTGTGTGTGTGTGTGTGTGTGTGTGTGTGTGTGTGTGTGTGTGTGTGTGTGAGAGAGAGAGATTCAGTTCTGAGTGCCCACTCCTCCTTCTGTCTGCTCTGCTGTGGAAGCAGAGATGCTGATGTCTTGGGAGTGGGTGTGGGTTTAGAGACCCTCTGCTTGTTACATTATTTATCCCTTTCTACTACAAACCATTACTCCGTGTGACGTTTGGTGCCATGCAGAGAGAGACAAATTTGTCCTTCACCCAGGAGTCTTCTTTTTCTCTCCGTCTGTCAGTCAGTCTCATTTTAAAACCAAATCAGCATTCACGCTGTTCTTTATTTGGTGTCGTTCTCTCAGTTAAATGCATTCACTAACTTGGATGAAGGCATTTGTTTATTTGTTTGTTTGTATGTTTGGATTTACAAAAAGCAAGCATCCATTCAGTATAAATTCCTTCTAAAGCAGTGCTGGACTCACTATCCAGTCAGTTATCAGTCTATTTGCTCCCACCTAGTGGTGGTTCACGCTCAGCACAGATTGTAGGTATTTGATGCAGGTGACATTTTTACAAACTCCACTAAAGTTTCTCATGGTTTGTTTGATTTTATGAAAAGAAAATTGGATCTATTTGTCTATAACAATGAACTTCCATGAGTACCAATTAATAGTAATTATTTGAGAATAAATAAATGTTACATGCATAAGTATGTGTTTTATACACAGTAATTTAAATCAAAGATGTGTTAATATCTTTGTTGTTATGGTGAGTTTTAACAATAATTCTTCACAATATCAGAATACAATTTGATAACTGAAGCTGTGCAACATTGTTCTTTCTTCTGTGTGTTATATTGTAGATATAAATATTGTTGTAAAAGTAGTTTGGCTGAAACAGTCTGGAGGGAAATTATCTTCTTTCTATCAGCAAAAACTCTCAATGTCCTAGTGGCGTTGGGCCTGGGAGTGTCACATTTTAACGCGGGGGGGGGAAATACTTCTGCATTTCATACTGGTTTAAAACTCCTACCTACAACGCACAAGCCTTTTGCACTATTTATATTTAATTTCCACTTTAGTAGTTTAGTAGGTTTAGTTTTAGTTTTTTAGTTTTAGTCAAGTTTAATTTTCTGCTTATATTTTGCCCTCCGTGTCCTACTTGAACAGTGCATAGTGTATATACTTTAATTTATAGTTTTATATCTTCTAATATTAGTAATATTTTTATTGTGATATTCTTTGTTCTCTGTTTTTGCACTACTTTGACCTATTGCTGTGTCAACCTGAATTTTTCCTAAGGGGGATAAATAAAGGAATATATTATCTTATCTTATCTTATCTTACTGTCATACATATTTTTTCATACTGTCCACCACCTTTAACACAGCTGAGATGCGACAGACTTGCTGGGAAACTTAAGAAAGTATGAATTGAAGTAGGCGTACATAAAGGAAGTTCAAGTAGTGTGTGTTTGAATAACTTGTATATGGTGTCAACAATGTGGAATTTAATTAATCCCTTTAAATAAGGAATTAATGTCATAATTAAGAAGCGTTCCTGATGTGCTGTTTGGGTCCGTTGCAGGCTCTTTCTCTGTCCCCGTCAGAGCTCTGAGCTGTTGGATTTTCAGTTTTTACGGAGAATGTGACAGAGACAAGCCTGACTCAGTAGCGGTTAATCCTTTTTGTCTGCAAAAACAATGAGTGTGAAATCACACTGTGCACGGGTGTCTTCAGGCAGACTTTAATCGTGTTACAAGCCCATGCTCAAGGGGGAATATGAATCTGCTTGTGTGCCACGTCTGCTGTGTGCTCACACGTGTGTGAATAGCACAAGATCATATTTAATGTCTTAATTAAGGGGAGATTTATGGAAATGAGGGAATTCTATTCTGTTTCCCTCCAAGGCTCTTTTTTATCCGATCTGGGGGTGTGCAGAAAGATTTCAGGGCGTTTCCCAAAGAAAAAAATATAAATGATTGTGAAATTGCTGAGATAAGAGTTAATTGAATTAAAGTGGTACCCTGGGCAAGATCTTATGGAATATGACGGCGTGTTTTGATTACAAATCTTTCTTCTTTCACACTTTTTTTGTCAACTTGAAAGACTGCTTAAAGATATAACCTGTAACATTTCTGCATCAAATCTCTACAAACGCTAAACCTGTGTTATATATTTTGTTGAGTACTTACATTTTCCCAAATGCTTCCAACAATGTTCAAACCCAGAGAAATTTTATTCAGTAAATGGTGCAGTGGCTGAAAATTACATTTTTATAGCTGCTGTTTTTGGTTCTTTTGTCCTGTGCAAAGTAGAAGTCGATGATGTTAACCAGGGTTTGAAAGACTTTTTCACAAATTTCTTTCCCATACACATGCCTCATGCTGTGTAAAAAATGGGAACACTTATTAGAGTCCATTTATTTTGCTGAAACATTATCTGCATTCACAAGCTGCACAAAGAGTTCTTTATGTTTGACTTGTAAGGCTAAGCTCATACATCTTAGCTCAGCCATTCTCCACCTTTTCACACATACTCTGTTGTTTTAGAAGCTGCTGGTTGTTTGAATGGCTCGCGCTGGAAGGTGAAGACACATGCTTTAATATTTCAGCACTGTAGACCTTCACACGATAGACACTGTTTGGAGTAGACTTCAATATTGACTGTCTGCAGGGGGACGTTTGTTTTGGACTGCAGCTCACCGGCTCCAGCGCGAGTCGGATGAAACCAGCAGAAGTCAAGTAAAACACCCTGAGAAAGGGGAAGAGCTTGGTTCATGCACCCGGAGAGGGTTTCTCCCCTCGCCATGACTGGGCTTGTGTTTCCACAAAGTGGGTCACGTTGTGCTGACCCTGGATGAAACTGTTTCTATACATTTATAATTCTTGCAGCATTATTGAGTTATTTCCTGTGTCCGGGTATAACTTGTATAAATGTATATATTTATTTATTGTTTGGTTATTAAAGATTGCACACTGTATCTACTGGTAGAACTTTGTGTGCATTTGTTTTAATTGACCACTGGAGGCCACTGCAATCCATGTCTGTTGAGTTTTCAAGAGTCAGTAAAATGAACAGAGACTCACCTTGAAAGCAAATGTTCATCTTTCATTATATGCTGCAAAATGCCAATTATATATAATATATAATTTTGTATTGATTTCACCACTTTCCAATACAATCCACAAATGAACAGGTTATTAGTTATTTATATTAGTGCAGTGATTTTCCTAATTTTGTCCTGCTAAGATATTGACTTTAATTTAAACATTTTTTAAACGTTAACTGCACTTTGAACAAGGGGAGTTATTTCACCACTTTGGCAGATTTTTTTAATGTTTTTTGAAAGATAGTCTCCAAGGCTAAAACACTTTGCAGCAGTGTAGCTTTTTCAGAATTAATGGCAAAGAATCCAGTAATTCCCTCCTTGTAAAACCCCTTTACCTTGACACAATCAATATTTTTAGGGATTTAAGAAGTTTTCACAGAGAAACTCCAATCTGCAATATCATCTCTGGTTTTGAAAGTCCCCCTGTCCATCACCTGTCCTATGACACAAACTGTTTTGGGATTTCTGGCCTCACATTTGGGACAGTATTGCTAGAGGCTAGTGGCTGTCTACAATCAAATAGAAGTGAACATCCAGGTCCTACGAATCCATCGTGTTTATTTTGGTTTCTGGAGCAGTCCCTCCCTGTCTCATGTCCTCCCCCACCATCCTGTTGCAAACTGAAACAGAGACAGAACCTGCTAAACTGCAGTTCTAGAAAATATGGCTCCAACATGATTTCTCTTCGTAACTATTTAGAGAAAAGAGCTCATTTATCTCATGTCAGCAAATGTAAGCTAACTGCACGTGAGGACGTCACAGGGTGTCGATTAGAAGCCAAGCCTCACGATTAATCTTGGCCGTTACTGAGAGCAGTTGGGTGTCCAAAAAGCTTAAGGCAACGATAAAGAGATTGAGGAAAGTGTGTGTGTGTGTGCGTGCTCGTGTATCCGGGCTACTCGTCACACATGCAAGCTGAATCAGCTTAATCTCAGGTAACGTCTCTACGGAGAACATCTCTGTAGTTCTTACTCTGCATCCTCAAATGTTCAGATGGTTTCTGGTTTGTTCAAAGGCTGTTTGAGGTCTGCTGGAGTTCAAGATGGTTTTTAAAGTAGAGAGCGAGTATGTGTAAATATGTGTGTGTGTGTGAAACCATCCCTGTAATTGCCAGTAAGTGGCTTAGCGCTATCTCCACCCTGTTCCCACTGATAAGGCCGCGTTGTGTCTACCATTTCTTGTAAGACTGATAAGAACGTTTCTCTGTCTCGCTGTGGAACTCAAGCTACCAGATCTGATCTGTGCAGAGCCCCCGAACAAATCACAGTCAGATCTAATGAGCATACTGTAGGTTTACACTTCTACTTAAGCTGCGGTTACAAACACTGACATAACTTTATAGATGTATACTGTAATCAGCATTAGGCTATTGGGAAAGAATTTGTTTCCAGCTCCAAATTGAGGCATGGAGGCCTTCTAAACTTGCTAAACCATCTTGTAATTCTTATGACCTTAAAATCTTCAGAAGTGGGGAAGTGTGCAAAGAGGAACTGGATTTTCACATGAAATCAAAGCACGCACATTATGCTGTCACTTACAAAAGTAATAGTCTGTCACGTGTTTGAGTTATCTGCTGCTAGTTTAGCTGTTCTTATAATATTGTGTTTAAAATATATAAAAGCTTAAAGCTAAGTTAAGTTAAGTATTATTTCATTGTTTTTAGTAGTCTAATTGTATTTTCTTTAGCAGCAGAAATTGTTATATTCTGTAGGAGCTACTAAAGAGGCCTGTAAAACTTCACTAATCAATACTTTATATTAACAGCTGCATCAAATGACTGCATGTAGTGTGAAAGGGACTCTCATAGTGACAAACCCACAGAGAATTATCACATACTCTTCAGCTTTACTGAGCTTTTAAGCCTCTTTTAGTTAGCTGTTTTGGTTTTACTTTATGGTTTCAGTCTCAGCTCTCATCAGCCCCATTTCCTCCAGCAGCTGACAGATGTTTTTAGCCAAAGTGGAGCATCTAGCAACTCAAGGGCCAAATGTTTTTGCAGGAGTTGATGGAGACTTAACCACAGCTAAAATCAGAGTTACTACATTACGTGGACTCCAACCTGTTGCTCCGTTTTCTGTCCAGATACCCCAGACTCTAACATCCGGGTACCTCTGTTAGTTGTGTATCGACTGACTGTCATGTGTGCCGCTCTGTGGGCTCGAACTAAAAGGCATTTGCATCACAGAGGCTGTGCGCAGATGTGCTGTGTGGGAGTGTAACTGCTGGAGTCTCTAATAAAAACTCTGCCTTTTATCTTGATGTGGGACAACTCAAATTATGGTGCGTCGCTGATACAAAGTTGTAGTTAATGTAAGACGCCCCGGGCTCTCCTGTTGTCCCTCTGAGGTGAAAGCTCGAAAATTAAATTCACTGAAATACTGAAAACACAGCTGTTCACTGAATAATCACATATGCTTGTGCACTTGTCATTAGAGGATAAGACCAGATGTCTAATGCCAATGCAGAGTTTACTACACATTTATCAGTAATATATGCATGCATTTAATGTTGTATTGAGGTTTAGGACTGATATTTTCTGTTTTACTCAATTTTCAAAGTTCAAATTTTTTCATGGCTTGATTAACGAATGAGGATTCCCCATTCCTGACCACTTTCACTCCGTGTTTCTGTGCGTCTGTCCTCAGTTTGAGGCAAAACTTCAATATTTTATATCTGTCAATTCTGAATTCTGCATCTTTCTTTCTTTCACCTTCACTCTTCAGTCTCTCATCTCAAAAAAATCAATAAAAAAAAACACTCTTTCTTTGTCATTCCTTATCTGTGCCTTCTTCACCTCAGCGCTCGTCTTTCATTTGTGTGTGTGTGTGTGTGTGTGTGTGTGTGTGTGTGTGTGTGTGTGTTGTGTTGTGGTCTTTGCTGGTGGTCCCTCAAACCCTGGGAGTCCACCCACATGTTCGTCTGTTTACCCAGCAGCCCACTCTCTCCCAAACACTGCTGCTGCGCTGCCTTTAAATCAACAGGTAATGCGATGAAAGGTTGCGTCCACCCTTTCTCTCTTTCTCTTTCTCACTGTTACAGTTTATTTGCATTTAGCCTCTGTGTTGGCTTATTGCTTATTGCTTTTGTTGGCAACTACGCCTGGTGCCAGAACAACCAAATAAGTCCGTCAGTCACCGCAGAGCTATACTGCGGCAGCGGCCAAGCAAAGCACTGCCCTGGGTTTTATGGCAGGACTAAGTACTTTAGAATAATCTGTTCACTGTGTTCACTTTATTTGATTTTCTTTTTTTCTTCTAGAGAATGATGAGTGGCTCATTTTATTTAGCTTGACTGTACACATGACACCCGGTGTCCTCTTGTCGGGCCTGTCTTGTCTCCTCTGTGCCTCTTACCCCTGATGTATCATTACCCGCAGGTCTATTTATACACCTTGTTATCCATGAGTGAAGCTTTCCTGGCAGGAGTCGCTGAGTGGTGCCAGCCCGGGAAAGAATGCCCGTCTTGGCCCTCCGTGGAGGCCACGGCCCCCGGCCCCTGGAAGAATTGCTCAATGCCACTCTGTCTTCCGTTGTTGGTTATGTAAGCAGTTGACCTACTCAAGCTGACACAATATGATTAAGTAAATGTAAGCACGGTTGGCAGTAAAAACAGTTGAAGAACAGAACACCAAAATGTCTACAAAATGTTTACATGAGTTGATGAGACTTGAACTCTCTTTCGTCCTTAACCACAGCTGCAGAAAACCGGTCTTTAAAACTCAAAGTAATTTGTTGCCGTATTGTCTTTTCATGTTAGGGTTGAGTAATAGTTAAAGTGAATTAATTACTGGCATAACGCTGTACACTAAAGTTAAATAAGGGTGGTGGAGCTGGTATTTATTCCCGAAATAATTTGTTGATTAATCAATTTGTCATGTCACAGAAAATGAATCAACAACTATTTGCTCTGGTTCCAGCATCGACAGTGTGACAATATGCAGTTTTCCTCTGTTTTATATCACTGTTAATTGGGTTTTAAACTTCTGGTCAGACAAAACAAGCAACTGAAGTATGTTGATGGTCATTTTACATTAAATGACATATTTTAGACCAAATATTTAATCAAAACAACTAACCAACAGATTAATCCATAATACAAATAAAGTCAGTGGAGAATTGAAGTGACACACAATGGCTTTAAAGTCTCAGGGGCTTCTCCACATGGGCCAAAATAAATCTCAACAGGAAATACAAAATAAAATGAAAAATAAGGTCAAATTTAAAGAGCAACCTTGTTTTGTGTGGTCAGTATGACGTCACTGTTATAGAGGGCAGTGACACTTTGCAGTCTGGTTTTAAATTGCTCTTAAAAGATACGGATTTAGAATATTTTTACAGTATCTCAACTGCAGTCTGAAAACTGTCACCACCGTCAACAGCCTTCAGAGAATCCACAGTGATCGAAACCTACTTACTGTAGAGTAGAACTGGGTTAAGACTTCACTGTAGCTGCTGAAACTCAGTAAACAGGTCAGACTTTGGGGTGAAGGAGAAACGAGAACCTTGTGTACCGCTGTGGAAGTGATGCTGTTAGTGATATTGTGGAGGGACGGGAGCGGGCTAATTGGAGGAAAAGGAGGCGGCGGAGGACAAGGGTGTTGAACACCAGATGTTTAGCTATATGGTTCAAATGGAAAATAGCCCAAGTGGAACCAAAGTTGTGACGCTGGTTGATTCCCTTTATGTGGCTTCCCTCCCTCCCACCTCACAGCCTTCCATTAGAGGTTTTGGGGACGTTTTGCATGGAAATTAGGACTCTATTTTGCGTCATTGGCTTAATATAAATAAATCACTGTGTCTGGACCCTTGCAGCATGTATAGACTTTAACTCTGTACGTGTGTGTGCGTCTGTGTGTCAGATTGTACACTTGTGTGACGTCGTGGCAGTTTGCCAGGACTGTCTTCCTCTCTGCCTCAGAGCTCCTGCATCACCATTCACTGTGTCACATGTACAGTGCCAGCTGTTGTCGAGAAATGGCTCCCTGGTGTATGATGAATAAAACAAAACGTTAATAAAGTAGTAATCGACTTTCAATAAAATGAAACAGACTATGACTAACTGCTAGGAATGATAACCACCAAGGAACAGATTGTAGCTTTCTCAAGATAATTTGTGTGTTAGTCGAGGCCTCCGATGGGACAGGGCGACCAGTGTTGGCACTGGGATCAGCTGGTGGGTTCCAGTGTAAGCTGTATGGAAGTAGATGAAGTGATCCTCCAGAGGGTTTTATTTCCTCTGTAGCTTCATCCTTGTTCTTTCAACTGAGTAGGCTTTCTCTCTGGCATGTCCTTAATTTACCCTTCCTCAATGCCCTCACCGAGTTTCCCCTCTCTTCACTGCTGCCCTTAAAGGGAACAACCACAAGCCTAAACTCAGTAAAAACGTTTTAGTGATTAGCACAGACTGGGCTGGTTGATGATATGTGGATAACAATTCTCATCTCTAAATGAATGAATGAGAACAAATTGACTTGAAATTGTCACAAAGGAGATTCTACATACTTGACAATCTGCTAAATAATTGTGGTCTACTAAAGCATATGTCTCAGAATTGATGTGATTAAAATGTTTCAGGTTCAGATTTTGAATAATTCTCTTATTTTGCAAGATATTGATATAATTCAATGTAGTAAAGTGAAGAATACAGGGGTGAATCTTGTATTTGCGTCCCATTTTTTCAGGAACGTAAATTATCAAACATAGTTTTGTCATATTCCTGGAGATAATTTCGAGCATATGAGGTGTTTTAGAGATTGTCCCTGTGCTGATTGACTCATAACAGCTTGTGATTTTTATCCCATTTGTTCAGTCAACAGTCAACGTTGGTTTCTAGTAACTATGACCCAGTTTCTTGCCTCATTTTAACTAGTCTTGCGATATCAGACGATTAGAGACCTCAGCGCCCACATCGTCTGGGGATTTCTAAATGCAAAGTAGTTGCTTAAACGTCAGCAAGACCCGCTGCTAACAAGCGTACGCCCCCTACTAAGGACAAGGTCTTACCTGAAACGATTCTCTTCCACAGTGAAACAATCTGGAGATGCAGCAAGTCACTCTGTGCTTTTTAAAACATTGAAAATGGATGTCCTGAGCAAAGGCACATGGTATTACAGTGTTTACAAGTACACGCCTTCTGCATGTCACTGCCCTAAAGACTTGGAATGCTAACTCTAATTGTTGTCCTCAGTCTCTATTGAGCAAAGCATTTAGAGACTGGCTTGTGAGTCTACCTTTAACAAAGACATTGAAATTGCTTAAACTGTACCTGACTAGTAATAGAGCTGGAGCTTATGAATGGTCATTCAGATTGTTTTTCCCAAATAACTTGAGGACTTGTTTATGACAGTTATTATTGTAGTTGAATAATATATTTATAAAATACGTTTCTCATAGATTTTTTGTGTGCAATAAACAATATCTGCACAGAGAAGATGCATAAAAAAGAAAAGGAAGAAAAGAAAAACAGGTTACCTGGGACTCCTAATAAGTCGTTTTTATCTGAAAGTTGACCAGAATGGTATTTTCAAGTATGACGTTTAGTCCATCTCTGCTCTATTAATGAAACACTTGTGTTGATGTATAAAATCAAAGTGAATGTACAAGTGACTGAAGTTTTTAAACTGCTGAAGAGATGGACAAAGGGAGTATAATCTGTGTTTGCATTCATCCTGCTCTACTCCTCTTTACTCAGAACACATTCAAGTAATGTAATAGTGAAATAATATTATCCTTAATTTGGTTGAGGACCCCACTCAGGGTTCCTTGGTGGTCCCTGAACCCCCAGTTTGGCAACCGCTGCAGCACCTCCAACCACAACATTACCAGCACGTGCGTCACTCGGCACTAATAAAAACATGACAGCCACTCCTTTTCCTTCTTGCTGGCATGTGTCTGTGGTACTGTGTGCATGAATCTAGCTATTTTGGCTGTTTGTGAAGAGAATAAAATTTAATAGAGTGCAAGTTCCGTGCTCACTCATTGCTTTTAGGTGTGTAAGATCAAAAGTCTTATGCAGTACTTCCTCACACATTCTCAGACTGTAGCTAGCATATTTATGTATATGTATAGTTTATGCTTTTCTCCTACAATAAAAAAGATGGCTGTTTTTCCTTTAATGTATGACCCTGCTGTGTATATAGCACTGTAATAAACTTTATGTTTAGTACTGCAGTTGCTGATTTCTGCAAAAGGTGTCCCCGTAAATCAATACCAAATAAAGCCTGCTCTAGTGGCTGCAGAGTTTTGGAGGATTTCTTCTGTTTATTTCGATTCTGTTGAGCCCTTGCCTTGCAATAAAGCACTTAAACAGAGTTACTGTTTTATTAAAAAGCCCAATTACCCCCACAAGGGGACATTTATTGCTGCCACTAGTCATGGTAAAGCACATTTTTACCTCACATCTCACCTCATTAAGGCCTCTTCCCTGTACACTTAGAAATATAGCCATAGTTAATATGGAAATCTGCAGGTGTAGTGGAAAGGGGAGCTGTGAGAGCTCTCTGTGTCTTAGAGCATATTTATATTTATTACTGTGTATTTCCAGTGTTGTCATTACAGTGTAAAAGCATTGAAGAAATTAAAGTTATGGCCACTGAGTTTGATCACAGCATGTTTCACGTTTTTACTGCCGTCAATACTGAGTCTCACTGCTGACTGCAGGACTGGTCTCAGTCCCAGTTTAGTCTTATGTGAAAGGATACTGAGGCTCTGAGCAGCTTCTGTCAGTTGCTGCCACAGTGAGCGCCTAATGAGCAGAAATAGCTCTCCCTGCTATTTTCCACGCTTTTCAGCCCGTTTCATCGATATGCTGCGGAGTGAGGCGGCACGTTGCCATGGAAACAGCAGACAAAGACGACGAACAGGGGTGTATGCGAGCAGTAGAGAGGCCTCCCTCGAGTAACCGCGTGTGTGCATGTTTGCATTATGAATCTTGAGCTCCATGTCACAGGTACCGCTGTCCCTTTCAGCAGTTTGCACCTCTCATGAAACGTATGCCTTTGTGGACACTGGCCTTGGTCTTTTATCAGGGGATGCAGCATAGCGGTGATCTTCAGCGTACTGTATATATGGAGCATTGCAGGACAGTAGAAGCCATCTGTCAGCTTTATTTTCCTGGTGGGACATTTTCAAAGGGCACCACAGTTACGAGACAGGACCATCTTTTATGTTTATGGCAGCAGTGATTGTAGGGGGATGCATCTTCCCCTTCCACTGACACCTTTCTCTATTTGTCATCAACACATTGAACATGTTGCAACCATGTTTGGAGACATATCTCAAAATTGTGACAAAGCTGTCTATTACAGTGATGGACAATTCTTAATTGCAACATGTCCTATCTTCATTTCACATGGTGGATTTTACATCTGTTGAGCTTGTAGTTTAAAGATAAGCTTTGTGTGAACATGCCATTGCTGATTGCTGTTATTGTTGTAATCTCACATTCCTTTCGATGACTTGAAAGAAATCATTTCCAGCATATTTCTATATTATTATTAAAATCACTACTGTTGCTTTTGTCCTCATTAATCTACTATGAGCATCTTTTCCAGAGGAAAGTGTGGGAGTTTGCTGCTCCTTCTGCAGGCCATATTATTCACTCATTATTCTCTACAAAATCCTTTACAGAACAGCTGTGCATTCTGTGTTCAGTAGTCTCCACAAGATAGAGGAGTCTTCTGGTGTGGGTGTACATTCAAGACTGGTAGTGGGTGAGAGAAAATGGTCCGACCTCATGTTGACTGAATTCTTAGTTTGATTGGTTCCTCCGTTCAGGTTCAACAGTCTCTCTGAGGGAAGGTTCAATCAGCCCGGAGCTACAATGGCCCTCCTCCCCAACACTTATCAGCACAAGGGCCCACAGAGAGTTGGAGGAATGGCCTCATCAGACACTGTTAGAAAGAAACTAAGCCAAATGACGGAAAGAGAAACTGTACTGATGTCAAGAACAGAGCCAGTGGATCATTAACTCATGGTTGATGGGCCAAATGGAAATGTAATTTTTTTCCCACCTGATTGGAAAGCAGATAGCTCTCTAACTGAGCAAGTCCTCGTCACCATCCTCATCTCTTCAGATCCTCCCATGTCACCTTCTGTGTGATGGAGATGCATACAGATCGACTCCATTATGTTAGTTATGTCTCTATGTAGATCACAGTAATTACTTTGCTAGTGCTCTGTGAAGACCCGGTTGGAGATGGAGAGCTCATGAGGAGGAGGAGAGCCGTGCTGATTAAATTTGATTTGAGTCACGCCTCTTAGCTGTTATGATCATGTACACGTTTTCCTGACAGCTGCATGGAAACATGGTGACATCTTCATCAAGGAACTCCTCCAATTTAATTTGCTTATTTCAATCGAGGTCGGCCTAATTTAATATTCCACACAGGTTTGAATTAGAAATGCCTGTTAAATTGAATATCAGGTTTGGGAGTCATGGGAGCAGAGATCTTGAAGGGATGGTATAACAAGGGAGCAATGAGGACATGTGTCAAGGACAAAGACATTATATCACATCACCCAGGATTTCCCTGAACTGTGCAACATGAACATCACTATCTCATCTCATACTTGAAGAAAATGTGTTTATAATTTTAAAGCAGTCATACTGTTCATCTGCTACAATTTTTGGCATTTTTGAGACATCATTAAATACAAATTGTCTAAATGACAGCGTGAGGTTAAATACATGAACCTGAATCCTGTTGGAAATGATGATCTGTCCACATCCTTTTGAGAGTTTCCTGCAGTAGCTACATATAAACCACTCAATGAGGATGGGCGCTAGCTGTGCTATGCGCAGCGGTTAACTCTGACCTCAGTCTCTTATAAAGCCTTCTGAGCATTTAAAGCATTCAGTAGGCGCCAAGTTGGGTTCCCTTCCAACAACCGATCCTCTCTCGAGGATAGAATGGATTAAAGGCAACTATGGAAAGCATTTAGTTAGCCTCCTCTGGTTTGCGTCTGTCTGTGTCAGCTCTTACCATCTACTGCACTGCTCTCCACAGTGGCTGTCCAGTGGAGCCGTGCCAGCTAAGCAGAGGTAGTGCTGGGACATAGCCAGCAGCAGTCTGGGACCAGCTCCAGAGTCAGCCATCAAAGCTGCTTAAATCTATATGGAAATCTCCTGGTGAGCCCCAGCCCCCACTTAACTCCTGGAATGGATTTATACTTTATTTTGTGATGTTGTGTCTTGTTTTTGTCTACTCACTTCCTCTCAGTGATTTCCTACACTTCCCAGAATGCCTTTCAAAAGTTCCTCAAGAAGAAGGCTATATCCAAAATCACCCACACTCTTTACTATATAGTACATTTTATGTGTGTGTTGTTTTAGTGTGGTCTCATGTAATGCATTCATTGTCATTAACATCAATATGTGTAGTATCCAGCTACAGCAGGAAGCAGCGTGCTTTTAATGCCAATGCTGAATAAAATGAGCAAACCAGAAAAATACTGTAAATATGTTCAAGTGTAGATGTTCAATACTGAAAATCTGGTGCTAGCTAAAGTCATATTGTCCAGAACTAGTTGACTGCTATTCACAGCGTCGACTAGTCTGTAAAACCTCTAGAGATCAGTGAAATATGAGGGACGAGACAAGAATCTGCCTAATGCCTTGTTGCCTTGTCTCATCATGCAAATTGTAAAATACAGCAGATGGTCCCCCCCTTTTCTTCTCCAGTGGATTTCTCTGTGTATAATTATTAAATGACGATGTAAAATGTCAGCTGTTAAGAGAAGCCGATGATCTTCAGTTCTGAGGGACTGACGCCGAAAATGGACATTTACCGTTGATGCATTAGATAACTAGTTTAGACATATTCCCTCAAACAATACATCCTCAAGAGAGCAATTGATATGGTTGACGCTCATATTAAAGCCTCATCTTTTGTGTATGTTGGAGGTCATTCCCCTTTTCTTCCTCGTCTCTCTGGGGCGATATAAAGTTGAGAGCTCAACAATAGCACAGGTCACAGTGATGTCACCCTCACATAGCTTTAGGGCAAATTCAGAAAGATGACCCCTTTTTCAGGCTGGCAGTAATATCCAAGGGGTTTCCTGGGGTTAGTACGGACCAACCACTGAGCAGGAACACAGTGAAACCATCCGTACTTTATGATCCAATATATACCTGTTATGGATTTCCCTCAGACGCCAGGGTAAACTGAGATTATCTCCTGTCACTTTGTATTTCCTGTGATCGGGTCTCTGCTGCCCCAAGGGCCGTGTAAGTAATAACTCTCATAACCGCTCTGTTCCAGTGGAGTCTCACATAAACACAGTGATCGGCTGAGTGTGGTTTCTGTTGAGCCAGCTCTGTTGCTCAACCGGTCAACCGGCCGGTTAATTGCACAGTACAAGTTGACCACACTGAAGCTGACATTCATTCTTCCATTTTCTCCACATGCTTAATCCCATTTAGGGTCATAGGAGCGGGTGCTGGAGCCTCTCCCAGCATGTACTGGGCGGAAGGCAGACAAACACCCCCCCATACAGGTTGCCAGTTCATTGCATGGCCTCAAGTTGACATGGGAGGCCAATGTGAATATAATGTGGCTTTTCCAAACCCACAGTTTCCTGGTAGGAATTCCAGGGAAACATTTGATGAGATGATTCCACTGTGTATTTCATTCATAAGGAGACAGTTCCCCCATTTGTTGAATAATCAACCTTTTCACTTATAATAAGCTCTTAACTTTCCAGAACTTGACAAGTATTAGTAGAGAGGATGGTGAGTCATCTATCAGGGGAAGTTGCACTCCCTCTTCAACCATCAAGTCCTCAAGGAATACTTTCCTCTTCTGCAATGAAACCAATTATTCCAGACAGTGCCGCTCAACAAGAAAAAGAAAGGGAGGGGAGGGAGCACGTCCCCAGCTTCCCCTCTGGTGAATGAACCAATCTATTACTGGCCCGTGTGATTCAGCCTAGTATTGAGATAGGGAAATGTTATTGTCCAAATAAATTCATTCAGGCTGCACAGAAGCAAGTGGTTTCTCTAAGACTTCATTTAAAATCACTGCACGCTCCTCTGCTGCCAATGGACGCCAGCTGAATAGTTTCTGAAGAGCTGCCTCAGGGTGACTACCAGTGGATGGTGGATGGTCCCAGACCGCAGAGAGGCGTTTGACAGCGAGCAGCTCCTCCGCTGTTTCATCTAAACTGTTGTAGTGCTCATCAAAAGTTTTGCCTCACTGTGGCTGGTCGGCGTTAATGAATTCAATTTGTTGCCTGCTCTGAATGCTGAAAGGCACATCAAGTTTGCCTGCATAGTCGTACCGCATGCTGTTTTACTGGTTAGACTGCAAAATAGGGAATTCTATCGATGGATCCACCGTCTGTGGATCTGTTTGAGTGTCCGCATGGCTTATATACTGCATATGTAACGTTTTAAATAAAACTCTTCTGCCTTAGCAAGGCCTTGTCAGTCAATGCCCCGCAACTTTGAATGCTAAGACTGATCATTTCAGGCTACAACCTGTCTACAAGCATTACATGTACGATTTGGTAGGTTGGTTTTTATCAACATAACAAATACATGGTTATATCAACTTTATCTGCAAACAATGCAAAATGTGCATCTTGAACATACTGTATCTGCAAAACATTTACTGTCACATTTTTTATTTGTTTTCCCTGTACAATATCTGTTCCTGGTTACTAAAATATAATTTCCACTTTATTGGTTATGTTCTGGCAAATTAAAGTATAAAGGAAATATTGTGGTCTTAAATAATTAAATAAAGAAGCTGACTTTTCCAATATTTAACCAAAACAAAGATATTCCCCTAACCTTAACCTCAGTTTTGTTATCAGGACCTTCATCCCAATCTCTGCAGTTGAAGACCATTGCTTTGTACACCCAACCATCCATCCACACATTCTGCTGAAAAACTATTACAGAAAGCAGTTTGTGTGATTTCTGATATTTATCTCTTCACCCAACCTCTTGAATCAAAATCTCACACAGCTTATTAGAGTTAGCTGGTGATGCATTATTTTATTTTTAATACCATAGCTTTGACACTATCAGAGATTGAGAGCAAGTTTGTAGGGTCAAGACATCAGTTTAACTTAGTTTAACATAGTCGTCATATTGTACTGAAGTTATCCTGAGGCAGGCAGCCATTGCAGAGGCTTCTGCTCTGCTAATGTGCTCCTCCTCGGGAAAGTTTAGTCCTTGTTATTAGAGAAAGAGAGCTGAACTCAGTCACACATGATATTGATGAAGGGAGCGGGAGATAGAGGAGTAAAAAGCAATGTTGGGGGGCAGTAACCAAGAGTATTTGTGGCAAAACCCTAGGGGGGGGTCTACAGACTGCCTGTCACTCTCAGCATCACACAAACGATTCAGCCACCAAACGTGCTTACCTCCTCATATCCATGTTAAACGTAGGGATGGATTGTGTGTGTGTGTGTGTGTGTGTGTGTGTGTGTGTGTGTGTGTGTGTGTGTGTGTGTGTGTGTGTGTGTGTGTGTGTGTGTGTGTGGCTTCTCTAAGCTGTTTCATGTGAAATTGGACCACAGGGACTGCAGGAAAGGGGAGGGGGGGATAAGTTAAGGTTCAAGGAAAGCATCTCATGAAGGCATTTTTCAAGGTTTGTGCACAGATATCTATGTAGATCTTTTAAGTTGTTGTATTAGAGGGTGTGTGTGTGCAACTGTGTACTGGTCTATAAGTGTGGAGGGAGGGGAAGGAGCTGGCAGCGACGCTGATGTGATCTGACATGGTTGAGGCTCGTAAAGGACGCTCCGGGCCTCTGTGGCTCCCAGTGCAAACCAACAAGATCCAACCCCCCTTCCTTGTCGTTTCCTCCCTCCCCTTCCTCCCTCCCTCCCTTCCCCTGCCTTTCCATCCTTTCTTCCTTTCCCTCACAGCATCCCTCTGTCCATCTCCATCCTCTCTCTGTTTGTTTTTGCCTTTCAGCCGATCATTTCATGCCTATTTAGAAGGGGTGTCTTCATCGGGTCAGGCATCTGTGTTTTTCTCTCTAATTTTCTGCCCTTCTCCTTCATATCTACCACTGATTCTCTGCTGTCTGTTTCTTGCCGTTGCAATGATCCTCCGCTGTCAGCTAGTGTGACTGCTTTGTGGTGATGAGAAGGTGAAGGCCTGGCCTCTTTATCCGTCACAGTCACTTCACTGTGATTCAATCCGCTGAGGGTAAAGGCAAACCAAGGATATCCACCAGTAAAACAACCACACACAAAAAAGCCTCTTTTTCAAGTTTCAACCTTTGGTATGCAACATTTTAGCCCCTCTATTTCACACTCTGGTGAGGTTTCACTGTAAAGGGGCACTCCATTTTACCAGGATTAGTATAATAGTCATGAGGACTACTACACAGCATGTGATTTGTTTTGTGGCTCTGGAGTTCATGACATTAATGTGGTTGTATGATTGTATAATTGTGTGAGCGTATACTGTGCATTTACAATATAACACCATATCCATTTAATCTGGTTTTAATGACATTGAACAGTGGTTTTGGGTGATGTAAGGGATCAATATTTGTTTGGTTTTTAGGCACTTCTTTATTATTACTTCTAATTTGATGAAAAATAATATATTTACAAGTTGGAAACTCATAATTATGATTAACTAACAGAGTAGAGTGAGAAGTTTTTAACTGAAAGCCTGCGTTGCATGAAGTTTGGGTATTTTTCAGGCACTAACACAAGACATTTTCAGGTTGTTTGTTTCACTAAAAGTCAGGACATCTCATTCTCTGCTGCATGGATTTTTATTGACCTTTTTTCTCAGTCTCACAAATCCCCCATGTTTGTTTAACTGCGGTGCTACATTGTTGTTGGACTACGACTTTAAGTGCCCCTCTACTCCATGTTTTAAATGAACATGGGGGATCAAGTTTCACATACATACAGTATAGGTTGGTTGATACACACAACAAATACGATTTGAAAAGTGAGATTAGGTTTCACATTTTAGTACTTAAAACATCAGCCTACAGATGATCATAATTGCAGCATATGGTAAAAAAGTAGCTATATATGTATACAGTATATTGCCCATCCATCCGTTCATATTGTCCATATGTCTTGACTTTCCTGGTGAATAAATGAAAAATGTCCAATTTAATTATATTTCATTTTAGTTCAGGCCTCACGGCTATAAAAGCTGCAAACCTTGAGCACATGTTTCAACCTTCCTGCATTCTCTGAATGTTCAACATTCAGTACTTCACGGATGCGTGTCAGAATATAAAGAATAGGCGCTGTCGTTCCACGGCCTTCAGCGCGTCTCTTCAGCCCAGTCCCGCTCAGTCCTTTGCGCCTTGTTGTCATCACAAGGATAAACACACTCATCCTCTGTGTTCTTCTTTTCTCTCTCCTTGCCCTGTGCTACTGTATCTGTGGCTGAATATTTGGCTCTGGGTTGGCATGAACACTATGCAGAAAACAGGATTAGCACAGAGCGGAGAGTGGGCGACGTGAAGCGAGTGCCTTCCTGACCCAGCACGCTGTCGAAGGCAGACCGGGCACACTCACTAAGCTCTTTAAAGGATTGCTTACTGATAAAGAGCACACCTTCTAATCTGATCTCCAGATTGCCACTGTCACAAACAGTAGAGGTGCATTTAAAGTGGCACCTGCTGCAAGAAAAGCACCACTGGCTAGCTGAACAGCAAGCAAGTTGTTACGTTTGGATGAATGAGTAGTCAAGGACAATGTCGTGAGGATTTGAATGTGAATGATACAGGGTTTGATTATAAATGCAGTAATTGTGTGCTGGTGTATGTAATTACATTTTCATAATCTTGTTTTGATTTTTTGCAAATTAATGAAAGTAACTTTGTACTGTTGGGAGGGTTGAACATTTGAAGCTGTCTGGTAAACACCATTACATTTAATATTCTGCAATAACAAAATCAGAAAGCCAACAATGAACAAATGTGTAAAACACCAGCCCCTGTAATTTAAATGAGACTATTTGTCTTGTTAGAAAACAAATCTTTGTGGTTGTCCTGCCAACTACAGCTGACTTCCTGGTCAAATGCTGTGGATTTGAAGGATTTTTAACATTTTAAATAATATGGTTCCTTCATTCAAGCGAAGACTGGAAACTTGTAGCAGTTGAGATTCCAAGATCATGCTGATAAATCGTTTTATCTTTAGTTTTATGAATCAACATTTTGGCAGGTTATCCGGAAATAAAACCTTTTTTACGTTGCACCTCACACGAATATGTGTTTTACTTCTTCCATCCAACCATCCAACCAACATTATCACATTCTCATGAGACCCATAAAAGGAATTAAAGGATAAGCTTTCTTGCACTGAGTTTCTTGTTGCATCTGTTACACTCTATGCGGCTTTCTCTGCGAGTGCACTAGTGTAAAAAGAGTGATGAAAACATCCCCATTCAAACAGAATAACCTTCACCCACAATCTCTCACACAGTGTGAGAGCCGGGAGAGGCACATTCAAACCATCATGGCCGCGGGCCTCGGTGCCTCTGTGTGGAGTCAGATTCATCACAGCCAAATTGGCTCATGTTGAGCTGTGGGGAGGTTGCCGGGGACCTTTTTTGGTTTTATTCTGGGGGATTTCCGCTCGCAGCCTCTATCGGCAGAGTTTGGCCAGTTAACTGCTCCAAACAGTGATGCTGATGCTTTAATGCCAGGTGCTGCTGTGTGTGTTTGTGTTTCCATCTGAGCCCTCTGCAAACCTCAGAAACACAGAACAACATGCACACACTTCACACACGTAAAGAAAAGTTTAATTCTGACCATAAATCCTTTGCTGAGCAGGGTTCAGTTTTCTAGTGTCTGTGCAGACTGCTGCTCTTTGTTTTATTCACCAACTTGTGGTGCAGCCCCTCTATTAGAAACATCCCTGCCAACCTCTGCCAAATTAGAGCCTTTAATTGCAGTTCCATTTTGTGGCTTGGAGTCAGTGTGTTTCCTCTTCCCAAGCTTGTTTGGCTTTGAACATTTAAAAGTCCTGCTTTCAAACTTATACGTTTTTTTTTTACAACATTTCATAAAATTCCATTTGTAACCCTTGAGTTTCCATCAAAGCCTCGAGGCAGGAAATGAGGCCTTAGACTTGATTTCCTCTCTCCCTAACCGATATGCTTACATTAGGACTCTTATTTGTTGTTTGCGGTGGTGTTAATTTCCTGTTTGCCTTTGAGGGCCCTTACTGGAGAGACGTGTCTATCATTCCTCACTATCTATCTCAGTGTGAAAGGATCTCCTTGTTAAAACAGGTGTGCGAGTACTTCACATTTAGTTTGAAACGGCCTGTTTTAAGATTTCATTGGCTTTACATCACCGCACAAACAGCATTACCTATCAAATGGAAGCTGTGAGTAAATGGGCTAAGCTGGGTGGGCAGCACTTGGCAGCACATTTCATCCTTGGCACCCCGTAGGCAGAAACAGGCCGTAAACGTGAAGGGTGGCTCCCCCAATGATTTCAGCTGGTTGAGGGCCAAACACACCTCCATATTTACTGACGCAGTTTCTCAAGTTTGCCTCCTTGCTGTTGAATGATGTGTTCAATTTCCACTTATTGATTTCAACGTCTTGTCTTCACCACAATTTTTCTTTCCCTCCTGGATGGTAGTTCAAAGGAAATTGTGCCACAATAGCTGTTACGTGTTCTATTCTGCAACATCAGGCATTCCTCATAATTATTTTGCAGGTCTTTTATGTGTTTGAGTTGTTTTATGACTTGCTTGTACCTAAACCATTAAAAGCATTAGGTTTAACAGAGGTATGGGAACACGAGTCGATAAAAATGTCTTTCAACCGTCTCAGGGTATTAAACTTACGAGTGCATTTTTTCATTAAAACATCTTGTGATATAAAATAAAATTAATGGATATTGCAGATTCAGAATGTCAAAGACATTTTGGGGAGAATTCCCTAATAAAATGGAAAGTATTGCTTTTGTATGTCTGTCAATTACTAACATGTATTCCTCTTTTCTCCTTTTCTGTTCTCCTGCTTCCGTCCTTCCTGTGTGACCTTCTTGTCGCAGGTAAGATCTGCTTTTGTTTTCTTGCATGTTTCCCA